>NW_009259494.1:1561167-1574551 GCF_000687185.1 Egretta garzetta | reverse complement strand
CCAAGAGGCCGGGCCCCCCCCCCGCCAAAGCTTTGCCTGGCATTTCGGCTGCTCTAATTCTGGATGGGGGGTGGATCGGGAAGCTGAGAGCCCGTTTGGCCGCCCCCAGTGACCTTGCACGTGAGGACGTGCCGCCATGCAGGAGCCTGCGGTAGAGGAAAACTCGTTCCTTTTCGTACCATGCTCTGGGGACAGGCTGCTGGTGGAGCAGGTGCTGGAGAATTCCTGTCTCCATCTTATGCCTCATGCACCAGCTTGGTCCCATGCTTAGGAGGGCTTTTGGGCTCTGAGGCTGTTTTAGTTTAGATGGCACCAAAGACTTATTCGGGCAGACATTCCCACAGTTCCCATCTCTGCTCTACTGGAAGTTTTCTGCAGTTCCCCACTGTGCGAATTCTCCCTGTGACATTGCATCATCTGAGAAAGGGTCCTGGCGCTCTCTCATCACCGGTTTCAAACTGGGAGTCCCTGTTTCCTTAAGGGTGCTTTCCATGAGCTAAAATGCAGAGTCTTTTTCCTGCATTAGACAAAACTGCTCTGTGGGCTGCTGTTGCCTGTCTACCGGTCAGGGAATGAAACCTGGTGGCTTTGAGGTGCTTTGCTTTGCTTTTACCCTCCAGGTGTCTCACACCCCAGCTGTCCTTGGTAACTTTGGGTCAATGCTTTTATTTGAGGGCGCTGTGGTCACAGGAGCTTAGAGGAGAAACTTCAATGATCTTCAGCCCCTTTGATCCTTAGTGGGAGTGTTTACAGGGGTCAGATAGGCTTTGGCTTTGTGCCCTAGTTTGCTTTGGTCTGTGATTTTTCTGTTTCTGACTGCCTGCAGATCTGCAGATGGTCTGGCAGATCTTAAACCCATAACACTTCACTTGCTTGGCTTCACTTCATCATTTTCTCCTGTACTCCAGCTTCTCTTAGTGGTGTTTATAACCCCTGCAAACCACAATTATCATCGGCAATTACCTTGAAAACCATAATTCCCACTGATTCAACCTGTGCTTCCTGCTGCTCTGTGCAAGTGCTTAGGCAGCATTGCACAGGGAAGCTGTATCCATCTATTACTCAAACAGACTATGCAAATGTTATTTAGAAATCTGGTGAAAGAGAGTGACCAAATAGCCTTGCTGATTCATTTTCAGGTTAGCTTTGCTTGGGTGCTCTGGGAAGTGTGCATCCTCTTGGCCACCGAGCTGTAGCAGATTAAGAAGTTACCGCCCATCCTTACTGCTTGTTATCCTACAGCTGAGATGGGCTGAGCTTGCTTGGATGGGCAATGTAAGGCTCGCTTGGTTACGTGATGAGTGGCTGAAGCAGACCAGTGCTTTGAGAAGTCCTGTAGTCAGCCGTGATGCTTGGCAGAGCATGGTAACTTCCTAACCTGCTTTGGTGCAAATACCCACAAGTGCATCTGGCCACTGCTTCCCTCTCCCATGCTGCTGCTCCGCATCCCCGACTGCTCCACAGGGCCGGTGCTCGAGTTATCATGGCTCTCAGGAAATCCTTGCCTGCTCCTACAAACCATTTTCCCTACTGCACAGTTTATGTGCAACACTAAATCTTTTGCTTACCCAATGTGGTCACTTGTGCAGGGAAGCTTAACCTTGATTTAGCTGGTGCCTAGGTCAGACACCTTAGATTAGGCACCAGGTCAAATAGGCATGCAGCTCTGCATCTCCAAGGTCAAACTCCCAGCTCAGCAGACAGTCAGTCCGTCATCCTCCTGTAAGCGTGGTTTTGCCATGGAGGTGATAAGTGTTCAGGTTTTCCACCTGAAGTTTTCTTCCTCCCCTGCCCAGGGTGACCTCCATGTGATCGTTTCTTGCTGAGATGCTGGTTGGGCCACTGGAGGTGTGTGCTGTGGGGCTTGTGTCCATTGTGCTGGCTGTTCAGAAGTGGAGAGCCCATTGTTTTAACTGCTGGCAGAAGGGAGCAGTATGACAAGTGTTCTGCAGAGCCTGTGCTTCCTCTAGGATGTTAACAGGGACCTATTTTGTGCAGACCTTGGTGCCACTGTCCTGCACACAACTGTCATGATGGTCCCTGATGCCCTTGGGCTATCAGGTCCTGGCAATGAATGGCTGCAGGCAGCTAGAAAGTGATCATCTTTGCATGAAACGTGACTTTTTCAACAAAGATTTCTAGGAGTAAGCCTGCCTTGGAAGGTCCCCAGTTGTGCATCTGTGTGTTTAGTTTTAAAGGACTTGCATTTACTTAGTCGACGGGTGGTTCAGCTGAGACCATATGGCCAAAAAATGCCTTTCCCCAGCTAAGCGTGCACACAACATGCAGTATGTAAAACACGGGCTTCTCAAGTGTGGAAAAAATCAAATACATTCCCGCTGTTAGCCAGATGATACTGTAAAATGTTGGATTACTGGTTGCTAAATGCAGGACTCGGTTTGAGGGAGATGAGAAAAACGTCAGGCTCAAACTGCGTTTTGCCATGTATTTCATCTAATGATGTATCTGGGAAGTTTGGGGAGCTGAAAATTGGTTTTTCCTTTCAGAAGGCGGCTTGCTGTTAGATCAAAGATTGCACGCTAGCAATCACAGCAGTGCCGCTGCCAACTATTTTCATCACCAGTTCTTAAAAAAGGATATATTTGGGGGATGTTGGATTCTGCAAGGCTTGGGCTGCATGCTGTAGGTATAGCGGTGAGCACTGTGCTAATGTTTTCAGAAGTGTGTGGTTTTTATTTTATTTTATTTTTTTTTCAATTTACTTTGGGCAAGCGAGTCTGTCTGAGAGGCTCAGGGCTGACAGCTCTTGCTTTTATCTGACAGGCGCCGAAGGGAAGATGCTGCTTGCAGAACTTTGCTCCCACAAATTTACAGGCTTGCTTTTGACGCACAGTACTTGTAGCATTTGAGTGGGCATTCCTTTAAATGCCCCATCTAAAATAGACAATTCTCTGGGCTTTTGTGCCAGAGAAGAGGACAGAGCAGTCTGAGTGCTGCTGTAGCCCGCTAAGTGTAGCTGAGGGCACTCCAAACTATTTTCAGACACAGGGAGACTTAAAGTAGTTGCCTGCTATTGAGAGACCGCTCGGAGGCCTTTGCCAGAAAGGAGGTGTCTTGTCCTGTAGAAATGTGGACATGACTCATTTCCCATTAAGCACAAGATCGTCTTAAAATCTGAAGCCTGAGGTTTCCCCCGCTGACGCTACTGGAACTCTTTCGCAGTCACGTGAATGGATGGAAAGGACTCTGAAAGCCCTCTGAAAATCTTTGCAGGAGTTTTAACTTCTCTGACTGTGTTGTTCCTGCGGCGCCCTGTGCATGCTGGCTTTGAGGACCAGCCTGGGTGTGTTCCCTGGCCTGAGTTTCCCTCCTGAAGCCTGGTGAGGAGGAGGAGGACCTGGCATGTTTTAGATGCGCTTCTTGTGTGCAGGGAGTTCAGGGATGTCCGAGCGGTGCCTTGCACCTGAGTGGAGCAGGGCAGGGCAGGTCCCTGTCCCTGTGGGTACCATGTGCGGGAGGCAGCATAGCTCTGCCCGGAGGGGGTAATGCAGGGCTGCTCACCCCAGAAGCCACAGTTCAGTGTGGCCTGGCTGCCGTCCCCCTCAGCTGCTAAGCAAGTGTAGGGTGCTCAATGCAGCCTTTTACACAGGCTCTGTCTCCATCCCACCCTTAGCCCATCTCGCGGCAGCAGTGACCAGCCCAGCCGGAAGCAAATCAGCACCTGCGGAGACCTGTTTGCAGAGCAGGGCACGGATTAGAAATGTGACTGGTGAAGGCTCAAAACAGGGAGCTGAGAGTTCCCAGAACACAGGATTGCAGGGCTTGTGTTGGAGGGCTCCCTGCGTTTTGCACACAAAGCAGAGCCTTCCTCTCCCGTCTTAGGCAGGTGTTGTGTCACCGAGTTGATGGGCAAACCTGATTTCCCTGGCACAGGGAACGGGTCTTTGATCTGTGTGCTTGGCAAAGTCTGCTGCCAGCCAGAACAGCACTTCACCCACAGTGCCCAGCCGAGCCCCCAGATAGCACAGATGGCCACGGGCTACCTGCCTTACATGGGAAGCCTTCCAGAGGGGACAGCCTGTGCTAGTCTTCCCTCCTAATGTGTTTCTCTTTTATTAAAGGTTGTAATTGGATCCTATGCTGTAGCAGAGCACGGGCAAAGGGGTTTCCCTCCTCCCTGCCCTGTTCTGCAGGTTTACACTGGGCTGGGGGCTGGGTTGTGCAGGGTTTGCCCGCAGTGCCCAGCAGACCCCAGTGCAGAGATCTTCAGGTGAGGGATTAGTGGGCTGGGATGCTCCAGCTTGCATTTGGAAGCATTATATTTGACTTGTAAGAGATATTTGGTACCAAGGCTCATTGTTGAGAGGCAGAGCTGCACACTCAGTGATCTTGCATGTCTGGACCCAAGCAGGTTTGCACAGCGCTAGCCTTGCTGCAGCTGCGGTGTAGATGGACTAAGGAAAACCTCTGCACAGTGAGGGAGGGCACTCAGCCTGCAGTCAGATGCAACAGAAGCAGATGCTCTTCCTTTGAGCCAGATCAGTTGCACTTAAAAGGGGCCAAACTTGCATGAAGGATCAAGCAGGGAATCCGCTTTCAGGAGCCACTGGTGGGAAGATACACCGCCCTGTGCAAGTCATCGTAGGTATCAGTGGATCTGGTTGCTGCAGAGTGCCAAGGAAGCGGGGGATCCAGAGGGATAAGTCACGTTTGTAAACAGCAGATCCATGGGCAGCTTTTGAATGGGATGATCCAAGTGTAATCACCAGTTCTGAAACCCCTGCCCTGTGTGGGGCAGGAGGCACAGAGCTTCTATCAGTGGGGCTCTCCCAGCTCTTACCCTGTTTCCACCAGGACCATGTGGTCACCATTGTGCTGACACAGAATGGCACAGAATTGCACAAGAAACAAGGGTGTTCCTTTATGCATTTCTGCATCACAGAAGCCCTCCTTCTGTTTGTGTCGCTGGGGGAAGGGGCAGCAGTGGTTGGGTTTAGCTGGAATTCAGTACATATTTTTTGTAAGCTCTGGACTGTTTGAGATGTTAAAGAAGTGAGGTTTCTGTTCCAGAGTTAGACAGAACACGGCTGCAGTCCTAAGGGCATGGCATGGAGGTGATTCCTGGCTTCACCCCAGTACTGGTGGTGTTTTTATTTGGCTGTACATACTCAAGGAGACACTTCTCTGGGAGACCATCAGCTGAGAGCGATACCCCTAGTCTTTCATGGATCACTGATTTTTTTTTTTATTTATTTATTTTATTTATTTTTATTTTTCCATCTGTCTTGGGGAGACCTGGGAAAGCACCTCCCTCGTTCCCGGGTGTGGGAGACCGCTGCTCTGCTGAGTGTGAAGTCATTTCAAAGTCTTTGTTAATCTCCCGAGCTGTTGGGAGTGCCACCTCATTTGCATGGCTGAAGTGTTGTGTCACATTAAAATTAGCTGGGTTTTACTTTGGTAGCAAACCATTTCCCTGGGGATGTGACATTCCTGTTCCATCTTTGGGTGCAGGCTGAGCTGGCACCTGAGCTGCAGGAGCGCAGAGCTGGTTCATAGAGGACCATAGAGAGAAGAATGCAGAGCAGGCATGGCACTGAACAAGTAGACACAGCTATATTTATATATGACCTTGGAAAATAAGACAGACCTTGGCATCCCATCCTAGTCCATCAGATGGTAGGTATTTAAGGGCTGGGTGTTGCTGCACAACAGCATTGGCCAATGTTTCATGCAGATGTATCTGCAGTGCATGTGAGCAAGGGTGCCATGCCACAAACCCCAGCTCGCTCTTGAACTTGTGCGCTCTTAGCTTTGGTTCTGTTGGTCCCTTCTCGCCTCTCTGAAAGTACCCTGTATTTGCACTGCATGCAATTCCATTGCTTTCAGGTGTAGTGATCTACACTGGGATGGGGACTTTGGACTAAATTTTCCTACTATTGGAGAACTTTAGTCCAGCGTTGGATTTCTGGGGTTTGGTTACTCTATGCTCGGAAGGGCAGGTGAGGACACGTGTTGTCCAGAGCAGTAAGTACCTCTGAATTTGAAGCGTCACTGTTACCTTGTAATGCTTGTACTGTAACAAATATTACCTTGCTTTTCCAGGGAAGGGAACGAACCTGGGGATTCTGCGAAAATCACTTACAGCGAGTTGTTGCACAAAGTCTGTCAGTTTGCCAATGTCCTCCGCAGCCAAGGTACGCGACTGAGGCAATAGTAGTGCTGGATACTGGGGTTCATTGGAGATTGGGTTCATTTTTTGCGTGGTTGCCAGTCTGCTGAGTCATTCTGTGCAAAATGGGTCACTTCCTTGCTTCCACAGTTGTAAAGCAGGGTGGATGCAGGTTTGCTTTGCAGCAAACTTTTGAAGATTCATCTCTGGCTCTGTCTGTGACAGCTAATCAATGCTGGTCGTGTCAGTGGTACAAGGAAGAAATCTGTGCTCAAAACTTCCTGCTCTGGGGTTTTCCAGTAGCAGGTCAGCGGTTAAATTTCTGCCTCCTTCAAGGGCTGTGTCTGATGAGAACATGGAGCGTTCATCTTACAAGAGCCATGGGGCTTGAAGGGCAAAACCCAAGGCTGGTTCAGCTCTAACTCCAGCTGAAGTTTTATTGTGTGCATATAAAAGTTGATTTTAAAAGCACTAATTTCTTTCTATATCCTGTTCTTTTGACATGTGCTATGTTCCTTTTGACAAATACCAGGTTTGCTTTCTCTCTGCAGGCGTGAAAAAAGGAGACCGAATTTCCATTTACATGCCAATGATCCTGGAGCTGGTTGTAGCCATGCTTGCCTGTGCCAGGATTGGAGCTCTGCACTCCATCGTGGTAAGAACAAGCCCTTTGCATTGCTCTTGGTTCTGAGCTGTTGGGAGGGAGCAGCTCTTGGTTTTGGGAGAGTGAGGGAGGGGACTTGGAAAAATGGGTGCTGACTGTGAGGTGAATGGAAACTAAATTAAGGTGCTGTTTCCTAGCCCTCTGTTGTATTAACAGTAGAATGACCTCCTTTAGCTCGCTCTGTCAGTGCCTGGTGGTATTGTTTACTGTGGGTGAACTGCACAGTTGCTTCTAGGTTTTTTGGGGTTGGGGTTTTTGTTTTGGTGTCCTGGCTGACTTGGTTGTGTGATCTCTGTCAGTTTGCGGGTTTCTCGGCAGACTCTCTCTGTGAGCGGATTCTCGACTGCGGTTGTTCTCTTCTCATCACGGCAGGTAAAACATGTGTCTGGGCCCCTGAGCCATTACTGTTGCCTGTCTGGAAGGTCTTTATTTTAAAAACCAAATGCACTTGAAATTGGAAGAGGAAGGGGTGTTGTCTTTGCTGAGCTGCCGCAAGGCAGATGCGCTGCTTGTAGCTATGCTTGAGTACTGTTTTCCACTTTGAACATACAGCGAAGCATCGAAGCAGCCCGCCCACTTTGTCCTGTAAAGCATGATGTCACCAGCTGCTAATAACATGTTTCCAAACGCTTCTCATCCATGTTCCTCTTCAAAATCAGCCAGATGTTTGCAAGATGTATCATTTATGATGCAGTCCTAATATGAGAATTCCCTCCTTTCCCAATTTCAGGGAAATCTCTGTTGCAACTTTTGCCTTGTAAAGCAAGGGATCAAGAGAGGGGTAGCATTTGCATGTAAGCCCACTGCATTTCCCCAACTGTTTTTTCCAACATTGCAAAAAAATAGTGGTTTTATTAATAGGTCCATGGCATGGAAAGGACCCACTAAACTTTGCAATCTGTGTTCTGACCGTGTTGGATTATTCCCCACAGAATATTCCCAAGAGACTTGTCGGGTCAAATTGGAACCTCTCCCAGGGAAGGAATTTCACCATTTCTTTTGGCATCTGTTTCTCTAGGCTAAAAGGGCAAATTAGGAAACCTTTCCCATCAGCTGCATGTCTGCTTTCCCTCATTCCAGTGCATGAGCTCTGCTCTGCCCTCCTGAAACTGCTTGTCACTTCCAGCTGTCCCAGGCTGCCTTGGCTGTGAAGCCCCTCTAATGTTTTCCTTACCACTTTGCAGATGCCTTTTATCGAGGGGACAAGCTGATCATCTTGAAGCAGATTGCAGATGAAGCCCTCCAGAAATGTAAAGACAAGTAAGTTTGGATTCTCTTGTAAGAAGGGCGTTGCTGCCGGAATCTGCTCCTGCGCAAATTGAAATGGAAGTTTTCGTAGGTGGGCAGACTCTGCAGCAGGTCAGACACGAGCTGCACTACATTTGTGAGCCTTTCAGAAGTAATACGTGCTTTGGCTCCCTTGTCTTAAAAATATTTTCTTTTAACTTGTCTGTTCTGACCTGAAGGCCCACATATCGGATGGGAGGATTTGCTGGAGACAGTGTGATCCACCATCGTTATGGCCGATGGCAGATCTCCCAGCTCTGCAGCAGCAGCTCTTGGAGCGGGAGGGAATAACACGCTGCCATACCAGTTGTGAACAGTTGGACACAGTGCCGTGGGGCACATCAAGATGAGGCTTAAGTTTTGCTCCAAAGCCACTAATTCAACAATAATGTAATAAACAAGAAATTATTCAAGTTCGGGAAATGTCTGTGTAAACAGCAACAGGTACTCCAGTTGACATGCACCAACATGTGCAGGATCAGAGCCTGACTGCACACAAGTGTATGATGGAGCTGCTTTATTTTTTTTTAACATCTTCACTGAGATGCTGTAAACCATAGAGATAGACAGATCTATCATCACCTTTTACAGAAAGGAAATAATCATGGTGAAATGACTTTGCCAAGCTTACAGACACAGTCTCTGCGCAGCTTGTATGAGACTGAATGTGATCTTGTAAGTTAGATCAAACACGAAAGTTTAGGGCAGATAGGCTGCATGTTAGAAATCCAAACTCTTTAAAAGCATTTAAGACTAAAACTTTAAAACATAAGTTTACATGTCTGTAGAATTAGCTACATGGCAGAAGTGATCCAGAAGTTGGGAATTAACTGATGGAGAATGTGTGTTGGTACTGTGACAGGGTTGAAGGGCGCTAAGATCATTTTGTTTGCATTTAGGTCTGCTCTATTGGCCCTCATGAGGGGACAAACCCTCATTCTTTTCCTCGATGTATAATCTGGCTTTGGAAGCCTTTCCTCTTTCTGAATCACATGGTTGGTCATGCATAGAGATGGGAGCAGCCACCTAACATCTCTTGGCTGCTGCAAGAGATCTCGTTTGTGGTCACAGGCAGGCAAAAGGGATCTCTGCAGCAGTGACCTGTGAGAGATGCTTGCAGGATCCCTGCTTCCTCCATAGGAATTGCACCTGATAAATCCTCAGTAAGCTGTGCATGGACCTCTCCTATTCTCCGAGCTCTGTTCCTGTGGCTGGTGTCTCTTGGCAATCATGGTGTGTCTGGAGTTTGCGTGACGGCATACGTTCTAGCTCAACAAGAGCAGCTCAGGGGCCCCGCTCTGCCTCCAGTGCTGCCTGTAGAGCCCGTGAAGGGCAGGCTTAGCCCCTGCCTGGACAGCCTGATCTGACAGCTTCTGCCTTTTACAGAGGCTGCCCTTTGAAAAAGTGCATCGTGGTGAAGCACCTGGCAAGGGAAGAGGTAGCGGTGGATGGGACGTGCAGCAAGTCTCCCCCTCTCAAAAGGCTGTGCCAGGATGTACAGGTGAGAGGTGTCCTGGGGCGGGGAGAGGAGGGATTTTATTGCTATGGGCCTGAGCCCAGCAAATCAATCCACACAGAACCACTGTGATGATTCCCCAGATGCTCCTGTTCTCCGACTCCTGTTCATGTTTTCTCCCTTCCTTGCTGTTGTTGCATTGTGAGTGGTCTGAAAAGTGGTTCCTTTGCCTTACTAAGATCCTTTCCCCACTGCTTCCTTTTACACCATTGCTAGCTGCCAGCCTGCAGGACCCCTGAGAGCACAGCAGGGTACATATTCCAAAGCCACTGGGACAAGGACAAGATGTCTGTTTTCCTCCACCCAGTGAAGGACTTTTCCTTCCTAACCCTGTATCTGTCTCCCCTTTTGCACAAAGATGAATGCCACCCTGCGCTGTAGCTGTGACAGTGGAAACAGGGGAGGAAAACCAGGAGATTTGTGTTCATGGTGTGGGTTCAGCACAGTCCCCCAACATGACAACAGTCGTACGCTGAGAATAGTGCGGTCTCTGTGAAGCTGGCACAGTAACTGTGTCAGCTGTCGGTGCTGGGGCTTTCCCTCGCAACTGAAACCAGATGAAAGGATGTGGGCCAGAGGCATGTGGCGAGATGGGGGTGGAAGGAGGAGAAGGTGTCATGGAGCTGTGGCTGCTGGCCAAGCTCCTGAGGCTGGTGTGCAGTCCTGCTGTGCCTGGCAGCTACCTGCTGCCTTTGTCCGCTTAAAAGGCAGGTTGCTTTCAACTGCCTAACAGCTCGGTGTCTTGCAATGGTGTCTTCTGTGTTTGGTGATTATTTGCATTGGGTTATCCCCAGGCTGCTGCTTGCTCAGAAATGGGTTGTATTTGGGGAGAGCATTTGAGCTCTGGGCTCTGCTTTCAGAAGGGATGTCTGTGCACATCCCTGGAACAAAAGTCCAGCAGATTATGTATCTTTGAGTTAATTTTCCGTGTTCAGCTGTGTTAATTTTATTGGGGTGTTGCTTGGTGTTTGCCAGCCTGGCCATGTTACATTGGCTGCCACCTCTGCCCCTTCTCTTGCAAGGGCAGGGTAGCTGCAGTGGAGTAGGAAAACTGGAGCAGACTAGCCTTCCTGTGCGAGGTTTCCCTGGTCGGGTGGTTGCAGAGAAACCTGTCACTGTGCTGGTCACTGTTGGTGAGGTTATTGTGCAGAATGTCCCAAGAGGAGGGGAGAGGCTGGAGGGAGTCTCTTACCTTTTGGCTCTTGCTTCCCTACTTGTTCAGACACTTTAATAAAGATTGCTTTCCCTTGTGAGTATGTTTTTACCATGCAGTTGGCTTGTGTAACGCTATCGGATGGTCTGTGGGCTGTATGCTGGCTCTGTGCTGCTGTACCCAGCTGGCTGTGTGCAGGGGGTGGCCTCGGTGACCTACTGCAGAGACCATGGGTGCCCAGGGAAGGTGGTGGAAACGGGCAGGCTTTTGCTCAAAGGGCAGCTCCTGGCCTGGCCCTGGGTCAGAGCGTTCTCCAGCCTGCTGGTTTCCCAGCATCCAGGTCTGTGGGCTTCCAGCTCCCTGTCTGCAAAGCCCAGTGTGGATCTTCCATTTCTCAACTTTCACACCCTCTTTATGGATTTTTAACAGGAAAAAAAGACTGAGAGCTCACAGAGACTCCATCCCAAGGTATTTACACACAGCACTGCCTTCCTCCTCATGGCACCTCCCCTCCGCTTCCCCCTCCGGTGCTCCACCTTCCTAACTGCTCTGACTGCACGGCCACACGTGCTTTCCTAACTGGGTTACCAGCAGCTGCATGTTAGTGATAGATACCACTTGCTGCTTGGCCAGAGCTCCCCACGGTTTCGGGGTGAATGTGGTGCCACCAACTTTGCTGCCGGAAACAAATCTGCCTCCATAAACCCCCCTGAGTGCACGACAGTGTGCTGACAGGGGGGAATGCAGAACCACAGGGATGTGCTGTCAGCATTTAGATGATGGTTCATCCCTCTGCCTTTTAAAAGCAGCTCTCGCGACATGCTTTCCTTCGCGGTGAGGCTGGCAGGGATCACCCGCAGCTTTGTGGCTATGGTGCCATGCTGCAGGCAGCAAGCCTGGTGCTCCAGACCCAGCATGTGGACTCTGCTGGCTCCATCCAAGGAGCTGCGGCCTCAGGACCCCGTGAGCAAGCAGGCAGAGGCAGGCCTGGCCTCAGGGGACGCATGCTGTGCCATGGGTCTGAGCTCCGCCATGGGGCAGTGGAAGCTGGGTGCTGAAATGGAGGGATTCTTGAAGGAGGGATGCAAGAAAGCAACTGTTGGATAGAGTGGTGTTGAGCCTACCTTGGGCTTGTTTGACCCAGTACCTTGCTGGGAACTTGTTGATGGGACAGACTTGAGGAAACTGCTTCTCCAGGTAGTCAGGAGCCCTGGGATCCATGAGAGATTTCCAAGTGGACTTGGTTGTGCTGGGCTGTCAAGCAGCTAGTGTCCCCTGCATCATGTGTGCAGGAGCTGCCTGCTGGGCTGTGGGGTCCCTGCACCTCCAAATGGCACATGAACGTCTTTAGGGCTGCGGAGAGTCACTGCAGGACCCGGTGGCTGCTCTCCATGCACCCCAGCTGGGGGTGCTGTGGGGACTCTGCAGGCTGTGACTGTGCAATGGGCTCTGGCTCTGCACGGAGGAGATGTGCCCCAGCTGGGAGCTGCAAGGCTCTGGGTCAGTGTGCCTGCCCTCACAGAGATGTGGGAAGTGGAGGTCTGTGCTGAGGCTGGGGAGTGTTGTCCACTCGGCTGCCCCCAAGGTCCTCTGAGGAAAGGTGAGAAGGTCCGGTGGAGTGAGGTCTTGTACTGGCATGTGCCACCCTGGAGAGGCAGCCAGCCAGCACACCTCTCGGGGTGACCTCTGCCCATCAGCCACAAGCGCTGGTGGCTCTGTTACAGCTCAGGCATCCACAGGCAGCTCCTCTGGTGGCCAGCGTTGGGTGGTTCTGCACTGGAGCAGTCAATTCTTATAAGGGTAGTTACCTTAAAATCTAGATAACAGATTTTTTTCATGTCTGCAGGGCCAAGCAGTGTGAGCCCAACATGTTCCTGTTTGCCTCGGGTGGGCCATGCTGCCATAGGGGTGTCAGCAAGGTGTGCTGGACTGGTGGGTGTGTGGCTGTGCTAGGTGAGGCTTGCTGGTTTGCTGTCGGACCATGGCTCAGCGTGGCCCAGGAGGGCAGGAGGAGCCGGTTTGCTGACAGCACCCAGAGCAGCTGCTGCCGCAGGCCCTCTCCTGGCTGCTGCCGCCGAGAGGGATTTATCAGCATTACAAGTCGTTTGGGCAGTCTGCTTCAGGTCTTGCAGCCAGACCGTGTTTAAAGGTTTTCCTCATGGCTGTGGGCTGAGAAAAGGAGCTTCTGGAGTGCGAGATGCAGCTCTGGTGCATGGTTTGCAGCAAACAGCTCTGGGGCAGAAGCTGTGCTGTGAACATCTGCCTCAGTGGTCAGTGAGGGGGCGAGGTTGGGGCTGCACCCCTCATCTCCCCTTCTTGCTTTTTGGCAGGCCTGTTTCTAATACTCTGCTTTTCTCAGATCCCCTGGAACCCAGCCATGGATGTGTGGTGGCATGAGCTGATGAGCAGTGCCAGCTCGGAGTGTGAGCCTGAGTGGTGTGACTCTGAGGACGAACTCTTCATCCTCTACACGAGCGGCTCAACTGGGAAACCCAAGGTAGGCTTCCCAGTTCACCACGATTGGGGCCGGGCTGAAGGGCAGTAACACCTCAGCTGTGGGAACTGGTGAGGGTCACATTGGGAGGCCCCAGTAAGAAGAGCCACAGAAGTCTTGGGAATGGGGCCGGGCTGGGC
>NW_009259494.1:1554631-1561138 GCF_000687185.1 Egretta garzetta | reverse complement strand
TGCCCAGCACAGCCTGGGAGGGTGTGGGCCCTGGTGGGAGCTTGCCCTGACAGTCACTTGCCTTCTTCTTGTAGGGTGTGCTGCATACAGTGGGTGGATACATGCTTTTTGCTGCCACCTCATTTAAATATGTGTTTGATTACCAACCTGAGGATGTCTACTGGTGCACAGCCGACATTGGATGGATAACGGGCCATTCCTACCTCACTTACGGACCCTTGGCAAATGGGGCGACTAGTGTGTTAGTAAGTGCTGGATGGCAGCTGGGTGCTTTTACTCCAAGAAAGGGGAGAATGTGGTGCTGAGCTGCTTCCCTGCATCGCTCCCTGTTGAGCGTGCTTCTCACTTGCCTGGGCTCTGCAGGGAAGGGTGGTGGTCCCCAGGGACGGCATTGGTGTCTGCTCAGTGGCAGATGGCGGGGGGAGCTAGTTTGTGTGTGGCTTTTGGGTGGTTAATTTTTCAAATGCTCCCCTGTTTCTTTCCCTTAGAAGTACAAGCCTTGTGTACCAGGGGAGCCAGGGCTGCTGTGGGGTAATGCAAGAGCTGGATCAGGAGCAGGGAGTGATGTTTTCACTGTGATGCTGATTTGACAGCCTGCACTTAACTCCTGTGCCTGTATCTCCCTTGGCAGTGTATGGCTGTAACTTGTATACAGATCAGGGAACAAGAGGCCTGTGCTCAAGGCTCCCTGGGGAAATGCAAGCAGGGAAATCACTGTTGTGTTGGGAGGGTCCCTTTAGGGGTTCTTCGTACTTTTGGTTGTCACTGTGTTTGGACCTCTTGCCCTTGACCATGTGGGCAGGGTCATTTGAGCTGGTGGGACTGTCACTGTGTTAGTCACCCAAGTGCCTGTACTGCTAGGGTGTTTCAGGGGACATTTGCTAGGACACCTGGGGTGGGGCGATGCCAAATCCATCCCCAGGAAACAGTACAAGAGGTCCCTGGACTGGGCTGGTTTCACTGCGTGGTGCCCCTGGTATTCCTATAAGGAGATTCTGGGGTCCAACTGCTGTTCGCTGTTGCTCTCGGTTCCTGCTGCTTGGGAAGGTGCTGCAGGTTGGTAGCAGTAAAGAATGGCTGCCCTGGTCACTGCCCTGTCACTGCCCTGTCTCCTGCTCAGTTTGAAGGTGTCCCCACCTACCCAGACATCGGGCGAATGTGGAGCATCGTTGACAAGTACAAGGTGACCAAGTTCTACACAGCACCTACAGCCATCCGGCTGCTGATGAAGCAGGGGGAGGAGCCTGTCAGAAAGTGAGTGCCAGTCCCCAGTGGCCTGGGGGTCCCTGGCTCAGCACAGCCAGAGCCTCCCCACAGGGTCCAGGGGCCCCAGCTTCCTCGCTGAGCGGCAGCTGCCCCAGTGTATTTTCTGAACAGACCAGGATCTTCTGCCCTCTACACAGCAATAAGCAGGCCATGTTTCTGCACTCCCAGCACCAACTTCATTATGGCACTTCTGAGCAGGTCCTCCTCTTTCACTATAAGCTGCAGCTAAGCTTAGAGATTGCAGGTTCTCCCTGCTCCTGGCCCAAAGCTCACAGAGGTTTGCTGGGCAGAGAGCCGCTCTGTGTGCTGCTTCCTTGGCCCACAGAAAGGAAGGAGCAGAGCTTGGAGAGTGGGAGACACCAAAACCACAGAAGTCTCCTTTCTTCTCCCATGGAAGAGGGCTGAGAAGTCCTGGAAGCCCCAAGCAGACTTTGGGTAGCCCAGGGGCTACTGCAGGCTCTGCTGTGCCACAGGCTCACAGCTGCTGCTCTCCATGGCCTGCTGAGCTCCTGCCAGCCCCCTCCTCTCTGCAGGCACAGCAGAAAGTCTCTGAAGGTGCTGGGGAGTGTCGGCGAGCCCATCAACCCTGAAGCCTGGCTGTGGTACTACCGCGTGGTGGGAGAAGAGAGGTGTCCCATTGTGGACACGTTCTGGCAGACAGAGACAGTGAGTCCTCACCTGGGTGTCCCTGGGACCTCTCTTTCTCAGGGTGTCTTTGCCAGTTTGCCGTAGTGTTTCTTTGGTTCTATGTGGACTAGTTGTTTTGCTTGCCCAGGAGACTCCAGTGTGGCCTGCAAGTGTTGGTTCCCCTTCTCTTTCTTTCCTGGACCTCAAACAGGCTCCAAGGGGACACCTTCCTCTCCAAAGGTTCCCTTGGCAAAGTCTGCTCTGGACCCTGCTCTCCTCCCCCTCTTTCTCTCCCCTAGCAGCTCCAAAGCTCCGTGCCCAAACACAGGCTCTCTGTCCCCTGCCATATCCTTCCCAAGGCCCCATTTTCACATCTCCCCTGAGCAGCCTGTGGTCTGACTGGGATGTGATGTGACCAGAGCCGATGCAAACAGCTGTGGGACAGGCTGGCATGGCCCAAACTCACTCATTTTTGCCTCTCTTTGCAGGGTGGCCACATGCTGACACCCCTCCCTGCTGCCACCCCCATGAAGCCAGGGTCGGCCGTGAGTATTTCTGTTCTCTTCCCCAGGGGCAGGGAGGGCTCCCCAGGGGCCAGGCCAAGGCCCTGCAGCAGCAGCTGGCACTGTCTGTACCATGGACTGGTGCTTACTAGCCTGCCGGGGTGCTTGTGGGATGATGGTGCGTGTGGGGATGTGGCCACCACCCAAAATCCCAGGCCTGACCCTGTGCAGCTGCACTCACAGGCCCCATGTGCCACAGCCTCTCCAAAGCTGCCCTTGCTCTGCCTCCCACTCCCTCTGGTTCATGGGGTTTTAATGTGTGGGCTCACCTCCGTATCTCCTTGCTCTCTGGTCCCCATGGCAGACGTTCCCCTTCTTCGGTGTGGTCCCTGCCATCTTGAACGAGTCGGGGGAAGAGCTGGAAGGAGAAGCAGAAGGCTACCTGGTAAAGAAGGGCTCATCTTCTCCACCCTCCCCTTGTCTGTTCCCCGTGAGCTCCAGGACCTCCCTGGTAGCACAGACATGTCTCTGCTTACTCTGGGTCCACTCAAGGGGCCCCCTTGGGTGGTGGGAACTCCCTTCACTGCCAGAACTCCCTGGGAGCTTTATGCTGTGAACAAACTGTTCAACTGCTCATTAAATGCACTTCCACACATGGGCAAGGCAGGAGGATGGGAACAACTTTTCAGCCAAGCTCCGTCCCCCATGCCAAGCCTAGTGAGGCTTTCCCAGTAGATCAGCTCTGGGCAGCAAGTGTCTGAGTGTCATCACTCACGGCTGTCTCTAGCGTTTCTATCGCTGCATGCAGAGACTGCACGCACTTCACCATGGTGCAAAGCCTGCAGTTACTGGTTTTGCTCTCACTGACTCAGGTCTGCATTTTTCACCATCAGGTATTTAAGCAGCCTTGGCCAGGGATAATGCGCACACTGTATGGAAACCACCAGCAATTTGAAACCACATACTTTAAGAAGTTCCCTGGGTACTATGTGACAGGCGATGGTAAGGTTGTCCGGGGAGTGCGTGGCTGCAGAGGCCTGGGGACAGCAATTTAAATCTTGCCGTGTCCTGGCCTCAGAATCCCTTATCAGTTGCTCCAAGGGCTGGCACTGCTTCCTCATGCTGTCATTTCTGGCTATTTTTAGGTTGCAGGAGAGATAAAGATGGTTATTACTGGATCACAGGGCGAATTGATGACATGTTGAATGTTTCTGGTAAGAACGAGTTTTATCTTCAGTGGGGACCAATGTGCTTTCTGACACTAGTAAAGAGAGACACCTTGCTTTAGGGGAGATGCTTCTGCATCCGTTTCTGATGCGAGTTTAAAAAGCCACCTTGCTTTACGGGGGATGGTTCTGCATCTGTGACTCTGCCCAGCAACCTGTCCTAAAGTGGATCTAATTGCTGGGTCAGGGTTATTTCAGAGACAGATGAGTCTATGACTTGGTGGCTTTCTGCATCGTTTCCTCTGGAGACTACACACTGGAGGGAAGAAACCTTCTGTAACCTCTTAGAGGAGGTCCCTAACCAGCCAAGGTGCCTCTGTGCTGAAGGATTTAGGGCTGCAGGAACTCTCAGAGGTTGGGCAGCACCATGTGGTCCCTAGTCCAACCTGCTGCTCCATGTAGATCTAACCTTGAAGCTGGATCACGCTGCTCAGAGCTTTGTCTGCAGAGGTGGAGATTGTCCCACCTCTACTTACTGAGCCTTTCAGATTCAGCTGCTTCTCATCCTGTCATTTTCCATACACTACATTTAATAGTTCCCTCCCTCCTTTCCTGAAGGCTGTAGCCTACAGGTACTTACTGCTGGCTGTGAGATGCTGCTGTACTTGTCCCTGGATCAGATTAGATCTTTTCATCTGACCAGCAAGATCTTCCCCCAGCTGATTGTTCTGGGAGCTGACCACCTTCCCATGGCTTTCTGTGACAGCAGTTGCAGGGTTGGAATGTCAGAGTGCAGGTACAGGAGTAGAGGCATACAGGAACGAGTTGTGCCCCTGCCCCAAGATGTGGAGTGTCGTTTAATCTCCCCACGGCGATGAGCTGGAGCAATGCATGGCCTGGCTGGTTCCTGGGCTCTGCAGATCCAAACTCTTCCTCCTCTGCACCTTCCAGCTGTCTGTGTGGGCAGGTCTCCTCTTACCAAATTTGGCACCTCCTCAGCCTGTGCTTTGTTTAATCCCATGGCTGTAAATAGCCATGATCTGATAAAGAAAGAAGCCTAAAGGTAGGAGGGAGAACAGCCAGGGGGAGGTGGCCTCGCTCGGCAGGTGAGTGATGCCTGGCAGCATTTGGGGCAGCCCAGCCCCGGCAGCAAGTTTCTCTCTCCAGATGTTGTCTCAAGCAAATGAAATCAATGCTCTCAAACCTATAATTTAGGGGGACCTGAAGCCATGTGTGTCTGTAAAGCACTGCCTCTCCTTCCTTCCAGGCCACTTGCTGAGCACCGCAGAGGTGGAGTCGGCCTTGCTTGAGCACGCCGCCATCTCAGAGGCTGCAGTGGTCAGCCATCCACACCCCCTGAAAGGCGAGTGCCTCTACTGCTTTGTGACCCTGAGAGATGGCCACGAGTTCACCAAGAAGCTGACGGATGAGCTGAAAAAACAAGGTAGGAACAGCCAAATATTTGGGAGGTTATGTGGCAGAGAGGGAGGACGGTGCTGGGCAGGTGATGGAGGGGTTAAGGGCTTGGGTGCTTGAACGAGGGTGCCTGTAGTCTGGGGAATGCACTGTGGACAGCTGTGACAAGGTGCCCCCTCTGATTAGAGAGCATGCTGGTGAAGACTAAAATTAGTTCTCCTGGCCTTTGGCTGTTCATGTGATGCCATCTCTACCTCCTGGGAGCTGGCAGCCGCGTGAAGGACTGGGGTGCCCAAGCAGGCTTTCATTTGCAGCAGCGCTTTCCTGTGTGGGCACGGCTCCCATGGCCCTCCCTGGCTGGCTTTGACTTGCTGTGAGGATTGTTCGGTTGCTTTGGGGTGGTGCTCTGAGTGTTTGTGCTCTGGTCTCAAGGGAGCGCTCTCATTGCCACCACAGACTGCAGCATTTCATGTGGGAAATGGACCCATGGCTGTTTCTTCTCTATAGGAACCCGACAGCAAATCAGTCCTTGCGCTATCAAAATGGTAATAGTGATTGGTGTAGCCATTCTAGAGGTCCCTTGAAGATAGAATGAAACAAAGAGTGCTCTCGCCTTTGGGAAGATGTGCTTGCAGCCCCATTGGCACTGCAGGTCTTGCTGCCCCCTCCCACAGCCTGGAGCCTCAGGTGCGGCAGCCCTAAGCACTGCCCTGTCGGGTTCCCCAGGAGCTGGGCTCTGCTTGTCTTGGTGCCTGAAAAGGATGTGCATGGTGTCCCCAAGTACCTACAATGAAAATCTTTCTCTCTTTTTTTTTTTTTTTTTTTTTTTTTTTTTATCTCAGTCAGAGAAAAAATCGGACCGATAGCAACGCCTGATTACATCCAGTGTGCCCCTGGCCTGCCCAAAACTCGCTCAGGTAAGGGGTCCAGTGACAGTGCTGGGGAGGATTGCGTCATTTCAGGCAGTGGAAGGAAATCAGTCCTAAATTGCTTATCCAGGGCCACTCAAGGGGGGAGCAACCTCAGGGCAAGCAGGGTGCTGCAGGTCTGGGCACTCCCCACTCCTGCTAAAGGTGCTGAAGAGATCCTGACTCCTGCTTTCCTTTCATGGCTGTTCTTACAGGAAAGATTACCAGGCGGATATTAAGGAAGATTGCAAAAAATGACCAAGATCTGGGGGACATCTCCACCTTGGCAAACCCGGGCATCATAAAACATCTTTTCAACAGCAGATGTGACACTAAACAGTAGCGGCGTGACCTGTCCCTGCTGAGCAGAACTGTAGCAGCAGCAGTGCCCTGATGAGAAGGTCCCTTGAATAACTGCTGCCCGCCCTGGGAAGGAAACCTTCACCCACTGAATTGAATGTACAAACGTTATGAACGAGGGGAGGGCTGGCTCTGGAGAGGCAGTGTCTCTCTAGCGTGTCCATGCCTTGGAGGAGTGCGTGCACTGTGTTCTGTCTGAGGTTCGGCCTTGTGCACATAGGGACTTGTTCTCCTCCCTTTTCAGCACCTCGTTCTTGATTT
>NW_009259494.1:1540759-1554593 GCF_000687185.1 Egretta garzetta | reverse complement strand
TTTTTTAATTTGTATTGGGGGGGGGGGGGGGGGGGAAGTGGGGTGTTAATTAATTCTATGTAATTGAGGGGCCCTGGCACCTTATGCATAGTGGGAAGGAACTTTGGGGGTTGGAGGGGAAGTGGTGCTGCAGTTGCTCAATGCAGGCAGGCAAGGGAGGAGCATCTGCCACTGCCCACATGCCAGTTAAGCTTCCTTTTATACTAGCAGTGCTGCAAGCTGTGGGGGAAGCTAGAAACACACTCGCATTGTAACTGTGTAGCTGAGCTTTAGCCTTGCATCTGCTGTGTAAGCCTGTTGCTAGCAGAGGTCCCCTCGCCTGAAAGGGAGAGGGGCAATGCTCAAGGCAGCTCTGTGCTTTAAACAGATTTTTTTTTTTTTTTTTTAGAGCGGTTTGGTACCAAGATCTGCTGCTTCCTAAGGGATGGTGTCAGCTGGTGTGTTTTTCCCAATCCAGGGTCTTCCCCTGGCCAGGGACATAATAGGGAGCCACATATGGTCTAGGAGGAAGGGTCTTGATCCTTGGTCCAGAGAGCGCTGCTGCCACCGGCCCACAGCTGAACAGGAAGCCTCTGCAGCTGGATGCTCCTCCTGTGTCCTGGGGTAGGAGTGGGTCCTGCTGGTACCCAGGGGTGGAGGGGGCACCAAGCCCTGCAGAGGCCCCTTTCCCACAGCAGGCAAACTAGGTGCTGGGTTGTAGCGCACCACGAGCATCACCACAGCAAAGAAACCGTTAGTCCTAGGTGATGTTTTCTCATCAGGAAAAAAATGGTGGAAGATTTTAGTGAGCTTTTGCTTAAATCTGACACTGCTTTATGCTGATGAGAGGAAAAAACCTCAAACTCTCTAGCCCAAGAGCCTGAACATCGCAAGGGTACTGCCAAAGCCATTCTTCTTCAGCTGAATTACATTTAACTCCAGCCCTGGGTTGAGCTGGGAGAGATACCTCCTCTGTGTAATGTCTGTATGAAAATTGCATGTGAAAACTGTCTGGTTTTGCACTTAAGCCAAAGGAGAAATGGGCTTTAAAACCTGCTGCAACAGCTGTTGGTGAATGCCATGTACAGACTTCACCTGCAAACTGAGCTGACTTTTGGCTGGGCTGGAAAGGAGGCGGCAGCTGCCTCGGGGGCTGGGTTCTGCAGGTGCGCTGTTGTCCAAGGTCTGAGTCCCACTTCTTACCTCGGTGTGTGCCAGTGTCCCACATGCCCTCCACAGCTCTGTACCACTGGATCATGCCACCTCATTGACAAGGATCCCTACATAATCTCTCCTCCTCTCTTACCCTCTGTCCACTATGTAATTTTGGCTGGAAACAGCTAGAATTTTATGCAAAATGGAATAAAATTCAAGAAAATAAAATGGAAAGAGGCTTAGAGCACATCCAGCTGTTGAGTTGGGGGAAGGGGGGTGCTCAGACATTGCTGCTGGGCCTCCTGTTCCGTAACTGGGGTAGGCTTTTGGGGCTGGGGAGGAGTAGGTTACTGCCACTGCAATGCTTTTTCAGGGCTGTGAGTGAGTCCCCACTGCTGCTCTGCACGGGGACGAGGGCAGAAGCTCTGGCTCCAGGGCTGGAGCCTGTGCCTCAGTTTCTCCCTGGTCTCCAGCCAAGGTTGTTCTACTGAGGCTGATGGAGAGCAGGAGACAGTGTGACTCCCATCTGTCATCAACCACCCGTGCGAGGTCGGTGCCAGGGTGATGGAGGAGCAGCCAGGGCAGCTCAGTGCTGTCAGTAGTGGCCGTGCCTCCTCCTCACCCCAGCACAGCAGTGGACACCAGCCTCTGCCTCCACTCTGCCATCCCCAGTGTCACCTTCAGCTCAGGCCTCTCCAGCAGCGCAGGGCTTGCTTGCTCCTCACAGCTGCATCTGCCTTGGGCCCTTGCTGCTCCAGCAAACTGCAGCCACAGTGTTTCCTCCTGCAGCCTGGCAGCCCTCGTGCCAGCAGCTCCATCCCTTGCTTGTGCTGGGCCAGCGCTGCAGAGCCCAATGCCAGGACACATCTCCACAATGGTGCTGCGCAGTCTCACGGTGACCAGAGCAGAAAGTGGGGGTTGGCTTTAGCTGTCCCTGCTGTGAAGGTGCAGGGAAGGGCCATGCACAGGCATACGGCTGCCCAGCAGCCACTCCTGGACAGGGAGGTGACAAACACCTCCCCTTCACAGCCAGACTCAGACAAAACTGGAACAAGAACAGCATGTATGTTTTAATCTCTGGCTGAGGGCAGTCGCCCCCCAACAAACCAACCACCCAGGAATCGCAGAATCAGTCACACAGCCAGAACTGGCCTCTTTCCAAGGCAACAGATTAATGACTGAAGCTCACAGGGCCACGGCCCAGCAGCACCAGGCACTAACAGCCCAGAGCTGAGGCTGCCTGGGCACTTTACCATGGCGCTGCCCCAGAGGTGCATCCTTTATGCTTCCCCTTGCACTGCTCAGCTGAGGAGGAAGAGGGGCTGGAGGAGGAGGCAAAAGCCCATGGGCTGGAGACCCTGCACGCCTCCGGCCCTCCGCTGCTGTGCTGTTCCCACCCATTCATGAAACCCAGAGGGAGACACGGCTCCTCTCCCCTGGTACTGGTCCCAGAGAGAAGCAGCTGGGGGCTGCACTTGCTCAGCCTCTCCTGCAATTCCATCACTTCCCAGCTGCAAAGCTCCCAGTCTCAGCCCACCCACCATCCCAGCAGGACCATTACCAAAGTGGGGGCTCCCCAGCACCACTCTTGGGCCACACGTGCAGCAGCAGACTGGGTGGGAGACGCTCTGTCCATGACTTGCACTGGGATGCACAGGCCCAAGCCCTTGGGGATCCAGGGTTTATCAGCACCCTGCCTGTGACAGCATCGCGCCGGGAACTGCCACCATCACTGAGGGATTCTTGTGCCAAGCTGTGGGGAGCAAGGGGTGCAGATGCAGCCCCCCCAGGGGGAGGGCACAGCCTGCCAGCTGCATTCTGCACCGCTGCCTGCCCTGCACAGCACAGATGCACTCTGGGATGAGTACCCAGGCCAACAAAGGAGTTGGGCAAAGCAAAAGCAAGCGGCCCTTAGGCAAATTACACCAGGGCAGCTGTCCCTCATGCAGGAACCCCAAGGATCCTCAGGCACAGGGAAAAGTAATCAGAGCAGCAGCAGCATCTGAAGGAGGAGTGGAGGACCATGGGTACAGGGAGCTGGGCTCCCCTCTTTAACCTCAAAAGCACTGCGGCTGAAGGCTGTCACTTGCACATCCACCTTTTTCCTTCCCTTCCCTAGGCTTTGTGCGTCTCCAGAAATAACGCAGCATCAAGGAGCATGGAACTGGGAACTTGTGGCACGTTCACCCTTCAGCTTTGCTGTACATAGCCTTGCCCCCAGGCTAGGCCCCAAGGAAACGCCCAGAGCAGTGCAGTCCTGGGAGATGACAGCTGGGATGTGCAGGGGGCACAGCCCCCCAAGCAGGCAGAGCCAAGGACTCCCTTCTTCCCACGGGAGGAATTGCAGAGGAGAGGCTGGGGCTGGCACGCAGGACGTTGGAGCAGTTGTGTTCACCCATCCCCAACACATCAGGCCTTGG
Source organism: Egretta garzetta (assembly GCF_000687185.1). Classification (NCBI taxonomy): domain Eukaryota; kingdom Metazoa; phylum Chordata; class Aves; order Pelecaniformes; family Ardeidae; genus Egretta; species Egretta garzetta. The sequence goes on along the minus strand of NW_009259494.1, from coordinate 1,551,039 downwards.
TAAGCGCACCCTAAGGAGAACATCGCTGTGGCAGGTCAGCTCTTTGGGCAGCAGAGCAGGACGGGGCATCGACTCCTCACACCAAGTAGGGGGTGTCCAGCACTGCCACCCCAGCTGCTACCCCGCCGTCTGCATGCTCAATCGCCTTCGTCCGCAGGAGGTGGCCAGCAGCCTTGTTCATCACCATCTCCTTGCCCTGTCTGCAAAGAAAAGGGCAATTCAGCACCCGTGGAACAGAAAGCCTGCGCCATTTCACCTTGGACAAATTGATTTGTATTCCCTGCCGCAGCGCGGGGCAGGTAACTGGCATGCAAAAGCCCCAGGGCTAATGCAGAGAGAGCTGCGCCTGCTTTGTGCCTGCCAGCAATGGTGCCCTTTCTCAGCTGGGCCATTTTGGTCCGATTGCTCTGCACACAGGCAGTGTCAGGTTCTGAACGCTGCCAGAGTACATTTGTTTCTAAAATTGTATGAGAAGGACTTTGATTTATAAGCTATGGAAACATTTCCATGGGCCTTTAAGGGTTTTAAACAAAAGCAGCAGCTATTTAGGGTTGAACATGACTGTATTAAACATTCAGGTATTTCTGAGATCGCCAGGCCTTCAGAAAAGCACGTGGCTGCACCCAGAACCCGCACAGCGCTCCCAGAAATCAGGGATGGGACGTGGCCGTTGCACCAGTAACCGCCAGCACCAGCTCTGTGGTTTTTCAGCAGCTCATTCAGCAGCAGGTACAGAGCAACCGTTCAGTGTCTGAACAGAGTGCTCAGGGAGTGGCTGACAGGGGCAGAGACCCCCACATCTGTCCCCTGTGCCTCCACCTCCCCAGAGACATCTGCCCTGCCGCTGAGCTCCAACACCCAAGTGCCAGCTGGTGCAGGTCATGACCCTGTAACGCAAGCACCTTTCTCACCTGACATAGACACCAAAAATACCAAGCTCTGAGATGCACTCGGACACTTGTAGGGGACTGTGAGCCCTCAGCAAGTAATTCATTGCTGGCTGCGGTTTGATCTTATCCATCAGGATGTAGGAGGTTCTCTCAGGGCTGTCTCTGATCTTCTTCAGAACCTGCCTGAGCTCTTCACCATAGAGGTTGTTCCCTGACAACAGAACCAGCAATTCAAGCACTTCCCAGCACAGCAGAAGCCATTGGCCCCAGCTATGCAGCCCAAACAGGGCCAGCCTTTGCCTCCCCACGTGCTGCCTGGGCTCCCCACTCCCCAGGCTCTGGCAGCTCCTCCAGGAGCAGCACCACCTCCCTGCCATGGCTAGTCCTAGTGACTCTAAGTAGCTATGAGCCAGCCCACCTCTTATCCCTCAGCCCAGGACCAGGAGCCATCAGGGAGCTACAGCCTCTCCTGCATACAGCCCGACTGCAATGAAAACCCACACGGACCCGCTCCAGCTCGTACCTCCACCTTCTCGCTGCGGCTTCAGCACAAAACGGTCCGGGTCCGCGATAGCCGTAGCAGCAATCTTGTCACCTTCTTCACCCTGGTAGGAAAGGATGGCAACAGCAAACCATCAGGGAGGAGCAGGGGCTCCTCAACAGACCCCCCCAAGCAGGATCAACGGGGTCCCCCAGGGACCACAACAAAGCCCTCTCATCTTCTTGACCAAAGAGAAGCATCACACAGGCCAAACACGTCTGCATGTTTGTTCCTGCACCAGCCCCACTCACACTCACCAAATCCAGGGAATAGAGTCCAGCAAACGTTGCTCTTATTCGAGCAACAGCCTCGGCACGGCCAGGCAGTAATCTCTCCAGCGTCCCCGGCTGGCTCAGCTCCTGCTGGACCTTCTTGGTGCCTGCGAGTTGGGTGGCAATGTCAGGGCACTTCACAGCCCTTGACCTCTCCAGCAACAGCCGTGCCTCCCAGTTCTGGGACAGAAAGAGAGCAACCATCCCATCAGCAAAAAAACAAAAGGTTTTCTCCAGTCTTTTCTGTTCAGTTATTGACATACGATTTGCCTCCTTCCTGGTGGGAACAGCACTCTGGAGCCAAGCAGACATGAACAGATAGATTTCCCACCACCTCTGGAAACAGCACAGCCAGGTCAGTCCCCTGCCTTTGCCTGCATCCCCTCCCCAGCTTGTCCAGTGCTGCCACCTCCAGACAACAGCAAGATCTGGTCTGTATTATTACCTGCAGCCTCATAGTCCTAGCAGAGGACAGTGTGATCTGTAGATCAGATCTAAACCCTTTAAACTGGTGCCAATTGGTGTTAACCCATATTGTACAGAAGCAATTCAGTGCTGGGGTAAGAGGTCACTGCATGAGTGGGTACTGGAGAGGAAAGCCACCCATTTTTCTCATTGTGTCAGTGCCAGGGACGCTGCAAAGTCACAGCTTCCTGATGCTATCACCCATGCCAGATGGGGCAGATGTCCCTGTGATCACGGGGTGTTTCAAACTCGCTGGGCAAGGCCACAGAGTGGGCGGCTTCTGGAAGCAGAGCGGTTAGTACTGACCTGCTGGTCATAGTTCTTTGGCACGTAGCCCTCTCTGTAGTACACCACTGCGACCTCCTGGCCATCCCTGGAACAGACACCAGAAGCATTCACAGAAGCAAGCCAGTGCCTGCCCGCCTCTGCCCGACTGCCCCAGCACCAAGGGGGCTGTAACAGGGTCAGGCAGGTGGCGTGTTACAGCCTTTGCCCCTTCTTCTTGGCCTCCCGGGCTGTTCTGATCCTGGCTGGCTCTGCCAGAGAAAGCTGAGGACTGCAAGCCCTGGCTCCTCTCCACTGAGCCCAGCTGGCTTGCCCTGTCCTGACTAACCAAGGTCTCAATAATTCAGGCAACCAGCCCAGCAGGTAGGTAAGAACCTAATTTTTTAATAGCTTTTGCCACTGGGAGCCAGGCCTGGGAGATTCTTGAAGCTGGGAGGGGAAGAGGGTCCTTCTCCAGTGGCAGTTCAAGGCAGGACATCAACATCTCACCAGGGCAGGGCTTCTGGCATACCTGTAGCACCACACCCCCAAGCTTTGGCCACACAAGCTGTGCGTGCAGTCAGGGGAAGCAGCACAGAAACTGCTGCCAGGCAGTGTAACTGTAAAGGCACTCGTCAGGGAGAGGAGAGGCTGCCCGGGAGAAGTGCAGCGGATATGCCTCCCCCTTAACTGTATGTACGGTGATGACAAATGTATTCATTAATTAAACACAGCAGAGGCACCAAAGGTCAAACCATGGAAAAATTAGCCTAACTACAGAAAAAACATTGGCATGAAACCATACAGCTCCAAGCTTGTACAGCTCCAAGCACGTTACCCTGGAAATCGGACAAATGTCACCCGGGACCAACCGCCAGCACCTGGGAGTCTGCGACCCACACGTCCTGGCCTCCGCAGGGAGCGGGCACGATGCTGAGCGCATTCAAAACCAACAGATACCATAAGGACATGCAAAGCTTCCTCCTCTAGCACCAATAACCCAGCCCAGCTCCCGCTGGCAGAGCATCACACGAACAATAAACAGGAAACGTCTTTGTGGAAGCCTCTGAAATAGCCAGGACTTCTCCCAGCAGATGTATGTGTAAAAAGTAAAGATCTCTCAGAGCTCTGAAGACTATGGCTCCAAGGAGGGAAATTATGTTTCCAGATGCAAGGGACTGACGTGGGTATGCAAAATCTCACCACTGTGGAAAAAAAAAATAATCACTTCAGCTCTAAGGGGAAGCAGCAGCAGTCGCCTGGAGCACAGAAGAGAACTGCTTTCTCAGAAGGTCACTATTTACACTCAAAACATACCACTAGCTTTGGTTGAAAATTCCCATTTACAGCCCTGTGTGCCCAACACACAGCCAGGAACGCGCACCTGGGCTCATACTCACATATACAGCCTCTTGGCATCATCCAGAGACCCCTTTTCAAACACATCTCTGAATCGCTTCCTGATGACTCGAATATTCCTGTTGAGAGGAGAGGGAGAGTCAACAGACTGAGCACGGTTACCTGAGCTAGAAATCACAGGTGGAACCAGTGGCTCCAGCCAGGAGGATCCATACTACAGAGCCAGAGGAATCCTACAGGCCAAGCCCGTCCCTGTTTCTACCGCCTGTCCTTTGTTTCCAGCCCAAATACTGCAGGAATTAGAACACGTGCCTAAACACCCTGGATTTCTCCATACTCACCTTTCACCTCCTGAAGTGTTTCTAAGAGAAGTCAGTATTTTATTTTATTTTATTTTAATTCCTACACAACAGATTCAGTGTTGGCTTCAGAGCCAAGAGCTGCAGACAGATGAGTGACTTCATGCCTGCTCTGCCTCCTCGGTGCTTTCCTCCACACAGCGGCAGTGTGGGCTTGCTGATGTGCAGACACAGCCATACACCTCCCGCTGCTCCAGCGGAGGCTCAGGGCTACACCTGATCGAAACACCTCCTTCTCCCAAGTCCTTTACTCCACTGCTGCGTTGATTACTTTGCCCAGATCATTCACAATGGGTTTGAAGCTTCGTTAATTAAGCTTTTATGAAATACCCTATGCCCAATCCCAAGTCAGAGAGCAAGCAGCACCCTCATTAACCCCACTCTGCTCCATATTGTCTCATCTAAGAGACTTGGCCCACAGCAAAGCTACTACTGGTGCAGCTCCAAGGACTACACAGGCACAAAATCAGCAAGGAATCAGCCCTGGAGACCAGAGGCCTTGATGGCTGCTGGTATTTCCAGCAAAGAGCTGGTGAGAGGCTTTGGGAGGTTGGTGAGAAGATGAAGGTGGGTACTGAGGCTAGGCAGGAGGCCACCGAAGGAACACTGAACGAGAGCTGCGTAACAGAGCCCAGAGGCAAGTTAAAGGCTGCCCAGTTACATACCAAGACATACTCTCTGACAGTCACAGAAACCATAAAATGTTTTGAGTTTATCCTCGAGTAGGTGACAAAGTAAAAAGCAAATGGATTCTGCATACCTCTATCTTTCCCTGGCCTGCTCCTATGCTCCCGCTGCCATGCCGTGCCTGCTGGAGAGCCTGGAGAAGCCCCACAAGCTGCCTTGAGGGAAACACTACAATCTGGCAGCACTTTGCCCTGCTTCCCTTTTCCAAAACTGCACCATCTCCTTCCTTTCCCTTCCCAGGAAAATTCAACCTTTACCTGTTCCAAAGCTCATTTTCTACACATCGCTGATCAAAAATGTTCCTCTGGACCTCCTCCACCAGGAACATCACCACAGCACTGGAAAAAGATACCAAGGACACCATTAAACCCAGAAACACTCCACCGCCACTCCAGGATTACCAATTTTTGATCCCTGTGATTCAGGTTTCCTGCACTGCTCCTGCTCACTTTCTCTAGTGTTTCTAAGGGTCATGCAAATGGAGAGCAGTATTGATGCCACGTAATTACCAAACCAATGCAGGGCATAAGCACAAGGGCGGGAAGAAAAGCAAGCTCTGTGCAAGGCTGCTGAGCCACACAACTCCTCCATGGTGCCTCTGCACCTCTCAGCCTTTGCAACACAACAGCCTTGCACACGGAGACAACCGCACTGCTCTTCCCAGGGTGCCACAGGCTTTTTGAGCAAACAGGCATCTTTCAGAAAGCGCAATTTCAAGACCAAACACATGCATCCCCAGACGAGACAAGATAACTCAGCCTCCAGCACCTCCTCTCTCCTTACCTTTGAGAACCATAGAGCTCCCAGGCTTTCGCAATACCCAAGGCAAGTTCTTTTGATGGGTTGTTGGGCAGCAGGCGTGATGCCTCCTCAGACTTTCCCAGAACTTTCAGCACTCGCCTGTGGAACAAAAAAAAAAAAAAGCTGTAAATGCCATGACAGCCCCCAACCAGACCTAGGGAGCAGGATTTTGGAGAGCACACAAAGATGGAGCACAGCAGCCTACTGTACCGCGGTACAGCTGCCGCAGCAGCACAAACCAGAGATGCTCCCTTACCCGTGGACCGCCGCAGTGCGGGAGGTGAGGCCTCCGAAGCTGGCAGCAATGGTGTTTATTTCTATCTGTTTCAGGGCCGGTGTCCCATCTACCCCACAGTCAAACATGTAATCAGAGCGGTTTATGCCTAAAAACACAGACTGAAACAGAGGGGAGGTGAAGCGGGCTCTCCTGTTGCCTTTTAACTACAAATCCCTTTGATGACCTCGCTTCAAAATCCTCCTGGGGCAGATCCAGTCACCTACATTTTGATAAAAACCTCTGCAAGATGTGCCCAGGGGTGCTTTGGCCCTTGCTCAGGACAGAGAGCCCTCCTCAGTGCTCCAGAGGAGTTAACAACACTGGTGAGAGCAACAGAGCTTCTGCAGGGACAGCCTGTCCGGCACAGGTCCCAACACGGCACACATCCTTGCGCTCTACTGAGGATCTCAGAGGACAAAGGCAAACCATATTAAATCCTCCCAACCAAGGCCTGTTTCCAGCAGCAGTAATCAAAGGACATGACTGTCTAACAGGGCAAAGTCCTGAGCTCACAGGCTGTAACCAAGACATCGTAGCATAGAATCACAGAATTGTTTAGGTTGGAAAAGCCCTTTAAGATCACCCAGCCCAACCGTTCCCCTAACCCTGCCAATCTCACCGCTAAACCCTGGCCCTAAGCACCGCATCTGCCCAGCTTTTAAATACTCCCAGGGGTGGGGACTCGACCCCTGCCCTGGGCAGCCCCTTCCAGTGCTTGGCAGCCCTTGCATGGAAGAAATTTCTCCCAAAGTCCAACCTAAATCTGCCCTGGCACAACTTGAGGCCATTTCCCCTTCCCTGGGAGCAGAGACCAACCCCCCCCCCCAGCTCCCCTCTCCTGTCAGGCAGTTGTAGGGAGCGATAAGGGCTCCTCCTCTCCAGGCTGAACACCCCCAGCTCCCCCAGACGCTCCCCAGCAGCCTTGGGCTCCAGACCCCTCCCCAGCTCCATTGCCCTTCTCTGGACATGTTCCAGCCCCTCCAGGTCCTTCTGGGAGTGAGGAGCCCAACCCTGAACCCAGCAATCAAGGGGCGGCCTCACCAGTGCCCAGGACAGGGGCACGGTCACTGCCCTGCTCCTGCTGGCCACACTATTCCTGATACAAGCCAGGATGCCGTTGGCCCTCTTGGCCACCTGGGCACGCTGCTGGCTCATATTCAGCTGCCTGTCAACCAACACCCCCAGCTCCTTTTCTGCTGGGCAGACACTCTGCCCCACGCCTGTAGCATTGCATGGGGTTGTTATGACCCAAATCAGGACCCAGCACTTGGCAACCAGTCTGACTATGGGACAGCTCAAAGCCCACAGCAGCAAGCTTGCAGACACAGACCAGGCAATCCCACCGCAATGCAAAGGGACACAGCTGCTGACCACTGGGGTCTTCTGCCAAGGTACCTGAGCCAAGCCTTCCTCCAAAACTTGCATGTGGATCCTGAAGAGTCGAGCTGTGAAGTCATCTACCTTGATGGTACTAGAGAGAAAGAGACCAGATCAGCTCCCTTACACTGTCACAAAGGAACAAGAAAATGAATTTCTCTCCAGAAAAAAACCTTACCAGGGACATTCTCCAGCACAAATAGCAGGGCTGTGGCTAGACCAAGTCCTACAGCACTGCTAAGCATCTCACCACGAACACTCTTCACCAAGGGCCACAGTGCATAACCTTAACCCAAATCCCGTTTGCTTAGCACAGCCACTCTACCAAAAGCACCACTGTGCAGAGGTGACTCATCTGCAGGGCAGAAAGACGGGACAAGCAAAAGCAGAGAAATGTAGCAGAATTCTGCAGCTACAGGAAAGAAATCAGAAGTGTCTCTGTGCCTGCACACACAGGTCATAGAAAAAGCTTCATCAAATTCCCCCTGTCCTGTTGGGCTCCAAATCCTGCACACTGTGGTGCCAAGTGTTTCAGTGGCCCTGCTAGAGTAGGTCTGGCTTTTCTTCAGAGTCCTAAATCCCCGAGTTAATTAAGAGCAGCACCTCCAAGGAGCTGCCCTCAGACACTGCTGCGCAGGAGGCAGCACAGGGCAGGCGTCTGAGTGCACACAAGCCCCAGGCGCTGCATTCCTTAACCACAGGTATAAACATGTCCCCACAAGCTCTGGTTGCAGTCAGCTCTGGAACAGGCACAAGCATTGAAATAGCTATGAGGGGTCAGGCTTTAACAAAAAGGACGCTGGAAAACAATCTCCTTTGCTCTGCTCTGTCCCGGTGCCAGAGAGCCAGCAGCACCAGCACAGAACAGGCGGCAGGAAGGGAAATGGGTTTTGTGGAAGCATCAGCCCTACAGATTATGGAGACCACAGTCACTCCAGCACAGGGCAACAGTCACAGATAAATCCAGCAGCGCTCACGAGCCAGAGCTGACCAGTCCCCCAGCAGCCAGAGCTTGCAGGTCACCTTCCCGGCACAGCTGGGAAAGCAGGGGACACGGGGTGACTGACCAGAGGTAGGCACAGGGGAAGGAACAAACACCTTCCTTTCATAACTGCAGGCAGGCAGCAGAGCTGGTGGTTATTGGATAGCCACAGGCAGATGCCAAATGAGACTAAAAGAGACTACGAAATCCAGGACTCAAAGAAGACTTCAGCAATTTTAATTTAAGGCCCAAGGGCCAACAAGCTCACAACTAAGAATTCAGAAGCTTGAAACACTGGAAAAATTGAAGATCATTATAGGAAGTCAACTCCTGGCCAGATGTCCCATCTTCTGAGGCCCAAGAAGACCTCAAAACACAGAGACTTGATGGAAATTAATCTTACGACAAATAATGCAGCAAAAGAGACAATTTCTGCAGAGGACCGGAATGCCCACCTCAGCCTGAAGCACACAGACGGAAGGTAGGAATGCCTGAAAGGTGATAAATGCTTTGCATTTAAAATATTTCATTAAAATGCAACATGCAAGGAAGTTACCTGGCCAGAGTATGCTCCAGGAATTCTTGGTTTTGACTAATAGCATCCATCAGCAGATTAAAATCTTGCTGAACAGCGTACGCTTGTTCAAACAGGGCACTTGGTACTGCAGATGGGAGCAGCGTGAAGGGAGCATAATTCACCACCTGCAAACATGGAGCAGCAGCAGAGCAGTCAGGTCTACGTGGTTCAAGTGGGGCTAAAGAGGTGCCTCCTCTGCTTGCCTGAAGGCTGAAGCCACTCCTAGCTCTCCTTGGTGCACCCCGGACAGACACGTGCCCTCAGCTCAGCTGACTCCTGACTTTAGAGGCCTTTGCTTTATGGGCACCCACAGGGCACTGCAGAGGCAGGAGCAGCTGCTCCAGAGCTCAAGCTGGGCCGAGTGCTTCCCTCTGAAGGATGCTCTGTTTCCACCTTCACTGGAGAGCACTGTCTCTGGAACGCCTCTGTTTCAGAGAAAAGGTGAATTTGCCAGTCGTGGGTTTTGGCTATCAGAATCGCTTCCTTTGACCCCTGCCCACTGAGTCCCAGGGGTGACTCTGGGGCCACCCTCAAAGCCACTAGAGAGAAGTTCTCAATTCACCTTGATTTTTACACGAGACAAGGGACACTGGCGGTGTGTTTGGCCTCTCCTCCCAGGTCCTGTCCTCCTCTCATGCTTCAAGGTTCCCTCAGAGCCCTGACCTGACATGGGGTTGACATCAAGGAGCAGCCCCCACGGTGGAGACCTCCCTCCTCATACCCCTGCCACCTCCCAGCCCAGCTCCCTGCTTGCCCCCAGGCTCCTCAGGGACCTGTCCCCGACAGTGTCCCACCCCTCTCGCACAGGGGTACTTCATCTGAGACCCCTCACAGCAGCCCCCTCCAACAGGCTGAGCCCCCTATCAGCGCTCCTGCCCCAGCCAGCTGCCAGAGGTAATCCCAGACGTCAGCCACCCCCCCGTCCCTGTCGCCTCATCCCAGGTGTGGGGCGAAGGCTGACTTGCAGCTGGGAGCATGCCAAAAACAGAGGCCCCTCCAAGAGACTGGTTTAACAGATCATATGGGTAGCGAGAGGCTGGGAGAGGGATCAACTACCACCACCATGCACACACAGGGCTCCTGGCAATTTCCCAAACCTTTCCCGGTCCCTCCCTCTCCTTGGAAAAGGGGAGCCGTATCGCAGGGCTGCGTCTCAGGGAGATGGAAATTAATCTCACACTCCATCAGCAGGATGGAGTGTGGGTTATAGCCCCCAGCTCGGTCGGGCTTCAGCCAGGCAGCTGGGTGCTCACTGCAAAGCGACACACGCCGACGAGGGCCCAGCAGAGCCCGGGACGGGGCCCAGCAGAGCCCGGGAGGGCAGCCGGCTCCCCCCGCGCTCCTCTCGCTTTGCTGCCTCAGCCCCTGGCCAGGCCCGAACGCGCCCGGTGACCGCCCCGGCACTTACATCCGAGGCGTTGGGCTGCCC
>NW_009259494.1:1528270-1540159 GCF_000687185.1 Egretta garzetta | reverse complement strand
CCGGGGGCCGACCGGGGGCGGGGGGAAGGAGCTGTGGGAGGTGTTGAGCGCGCGCATGCGTGCCTGCAGCAAGGGGGCGTGGTGCCCCGCAGCGGGGTGCGTCACGGAGCGGTGTGACGTCATGCTGTGATATCCGGTGGTCACCCGTGGGGCTCCGGGAGGTGGGCGCTGGAGGTCCCCGCCGCGGCGGGGGGCTCGGGCTAAGGAAGCCCACGCTCTGCTCCCAGGGGCGGTGCCGCTCAGTCCCGACCTGCGGAGAGGAAGGTTCAGCGCCCCTCTGACTCATCATCAGCCATAATGACGTCATTCCCTGCAGAAAGGATGCAGTACACATGTGGCACCGCGCAGGCGCAGGGAGAGGCTTTGGGGGGGAGCCCAGGGTGCCCCTGGCTGGCGGGCTGCGGGGCACGACAGCCTTGGCCTGTGGGTGCTGCGTCCAGTGGGGACATGGCGGGGCGCGGCCCAGGAGTTGATGCTGGGTTTGGTTGCTCCTGCTGGAAAGCGAGGGCTGTGCACCATCCCTGAGGTCACAAAGGTGAGGTGGGCACCGGCCTTCAATCTCACCTGCACCCGCCACCACTGGAACAGGTCGGAGCTTGCTAGGGACGTTCTCCAGAATGGATCTGTTGCCAGCACGTGACAAGATTGTGTCTTGTCCATATCGGGGACAATAATTTTACCAATTTATTGGGATAGATCTTGTTGTGCCGAATAGCAATACTCTCCAGTGCAAATGCTGAACACGTTTCCCTGCGGAGCTCCCAGCCTGCCGTGGTGCCAGTGGTCTTCCCACCGGTGTGCAGCCAGGAATCAGCACCCTGGCAGCGGGAGGGCAGCAAGAGAAAGGCCCAGTACCCAGTGACTCGACTGGTGTGCTGCTGCTCTCCGGGAACAGCCTGACAAAGGTACAAGCGGTGACAATCATCCCCTGCCACCAATAAATCAATCACAAAATACTGAGTGGTGGCCAAAAGAGATGTTTCCAACAGTTGTGTCTCCAGGATTCAGCCAACACTTGAAGACTTTTGGTCATCAGGGGGTTGCTCAGCCAAGGTGTTCACCCCAGGAAGGGTTTTGTCCTCTGGCAGCGATAGCACCCAGCTGTCTGGTCTGAGAGGGTGTCCTCCGTCAGTCAACCCCCCCCAGATGGAAACAGCAGTGGTCCACTGCTGCTGCTTCTTCTGCACAGTGCCGAGCTCTGCTGCTCGTATGTGCAGAGTGGGGACCATCTTCTCGCTGAATGCCCACGTCAAGCCACCCATTGCGGAGCCGCTCTAAGGAAATTGAGCTGGAAGAAAGCTGCTGTGTTTTGTAAAACTGAAGATGTTTGCGGCCACAAGACCTCAGCCGGTGAACTGGTGGATTCAAGTTTGTGTTGTCCCTCAGAGGCAATGTGTGGCAGGGCCGGCAGAGCGCAGGCAGCGGCGCGTGGTGGTTTGCACATCAGCTCGTTGGCGCTTTCTCTTGCACTGGAGCTGCGTTGCCTGTCACCTTCGTGGGAGCTGAAGTCGGCCCTTTGCAGGTTGTGGCGGACAGAGGAACCTCAAGCCTGGCTTGGGAAATTAAAGCACCTGAACTGAACCTATATTAGAACAACTCCATCTTTCCGTGGCTCTGAATGCTGAGAGCCTGGGTTTTGCTGCGACACGGGGCTGCCATCACAGTCCCCCCTGGAGAGCCCCAGCCTCTGGAGGGGCCACCACAGCCGGTCACTCTGCCCCTCCAGGGAGCCCGTGGTGCTCGAGCGCAACATCGGGGTGACCACTAGCATCCCTGCAGATGTGCGAGATCTTGCAAACCTCTGCCTTTCCCACAGGAGGGAGAGCCTCCTCCAAGGGAGCAGAGCCTGAAGCAAACCCAGCTCCATTTGATGTTGTCCAATTCATTTGAAATTATCCCAGCTTGGAGGGACCCATCAGGCCTGAAGGGCAGTCCCAAGGAGCTGGGCAGGCCCCTGCTCTGCCTTTCCTTTCCTAGAGAGTCTTGGTGTTTTCACCACGGGGAACTTGTAACCTGGCCCTTGGTTTACTGCAGGCTGTGAACCTCCCTCAGAGTACCTTCTGCAAGCCCCCAGCGTAATTTCTGAGGCTGCTGTGAGCCAAAAGCAGTGGAAAACATCTTCATGTGAACTCACTTTCTCTTGTACTGGAGCTGCATCATCTGTTGCCTTCGTGGGAGCTGAAATTCACCCTTTGCAGGCAGGGGAAGACAGGAACTGCAAGCCCAGCTTTGGAAATTAAAGAACATTAACTGAACCATTACTGCAAACATCTGCAAGTTTTCTGTTTCTTCAGCATCTTGCTTGCCCACATCCCTCTGCTGCACTGCACTGACAGGACATGGAAAAGGGGGTGACCGGGGTACCTCAATGCAGACCCCATGGCAGATGCTCCCCTGTTGTTCCCAGAGAGGCTGCTGGGTGCTCCTGGGTGCCCCCAGGGGGACATCCCCGACCATATGCTGCAGCAGGGAGGCACTCCCGGGTCCTGGGCAGTCTCTGGGATGCCCCGCGGCGTAATGCAAGCTGATACTGTTCTCCCACGTTAGATGTGTATTTGCGCTCACTTTGTATTGGCTCATCAGGAGATAGGGTTGCTCCCTGCTCTCCTTTCAGACACATCTGAGGCCGGGGGCTGTTCTGTGCCTCTTCAGTTGGGCACATCTGGTAAATCTCAGATTTCAGAACAGTTTCATATACTTGCAGGACATTCATTTCCCAGCAATAGGGCTCAAAATGGCAGTGTGACAAATCAAGAGGGTTATTTCTGCAGGAACGTGTCTGTATTAGGAGCAGGCAGAATTTGTTTATGTGTAAATAAATCCAAACCAAACCAGGTCTTTCCTACTTTTTTTGTTTAAACATACAAAGGAACTGTCAGTCCTAACTCACTCTGCCCTTACAATAAGTGTAATAAAATGAACCAACCCTAACACCATCAACACAACGGCACAACTAGAAAGAAGATTTATTGTCATCACAAGGCAATTATTTATGTTCCCACTGGAGTAATATAATTGTGTAAGCATTTTCACAGCACGTTTATGATGTAACTGGAAGGCTCCAACAAAATCAGTGGGGCTGGCCTTGGTTTGCGACCTGCGGTACAGACGTCTGAAGCTGTCGATTGCTGGTGAAGAGAGGGTTGTGTGGCGCTTGTGCGTAGCCAGCAGAACACTGGCTGAACACCAGCCTCAGATCTGCATCTTTATTTGGACTTAATTTTTCACTGATGCAGTTTTGGGAGCGGAACGAGCGAATCCATGTATGATGTCCGGACCCTGCAATCACAAAACTGGGAAATTGTGAATTATTTCATCGACTCCAGTGTGCTGCCTGGTGATACTGATTTTTTCTGTCTGCTCTACCACAGGGGATTTGCTCAGATGTTTCTTCATGTCAGGGAATGAGAGAGGGAAGGGGCTGGCCTCTACTAACCCAACCTCCTGCTCACAGCGGGACCTTCCCTAGCACAAGATCAGAGTGGCTGGGGCTTAGCTAAGCCTTGGAAACCTCCCGGGATGGAGACCCCCCCATCTCCTTGGTGACCTGGGCTGTAAGGTAGACTGCCTGGGAGGAGGAGTAGATCCTTTCCTCGCTTGGCCACTGACTTGGTGACTTTTTGCAAGTGCCTTTATCCTTTGCCTCAGTTTCCCATCTGCCCTAAGGGCTGCTGTTACCCAGCAGTGAAAGCAGCACCAAGTCTGGAATTGCACTAAGTGCCAGGCCCTGCAGCAAGCTCTTCACCCCGGAGCCTGTCTGTGCAGGAGAGCTCCCAACCCACCTAACCTGCAGAGAGGCTGTGGGTGGATTAAGGCTGTATATATGTATATATGTACACAATACATACGTATTAACCGAGAGTGTGGCAGCTGAGGAGGGTGCCAGGCTCACACCCACATGCTGTGCTTACACCCGCGCTGCTCCTGCCCCCATCCACACCTGCACCCGGGGGCAGCAAGCGAAAGCCCCAGGCAGGGGCACCCTGCCATGGGCTGCATTAGGAGGAGGGTGCCAAGGCAGGCTCCCACCCTGGGGGGGATTCACCACCAAGCACTGGGCAATGCCTGCTGCTGCGCTCAGTTGCCCTCCTGTACTGGGTTGAGATGGAGTTAATTTTCCTCATAGCAGCCTTCACGGTGCTGTGCTTGCTATCGGTGTGTAGAAAGGGGTTGATAACCCACTCCTGCTGAGCAGCGCTCACACAGCATCAAGGCTGTGTTTCCAACATTGCCCTGCCACCACCAGTGGGCTGGGAGGGGGCGAGATCTTGGCAGGGGGCAAGATCTTGGGATGGGCCACAGCCAAGACCCCCGATCCAAACTGACCAAAGGGATATTCCATACCATGTGACATCAAGATAAAAGCTAAGGGAAAGGGAGGAAGAAGGGGGGGGCGTTCATCTTTTATGACATTTTGTCTTCCGGAGCAACCGCTATGCACATTGAAGCCCTGCTTCCTGGGAAGGGGCTGGACATTGCCTGCTGATGGGAAGTAGAGAACAAAATCTTGTTTTCCTTTTGCTACCGTGCGTGGCCTTTGATTTTCTTTTTGTTAAACTGCATTTATCTTGTCCCCTGAGGGTTTTTTTTCTTTTCAATCTGTCCTGCTGACGAGGGGAGCAATAGAGCGGCTTGGTGGCACCTGGCATCCAGCCAAGGTTAACCCCTCACACCTCCATAGATGGATCACCACTGGTCGCCGGGCCAAGCCAAGAGATGACCAGCTCTTTATCCTGTTACCAGTGCCAGGAGTTGTCCAGGTCATAGAATCATAGAATCACAGAATCGTTTAGGTTGGAAAAGACATTTAAGATCACCAAGCCCAACCGTTCCCCTAACCTTGCCATCCCACCACTAAACCCCGGCCCTAAGCACCTCGTCTGCCCGGCTTTTAAATACCCCCAGGGGTGGGGACTCGACCCCTGCCCTGGGCAGCCCCTTCCAGTGCCTGACAGCCCTTGCGGGGAAGAAATTTTTCCTAATGTCCAACCTAAACCTGCCCTGGCACAACTTGAGGCCATAAGGGACTTGAGGTCATTGCAAGCCTCTTAGCTCTGCTTTTAGAGAGCTGTCTCTGAAATAAAGCTCTGTGATCATAGCTCTCTAATGCACCCACTGCGTCTCTTTTCTGGACTTGGGAGTCCTACTCTTTCCTCTTTGCCGTCCCTTCGATCAGTAACTGTGGATTCACACCTTCGTTAAGGTCCAGGCTGTTAATTTGGAAGTGGACTGGTAGATCCAGTCTTATCTTGCTGGAAAACTGCCCTGCACTGGGAGCCTGCTTAGACCCTGCCACAGGCCAAGGGCTGTTTGCCCACATGTTGAGGGCTGGAAGTGAGGAACAAAGTCCAAGAGGTTTAGTGACGATGCAGAAGGACAGAGTTTAATCAAAAAACAAGAAGCATTTTCCCTCTCAGTCCCCAGTCCTGGCAGGGTCCTGAGTGCCCTCTCCTCTCCATTTGCTCCAAGAGACTGAGAAAGGAAAAGCTTGCATTTCTCAGCAAAACATTGCAAAAAATGGTCCAGTTTCATTGCAAGTTAAGTTGGAAAAAGGTGCTTCCCTGTCCTCGAGAGTGTCCTCCCAGAATGAATGCACCCTGTTCTGACTGGGAAAACTTTTTATAGAGAGCTCTGGCTTGCCTTTACTTTCTCTTTTCCAAATTCAGTCTGGAGAATGAGGTCTTTTCAAAGTAATCCAGTAGCCCGGGAAGGATTTGTACATTCAGATAGCCCATAATCTCTGCTACAGCATAAGAGAGCTGCAATGCAGCCTGGAGAAGGTTAAATGATAAAAAAATATGGCAGACATGGGAAGTATTTGGCATGTTACATGCAACAAAAGATGAACAACAGCAACTGGGTCATTATCTTTATTTGCTAAAAATAGAGTCCTGCAAAGTTTAAAGAAAAGCACTTTATACTTGTAAACCTCTCCTCTGGCTCTTAAAGAGCCTTCAAAGATGGGCTTTGTGGCTTTGGGATGGCGCATCCCCTTTCAAAGGCTGCCCAGGGCTCAGACAATTGAAACTCAATACAACATCAGCCACGACAGGGAGGCAGGGGGGGATAAATAATTCTGGCAAGACCCTGCTTTTCCAACTCATCAGAGCCTGATGCATGAACAGGAGCTTTGCTGCAGGCATGTCCCCTGCTCAGCCACATCCTGCACCCGGGATGCCCGTGGCGCAGACCAGGTCCCCCAGCCTTGCAGGGCAGAGGCAGCCCAGCTCTGAGAGTGCTGGCAGAACCACCAGAACGAGAGGAGATTGTTTGCCCACGGCGCTGCTGAGTTATGCACGGGCATTTGATACACTGCAGCTGACGGCCGGCTGCAGAGCGGGGTGCCTGGCCGCCCGTCCGCGCCTTCAAAGAATCGCTCATCAACCACAGGCGGGCTCGCTCGCTTCCCCGGTACCCTCTAACGAGGGCAAAAACAACTCCCCAGTTCTCCCATGCTCCAAGACCAACATAGCCGAGTCTGAGGTTTTGGCCAATGCTGCTGTATCTCAGAATATTTGTGCATTAATGCAGAAACTCATTTTTGCAATAGAGGAGGACCAAAGGCATTAACTTGACCCCGCGAGCAGAGGGGATGATGTGATGTTCGGCACCAGCCACATAAAGAGGGAACAATAGGGCTGTTTTGGTGGGAGAGAGTTCAGAGGGCTCCTCCGGGAACCGAACCCCTTGCTGGCCCATCAGGCACAAGAAAAACAAGACAGAGCTCTTGCACCCTGTTTTTTCTGTCACATAAATACCAGCTTCAGCCACGGCATGAAAGAAATCTATTGTCTCTAAGGCCACATTTCGATGCAAAGTGCTCTGGGAAGGCCAGCAATCTTAAACCCCCCACACGTGTGCCTATTGTTTGAAGTGCAGAACAATTGAAGGGTGCTCTCATGGGCTAAAGATAGAAAGGCAGCTGGTGCTGTCCTTTTCCCTGTAACTGAGAATAAAACAATGCCCAAGTATTGTCTGCATTGCCGGAGCGATGACATTGGACTCTCTGCCAAGAGAGCATCTAAAAAGATCAATGAAACCCGGGTTATTTATAAACGGGTAGTGTCATTTCTTCCCCAAACTAATTTCACTTCCTTAGCTTTTCCACCAGGCCTTTCTGCACCATGAAGTGGCCATGGAGTGAGGTATAAATAGCATGGAGCCCGGCTGCAAGAGAGGCAGCGGGAACTGCTGGGGGAAAACGCTTCCCTGAGAGGTGCCCAAGCTTCGGCAGCCCCAAGGTGGGGGACCAGCCATGGATGCGGATCTCCTTCTGCCGGGGGGAAGCAGGTCCCTGCAGGTGCAACCCCAGCGGCCGCCGCGCTGGTTGTGAACGGACCCAGTAGCTGGTCCTCAGTCCCACCAGCACCGGGACTTGCTTCCACGGGTAGCTTTTAGGGAGGGTTATTTCTCCCGCCGGCTGACAAACAGGCCATAGCATGGGCCACGTTTGTGTGTCCAGCTCAGCTGCTGCACTGGGGTGCTCAGGAGCCCTTAAGCCCAAACGCCGTGGGGCAGAGCCTTACTTAGGGACAGGGGACATCTTGTAGGGGGAAAGCTGCTGTCTGCAAGGTGGTATCCCACCAGGACATATCCGGGCTAGAGACTGGAAATCAGGCATTTGCTGATGTCTGATGGGCCATGGTGATGTGGGAAGGTCTCCAGTTGTGACGTGAGGACATGCAGGAGGAAATGTGCTCTCCCCCTGGGTGACAGCCGGTCTTGAGGAAGCGTACCAGGTCCTATGAGGAACTCCCATGTTTGTTGCTGCTCCATCTTGAACAGTTGTCCCTTGTCATGAGATAAATTGAGCTCCATCTCATGTGAGGCTTGATGACTAAGCACGGTGGGGAGCACAGGCTGAGCACTGTCTGAGCCCACAGTGAGCAGAAGGCTGCGTCGACAGGCCAGGAGAGCAGAGCCACGGCCTTCATCAGGCCAAAGAAACAACTGTTGGAGCCAAGCAGGTCTCAGCCCAGTGCGGCCACTTCCATCACCTTATCTCCTCATGCCACC
Organism: Egretta garzetta; assembly: GCF_000687185.1. Lineage (NCBI taxonomy): Eukaryota > Metazoa > Chordata > Aves > Pelecaniformes > Ardeidae > Egretta > Egretta garzetta. The sequence goes on along the minus strand of NW_009259494.1, from coordinate 1,532,143 downwards.
CTAGTCTAGTTTTTCAAAGGACAAGGTGTGTGAGGGGTGGAGAGAGCAGGGGGCTGTGATGGGGTCTCCCTGGGGACTGACGCCCTGCAAGCATCTGGTTGCATGGGCTCGGTGTGCGTGCAGGCCACCACCCAACCTTGTCCTCCCAGATCTCGCAGCAGTTGGAAACCGATGCAAACCCACAAAAGAGCTAAGGGCACAACAGGGGCAGATCCTGCACACAGACTGACAGAACCATGTCCCAGCTCTGGTTCTGCTCCAGCTCTGCGCCTCTCTTGCAGCCTCCCAGGCAGATCTTGGCCGAGATTTCCAATGGCTGCTGCGTGCCAGGGTCTGTCCTGGCAGGCCAGCTGCAATTAAGGTGCTATTAAGTATTCAGATGCACAGGGCAAGATTCTCTTCTTGAAGTGCATTGCCAAAATCTCAAGCATCTTCACTGAAAGCTCACACATTCCTGTAATTTTTGCAGTGTTCAGTACAACCTCCATTCCTAAACGGTGCTTTGTGGTGGTGATCCCCAGAATGAAACCCCTTGAACCTCAAAGCTGGTAAATTCAAAGTAAATGAGCAAACCCTCTCCAATTTTCCCAGTCTCCAGGTGATCTCACTGTCTCTATGCCTACTTGTGACCTTCCCAGCACCTTGCTTGCTAGCTCCGGATGCTAATTTCTCACATGTCTCTTCCAGATGCTTTCTCAATCCTGATGATATGCATTTTGGAGACTGCCTGCATGTGGTGTAAGCACGATGCCCGGAGGCTCGGCCACTGGCCTGCCCATGCCTTGGTGAGGTGTGCACCAAGGTGCTTACAGCAGCAGCAGCTTCATGGGTGTTCATGAAGGGTTACAGAGGCAGCACAACCCCCCAGCCAAAGGACAGCCAGCTCAGGACAGGGGGACGTCCAGGCAACGGGGCGCTCATGCTGGGAAGTGCCCAGGGATCTGTGAGATGAGGGGATGCAGTGCTAACCCCACCCCAAGCCCCACGGGAGCATCTGCCCTTTGGGGTCCCTGCAGCGACACTGCTGCTGCACCCACTCACTGCGGATGTCGAGGGGTGTGTGGGAAGCTGCGCTGTGGTGGTGGCTGCCGCCTCTCGCCCTGGTGGGACAGGGCTGTGGGGGTCTAGGGCTTTGCTTTGGAGGGAGCCTTGCATGGCCAGGCTGACCCAAGAGACGCTGTGGGGCTGGCAGCGCTGGCCTGTCACCTCCGCCTGTAAGCAGACATTCTTGCTCGATGGAAATATGCCTGAAATAGCCCCTCTGCAGATTGTCTTTATCTAATCAGCCGCCTTCGCACTGCCCTCCAGTGCATTTCAGGGAGCTGATAGTGGTGATATGTTAAGTGTGGAAACCTCTAGCGAACTGCCCGACACATAGGGTAATTCTCCTTCCTGCCACTTATCAGAGCCTGCTAATGGGAAACATTCCTCCCGGGGGTCGGGAAGCAGTCGGGGGTTTTCTCTGGAGAGGACGGCTGAGCCCCTGGCACCCTCCTGGCTCTCCAGGGCTGGGCAGGAGCTGATCTGACCACAGGATACTCACTGAAGGGGCAGCTCTGTGGTCTGGGGCTGGTGGTGTCCTGTCCCATGGAGAGAGACTTGTCCAGCCCTTGGGGGCAGAGATGAGGAGCCCCATCCTCGTCCATCATGTCATGGGACACCAAGGGGGCAAGCACAGAGCTGCAGAGGGAAGAACGGGGGTGTTTCAGTGGCCAGGGGAGATGCTCCCACGGCTGGGGATGGTCACACAGGGCTGGTGGGATGCTCAGGCAGACTGTTCTCTTCGGACAGTAGCCACCTAAATAAAGCAAGCTCCCCTCCGCTCAGGTTAAAGCCATGGGCTCCTGGTTGTGCCTGTGGGGTTTCACAGGAGGTCCCTAAGAGCCCTCTGCAGCTGCTGACCCACTAAGGGTGCTCCGTCACACCTGTCTGAGCAGGGCATAGCTCTGGCCATGCCAGCCATAGGAGGATGAGCTTCCCACCACCCTGAAAACCACATCACAAACACCAGCGCTGAAGGCGCCCGAACCCAGAGGAACTGCATTTCAGCAGCTGCTGGAGCGACCGTTCCACATTTCCCGTTCCACAGATCTGCTCGGCCTTTGATGGACCCTGCTGGAACCTCTTCAAAGAGGGAGAGAAACTTGGGCGAACAGAAGGAACTGCAGAAGGAATCTCCGAAAATAAAATCGCTTTAAAGATAAGGCAGGGGAGGGGGTGAGCGGAGCGCGGGGCGAGTACATGCCCTGAGAAGAATGTGTGAGGCTGGGCCAGCTGGTAGGTCTGGGCCGAGAGCGCATCCCACTGCCGGGGTGCTCATGGCAAAGGTGCTTGGCACCAGACCCACCAAAGGCCTCGGGTCCCTCCAGAGCGTGGGTGGAAACCTGACTCCAAGCCCAGGACACGGAGGCAGAAGACCACCCGAGGAACCTCAGAGGGACCTGTGGTCCACCAGGGCCTGTGGCTCTTCAGGACCCTGAAACTCTGCCACCTTGGCAAGGTTGAGCACCTCTGTCACACTATGATCAAGAGGGATCTCAGGGCTGGCGTCCCCTCGTGGTGTCCCCAGGGGAGTTGCAGTAGACACATCTGCGGAGTCCTGGTCTGCACCAGATGCTGCCAAATCCTGATCAGGACCTGGGCTTCTGAACACCAGCCTGGTGAGAGTGTGCTCACGTGGGACATGGAGATGGGGGCTTGCACCCTGTTTTATCCTAATGTACTCAAAGTCACCTTGTTCATGCTCCAGGCTCCTCTCCATGGGAGCATTTTAATTCATGGGGGAGATGGGCACTGTGCAAAGCCCTTACATTACACCACGCAGCCAATGAAGGCAACATCCACCCGTCTCTGAGCCCAGCCATCCTTTCTGCTGGGGCTCAAGCCACATGGGTCTGGACTCCTCCTCTACCCCATGAATCTCCCAGACTTCACTCCAAATCAGGGTAGGAGGGCAGAGGACCCACCTGTCAGGGGGGTGCAGAGGGGACGGCACCCAGAGCCCAGACTCATAGGATGTAGCAGCGAACCATGCACTGGAAGCACTGACCACTGCTGGGGCTTCAGCAGAAACCACCTCCAGTGCTTGGCTTAGCTTCAGGGCAGGTCCTGGGGCTACAGAATTCTCCCTGCAACCTGGGCTGTGTGCCCAGGCTGAAGCCACATGCCCTAAGCAGCTCCTGTGCTGCTATTCTGGCCATGGCAGAAGCCATGCCACGTCCAGCCTGGGCACAGCACCATGCAGCTAATCCTTAATCACCCCGTGGTTCGCTTTCCCCTGCTCCCAGAAGGATACAACAACTGTGGGGTGTGAGGGGTACTGAATGGGGAATAGCAAAACCCTGCACCCATGGGCCCTGGCTCGCCAGTATCACCTCGGTGCGGTTATTTCTAATTTCTGTGTCCCCAGGGCATGACCACATGACCAGGGGAGCCAAGAGGTGGTTTGGCACCGAGGCACCGCCTGGCCGAGAATGGGGGATGCAGCCATCCAGACCATCTAGGGGGGGCAGATGCTGCCCCTACCTGCACATGTATGTGGGGGTCCCAAGTCACCCAGCTCTAGTTAGGCTTACTTCCAGCTCTGGAGGAGGCTGCAGCTCATTTCACACAAATCTGTATTGAATCTAAGCAGCCCACGAGTGCCCCTGCTCCCATGGGGAGCTTGGAGCAGCTTTGTGTCTGGGAAGGAGCAGAACAGCGCTGCAGAGGAGCGGCCGTGTCCCCCGGGGGGCTGAGCGGCGGTGGCCCACCCTGGCGGGGCACGCACCTCCCGGCTGCAAGCACTGGGCTGCTCCGTGGGGCCCCTGGCTGGGGGAAGGTGCGTGCTGGTCCGGCCCTTGACAGTGGCACGTCCTGGCCTTGTGGTGGGAG
>NW_009259494.1:1523905-1527360 GCF_000687185.1 Egretta garzetta | reverse complement strand
AGGACCGGCCGTGTCCCCCGGGGGGCTGAGCGGCGGTGGCCCACCCTGGCGGGGCACGCACCTCCCGGCTGCAAGCACTGGGCTGCTCCGTGGGGCCCCTGGCTGGGGGAAGGTGCGTGCTGGTCCGGCCCTTGACAGAGGCACGTCCTGGCCTGGTGTGGGCAGGAGGGAGACGGGGTGCAAAAAAACATCCAGCCCTGCTTTGCTTTTTTAAACACACAAAAGCAAAGGCAAAGAAAGGAGTAGAGCACTCGATGGGCAGGCATGAGAGTCCTTGGGGAAGGCAGCAACGTGGCCAGCCCAGAGGCAAAAACATCACTGCACTTCAGATGCCAGCAACTAAAATGGCTTTTCCTCGAGCCTGGCACAGAAATCCCCGTGGCATGGGTGTGGGTCTGGCTGCCCCCCACCGGGTCCTGTTCCTGTCTCGGGCAGCCCATGGCAGTGCTGTCAGGACAGAAGTATGCTCTGGGCTGTGATCACCATGTTGTATATGGTGTCTTTGGGTGCTGCCCAGGTAAAATGGTGCTGAGGAAACCCAGAAACCTCCCTGTAGAGAGATCTTTAATCTGGTTGAGCCACGAACTAGGCTCCCAAGCCAAGGCAAGCGCGCTCTGGGAGCAGGACCTGAGGGTCCCAGCAGAGCCCATCCACATCAGCAAGACAGAGCAAGGGGGCTCGAGCCCACGCGCCGCTGTGGCTCCAGGGAGCATCAGACCCCTCTCACAAAACCATCGAGTTTCACTTGCCTATAACCAGAAAAGAAAACTCTGATGTTTGTGAGGTTTGGTGTTAAATGGGCAGCGGCTGGTGTGTCTTGGGAAACAAGCTGAGCCCTTTGAGAAGAAGACAAGGGAGTAGCAGAGGCCAAGCCCCGAGGTCCTTCTCCAGTCCCCAGCTCCCGGGCAGTCTGGCTGGGGAGAGGCTGAACCAGAGCTGAGCGAGAGGTTGGGATGCTCCAGCTTGGAAAGCCAGTGGCCACACGCATCCCACCAGGCAGCGGGGAAGCAGCAGGAGGACCGACTGCTCAGGTGCAGGAGGAAATGGTGAAGCTCTGGTTCCTCTGCTCGCTGCCAGAGCAGGCAGCACGGGCAGGCTTGGAGTGCTGCGCTGCCTCTGGGAGCTGGAGCCTCTCACTCTGCCTTTGTACTCGCCTGACAATACAGGAATAAAAATAACCAGGCTGCATTTGCAGAGAGATAAAAGAGAAGTTTGCCTTTTGTGTCTCTCCAGGCAGTGGGACAGCAGCACCAATGGAGCTGTGTGGACATGACACATGGGAATTTCTGACATATCTTTTCCCACTCTGACCTTGACAGACACAATAAAAAGGGGCTTTGCTGCACGCACACAGCCACTCAGTCCTATCACCAAGGTTAGTAATAAAGAGCATGTCTGTGTGCACGCTTGTCCTCTGCTACTAACCCGCTTCACCTCTGCAGGGTGGATGTTCCCGCAGGACAGGGGCTGACGCTGGTGCTACGGGGAGGGTGGGACAGACCTGGATCGAGAGCATTTTTGCCAGGTTGCTGGCTACCAGCAGTGGCTACGGTTGTGATAGCTGCGGCATTTCAGAGCTCTGCTGTGTGAAACCACATTAGATGGACATTAGAAAGCATTCTCATAAAAGCGCTTTTCCAACCAGCTGTCAGCGGTCTTCTAGAAGGGGTCTTCCCAGGGATCACACCTCCAGGCTTGCCTTTATCTTCCTGCAATATTGCTCTGCAACATATACCAGGGTCTCTGCGGAGGCGTTGTGCAGGGCACCAGGGCTCCAACAGCTCTGTAGGGCTGGGGTAGTTTTTAGCTGAGTTTATCAAGAACAGGGGTGTCGTTGAGGATCTCTGATGACACCTAAAATGCGAATGTGGGTTTTGACACCTAAGCAGTGCTGGCTCACCCAGCTGGCACTTTGCAGTGTGGGGTTGATAGCAGCCGAAGGGAAAGCATTCAGTAATTGTCTGGTGATTACAGCTATTATTAGTTAGTATTGTTGTCGCTGTCTTCTCTCGCTCTCTAAAACTTAAAAGCGTGTTCGGTGACTGTGTTGCTCTTGGTTAGCAGCCCAGCAGTGGGTGCTTTGCCTGTGCACTGACTCCTTGTCCCTTCCCTCCTTTCAGCATTCAGGTGTCTTTCACTCTTCCTTCGCTGTTACCAAGTCTTCCTCCAGCTGGGCAAAATGTCTTTGCTGGACATGAGCGAGTTTGGCGAGGCTGCTGATTACCTCCGGAAAAGCTACACAGAACAGCTGAAGCTTCAGACAATACCATTCGATGGTAAGACCCCAAGGCAGCGCTCGGTACAGCCCCAGGGGAGCCCTTGGCCATGGGTCTCTTTGGAAAACGTCCCTGTCCCTTTCCCCGTGCTGGTACCCATGGTATTGCAGGTGCTGCAGAATTGTCCCCATCACCCTGGAGGGCAGGAAGATCCCAGAAGTAGGAAAAGCAGGTTTTTGGCTGTCCTGTTGCTGAGGTGTGGACGGAGGTGGCTGTTCATCTCCTCCCACCCTGAGGGGCAGGAGGGCTGAGGGACTGGTGGCAAACCCTTCTGCAGCTCTGTTTCATTTGGGAGGTGTCCGCTCACAGCTTGCCATCCTCAGAGCTCCAGGGCCCAAATTGCTTCTCTGGGCTCGGCAAACTGAAAGTTTTGCTTTCTCTCACCGTCCTTTTTTCACAACGGTCTGAGTGCAAGCACACATGAACAGCAGACTTCTGTCAGACTAAAAGTTGCCTTGGAAGGGGCTGCTCAGGGAAGGGGTCGAGTCCCCATCCCTGGAGGTATTTAAAAGCCGGGCAGACGAGGTGCTTAGGGCCAGGGTTTAGTGGTGGGATGGCAGGGTTAGGGGAACAGTTGGACTTGGTGATCTTAAAGGTCTTTTCCAACCTAAACAATTCTATTCTATGATCCCTACTTGATCCCAGCAAATTAAACAGCTGGCAAACACGAAAAAAAGCAAAGAAACCCCAGCTCCTATGACCAAGAACATAGGAAGGAATAACCACGGTCCTTCCACATTGTCAGACTGCATTTATGTGGCTTTCAGTCAACAATTTCAAATGGTTTCCTACATTTCAACCTGTCTTGTGTCCCCTTCCCTTCCCTTCCCTTCCCTTCCCTTCCCTTCCCTTCCCTTCCCTTCTCTCCTCTCCTCCAGGAAAGAAGCGAGCTTGGATCCCGGATGACAAAGAAGCTTATATTGAAGTGGAAATCAAAGAAAGCTCTGGTGGCAAAGTCACTGTGGAAACCAAAAATAAGGAAGTAAGCAAAATACCTTTCATTTTCCAAGGGCTAGGGAGTGTGTGCGGAGGGGAGATCTGTGTGACAAGATCACATCTGAAACTAGCCAAGCTCTTGCTGATAACCCTTCCACACTCGGCCATCCGTCATGCCCCGAGGGGACACACACCGCAGTGTGTCAGGACACGTAGGCCAATTACTTGCCAAGAGTGGCAAAC
>NW_009259494.1:1521979-1523749 GCF_000687185.1 Egretta garzetta | reverse complement strand
ACCGCTGCCTGGCTCATCTCGAAGGTCAGAACAAGAGGTAAGGGGCCAGTTGGCCAATTCCCGCTCATTTTCACTGAGATTTGCAGCAGAGTAAGCAGCGCTGTTGGGAGAAGAGGTGCTCAGCAAAGAGGTAGGACCTGCTGTGTCTGGGGGTGAGGCTCCAGCTTTCCAGCAGCAGGAGGGAGGCAAAGTAAGCAGCAAGCAGCTGGTATTTGTCTAGATAATATCCAGTGCAAATAGCCTCAAATGAGCTTAATTCATATTTTCTTGGGTTTTCAACATCATTCCACTGGTGTAAAACTGGGAAAAAGAACAAGTACCTGACCAGGCAGTTGGTGGTAGACTTTGCTATTTCTATTTCTCAGCCAGTCACCACAGCACTGAGAAGCGCTCAAGTCTGCCGAATTTAAAAGAAATATATGTAATCATCTTCAAAAAGTGTCAAAGTTCTGAAAATATTTTTGTCTGAAATTGGGAAAAAAAGAAAACATTTTTGTTACCTCAAAAGAAAATTTGCTGGGGACCAGGTGTCAATTTGAAAAGTTTATTCTGATGTTTAAAATGCTGTGGTTGAAGACCTTCAGCTTCTGCAAACAAAGCAGTTTCCAAACCTTTTTTGCCATTCTCTCTTGAAACTGTTTTTTAAAATAATTTGTTACGGATTTACAAAATATGAAAATGTATCTTCCTTCCCTGGATCAGCATTTCCAGCAGAAATAGTTTTGAGAGACATAACCCCACCCTTATCCTTCTACCTACCTTCCAGCGTTTAACACCTAACACATTTTAACACCACACGCTTCATATTACCTGTAAAAAACCACCTTTGAAAAGTTTAATTTAACCTTTATTAACAAGACCATTTGCTAAGTCCAGTTTCTTCCATTCAGGCCAGATAGGTAATGCGATAGTTTCCCAGCACTTGGCTAGGCGGGATTAAATAAATCCAGTTATAAGTGATGGGGTACAGGCTTCAGCTGTTTGCCCAAATAACCAGGGATCACCAGGAGAAAGACCGCACTGCTGTGGGGTTTTAGGCTGTGAAGAAGAGCATAGGATGGGGGTGTTGAGCACGTTGTGGGGTGACATTGTGGTGCCCCCCAGCTTGGACCCCCTCTGCCAGGCTTGGCCGCAGGCCATGTGCCTGGGGAGGGGATGGGCCTGGGGCTTTCTTTTCCCAGCTGGGCTTTGTGGCTGGGGTTGCTGGCAGGGCTCCCCTAGCCCCATCACCCCAAAATGGAGGGCAGCCCTGTCGGGAGGACAGCAGGCACGGGACCAGGGTTGTCCCCAGCAGGGGATTATCAGTATGTCCACCCAGCCGGTGGGTTTTGGGGAAGAGGGCATTTGGTGGGGGCTGGGGTCCATCTGACGCATCCCCCCTCCTCCGGCAGGTGCGGGTGGTGAAGGAGGATGAGGTGCAGCCCATGAACCCCCCCAAGTTTGACATGATAGAGGACATGGCCATGCTGACACACCTCAACGAGGCCTCCGTGCTCTACAATCTGAAGCGCCGCTACTCCCACTGGATGATCTACGTAAGCCGAGGGGACCCGGGGGCTGGGGGTCACCCCTGGGCTGGGGGTGAAAAGGGGAGCTGGAGCCCCTCCACCCCTCACCTGCCGCCTTCCCCCCACAGACCTACTCAGGGCTCTTCTGCGTCACCATCAACCCCTACAAGTGGCTGCCTGTCTACACCGCTCCCGTGGTGGCGGCCTACAAGGGCAAGCGGCGCTCCGAGGTGCCCCCGCACATCTACTCCATCGCTGACAA
>NW_009259494.1:1515097-1521622 GCF_000687185.1 Egretta garzetta | reverse complement strand
CAGCTGTGGGAGCTGCCCTGGGGCGCCCCAACCCGCCAGTGTCCTCGAAGAGCGAGGAGGAAGGAGAGATGGAGGCCAAGGCCAGAGGGAGATGGCGGCAGCGTCCAGAGGGGCGGCGGTGTGGGAGGAGGGTGACGTGGGAGGGTGTAGGCCAGGTTGATTTCAAGTGACATATAGATAAGGGCTATATAAAGGACTTTAAAGGACCCTACGCCGCTGCCAGGACCCACGGACATTTTTAGCCTCAGCCATAGCCTAATTAGGAAAGGCAGGGGCTGTGGAGAGATGCTTGGCGCGTGTCCGGTGGCGGCTCCACTCCCCAGCTCCCCCCCGGCTCTTTGTGATCTGGGATTACAATGGGAGAGCAGCTAGCTAACTATAGGGATGAGCTCAGTGGGGCCCGCCGGCTGCCCGCACCCCACCTCGGGCACACTGGCCCCCGTGCTCACCGGGGCCCTGGCTGATCCCGGACAGCTGAAGCCTTGGGGCTGGGGCCGTACAGCCCTGGTGGGCGCCGGCACCTTTCTGCAGCAGGCAGCTGGCCCCCTGCGGCACCTCCTTCACCAGCCGCAGGGCATGGCGAGGATGGAGCTGGGTTTCGCTCCCAAGACGAGCCCCAAAGACAAGCACGTACACCCCCAGGCTGGAGGGGATCGATAGCGCCGGCCTCCCTGTCCCTCCCATACTTTGCGTCTCCCTCCTGGCATGATGAGCGGGGTGGCAGGCTGGCAGGGTCTCTGTTTGATGTTTTGCCTGTTTTTTGCCTCATGTCCTTGATCTGTGTATTTCTGTTACTCTAAGCGGAGAATCTGGTGCTGGTAAGACTGTAAACACCAAGCGGGTCATTCAGTACTTTGCCATTGTCGCAGCCTTGGGCGACACACCGGGCAAGAAATTAGTAAGACCCTCTTTTGAAACAAGTTCTTGCTGTTTTCTTCCTTTCTTTATTATTTTTCCCCCCTCCCCCTTTCTTCTTCTTTTTACCTTTTTACCCCCAACTTTTTGCATTTGGAAGCGTGTTTTGGTCTGACCCACCCAGGGCTTGGCTTTTCCCTGACTTTTGAACAAGCAAGGCTTGAAATTATTCTGCTCAAGGGGAAATGGAATTTTTTTTATGCGGCTGCTCAATCTGCGCAGCCTGGAAGGGGTGCTTTAGACACCCTCTTTATCTTCTCTTCCTCCTTCAACACACCACAGACCTTCTCAAGGAGCATTAAAAGAATGGAGTAAACCGGCCATTTCCCACCTTGCCTCTTTTAAGCCTTGCTTTTCGTCCTTTTCTCCTTTTTTTCCTCCTCTTGTTCATTTTGACCCTTTTCTACCTTGTGCTTTTCTTGCTCTTGTTTTGATTCTTGCATTTCTTTGGTGCTGGTTATTTTTGAGCTGCCCTTGCAATGGCTTATTTCTTCTTGATACGTTGAGGCTCCAGCCTGCTTTTCCCTTGCAGAAGCAAACTGGCTGCTTTAGGTATCGGACAAGCAGTACTTCAGCATTATTTTCTTTACTCTTCTTTGGGTTTGGATTTAACTGTTCTTGCTTTTTGATGCATTTCTTTATTTTCTTGAGCTAATTTATTTAACAACTTTTTGGCATCTCTTATGAAGTTTAATCCTCCCATTTTTTTCTTGGATCTTTTTTGGCACTAAATGGTCATGCCCTGCTTTTCTGACCATGCTTCTTGTGGTTCTTGCCTGGCTTTTCAGGGTTTCTAAAGACAATTTTCTTTCCTTTCTCTAGGCAGCTGTTGCCACTAAAACTGGGGTAAGTGTTGTAGACTCCTAAGCTTCAATGCTGAGGACAGGGTTCTGCTGCGCCACAGAGCTACAGCGAGGTGGTGGGGAACGCCTGCATGGGGCATCGGCCTTGGGCCAGGGAGCAAGGGTTGCCCCAGCACCTGGGCAGCATTTAGTTCCCGCTTGGCTTTGTATCTCCCGCCTTCCCATAGTTTGAAGCTTTGGTGTTTCATCTCTTAGTGACTTTCATAGACAGAATCATAGAATGTTTTGGGTTGGAAGGGACCTTTAGAGGTCACCCAGTCCAACCCTCCTGCAGTGAGCAGGGACATCTTTAACCAGATCAGGTTGCCCACAGCCCCGTCCAACCTGGCCTTGAACATTTTCAGGGATGGGGCCTCCACCTCCGCTTTCTACCTTTCTGACTCCAACCTCTCCTTCAAGGGATCATTACTCTCCAAATGCTTGTTTCTAACCGGCACAGTGTTTGCCTGGGGGTGGCATGGGCTCCTCCAAAGACAAGGTGAAGCCTCCACTCTCCGAGCTGTTGGTGTCCCCCTGCCTCAAAGCCCAGCTGAGGGCAGTGGTGCCGAGGGGCAGGGGAAGAGCTTCTTTGCCATTGGCAGACCAGTGCTCTAGCTGCAGACTGGGGCTCTGGTGATGCCTGGACACACGCCACCCTCTGCAAAGACCTGAACTGGCTCGGCCCAGCACATTGCAGGCAGCCGATGTCCTTCTCTGGGGTGCATTTCTGAGGTGCCTACTTAGCTCCAAAGAAACACCTGAGTGCTTTTGGAAATCCAGCAAAGGTTCCGTCCCTGGTGCTCCCAGCACTTCAGGGCTCAGCCATTGCAGCAGCTCAGTTGTATGTCCTTGGCCCTTAGGTTCTCTGAGCACTGAGGGACAGCCTTTAGCTAATGCACACTCTTGGTTGGGGGGTGCTCATTAACACATGAGTCTCAGATGCACTTGGGCAAATTTCACTAAGAGTGAGATAGCTGGGGGGCTGAATCTGTGGGTCCTGGGGCAACCCATGGGGCAGCCCCTATTGAATCTCACAGGCCAGGCAGTTTTAGATCAGGCTGAATTTAAAGATAACAGATGAAAGGATATCCAAGTGACAAAATACTGTTAGTAAAGCTGAGATTCACAGCCGCTCCTTGACTCTTTTGCCCTTCACATGCCTGGAGCTGCAGAGGTGGGGAGCAGCCGTGGGCCCAACACTGAAAAGACAGTGTGAGCCTTGGTGGGCAGAGCCTAGAGCTGGTGTTCCCCACCTAAGGAAAGCCCCCTGGGCTGTAACGTGTCAGAGCATGGGCAAAAGGTCTCATGAAAAATCCTACAGGTGCCTGTGCCACCAAACTCTACTACTGTTGTCACCCCCTCACCCCATCCTTTGTGTGGCTTGGCATGAGTCTCTTACTTCTGTCGTCAAATTCTTGTCCTGCTGTGCCTGCATTAGGTAGAGGCTGTCCCTTTATCTTTGAACTGTGCTTGTGAAACACGAATGGAAAAAACAAGATTAAGGGAAGCTTAATCTTGGGGCTTGCTCAGGAGAGCTCCAGCGAGTTCAGCAGACCGCGCCAGCTGGGACCTGTGATGTGTTCCCACCACGCTGTGGCCCTGCTGTGCATGTAGTTGGTGTGGGGAGTCATAGATCAAGCCTGTTTTCTGGAGCTCTTCTTTTGCAATGTGCTGTGATTTGAACTGTCTAAGTCTTGGGTTGGGTGGAAGAGGAAATGCCTGGCAGAGTCAAAGAGCCTGAAATGTTTCAGACCACAGTGGTGACAATGTGTGCTTGCTCTTGGTTGCATATTGTAGCAGCCTAAGAAAGGGGCTAAGGACTGCTGTGTGCAGAGGGGATGGTAGCATGGATCTTCAGAGGGACCTGTTTAGGCAAGGGGAAGCCCACAGGGAGCATTTCTGTAAGATCTTGCTCTGCTAAACCGAGCTGCATTGCCTCATGAGACAAGGAGATGCCTCAGGAGCAGCAGGCTCCTAAAGGCAGCTAACAAGCGTAGCGGGCAGATGGTGCAAGGAGCCCCACTCCCGGTTTCCATGTGTTGTTTGGTAATGGATCCCCTCCGGCTGGCTGGGAGCTGACACATCCTTTGTTTTTTTTTTCCAGGGCACCCTCGAAGATCAAATCATTGAGGCTAACCCAGCTATGGAAGCTTTTGGCAATGCCAAAACCATAAGAAATGACAACTCCTCACGTTTTGTAAGTGTCTTAGCAAGACAGAGAGCTAATGCACCGTGTTTATCTAAGCTGAAGGCATCACCTGCGGTATCATGGTTTTGTATGGCACGAGCCAAAGGCACCTAGGGGGAAGCTCTTTTTGCTTCTGGTGGGATTGGACTGGTGAGGCCAAGCTGCTTCTGGTTACTCCAGTGCAGTAACTGGTGTGCTGATCAGAACGATTCACCCAGTGTCACAGCCTGTAGCTGGAGGGAAGTCCCTTGCAGGACCAAAGTTGGGAGGGTCAGCGAGCACAGCCTGGAGTGCTGGCGCTGGGATGGACAAGCACGCCCCTTCCAGGGAGCAGCTAAGCCCAGCCTGGTTTTGCTGCGGGATGCAGAGCTCATCAGCCAGAGGTGGCTTTGATGCCTGTTCTTGTGCCTTGGAGAGAATGGGGATGCTGCTGGGGAGGATTCCTCAGCCTACCACAGAGCGGGAGGCTGTGGCCAGGCTCACTATCACACCACCCAGAGAAGGGCTTAGCTTTAAGGACAGGCCTGAGGACAGGGATTTATCTGCTGCGAGTGGAATTTCTGCCTGCCTAGAGTTTAAAGCCTTAGGTGATGCTGTCTGATCCTCTGCACATGATGAACCAGAGACCTTCACCACCCACCCCAGAGACCAGTAACTTCCCAGTAACTTAGAAGCCTAAGAAGCGGGAAATTACCAGTGTCTTGCAGTTGAGGTTTCTAGGAGCTGTACAGAATTGTACCCGTGTAGCCAAGTCCTGCACTTACCTCCTGCACATGTTTTCAGGGCAAGTTCATCCGGATCCATTTTGGCCCCTCAGGGAAGCTGGCGTCCGCAGACATTGACATCTGTGAGTAAACGTGTGCCAGCTGGAGCAGGGAGGGATTTCATCGCACCATTTGTGCCGATGCTGGGCCAGCTCCAGGAAAGAACAAGCCCTCCTCTAACCCCTCTGCCCTATTTGATCCTAGATCTTCTGGAAAAATCAAGAGTGATTTTCCAGCAACCCAAAGAGCGGAGCTACCACATCTACTACCAGATCCTCTCTGGGAAGAAACCAGAGCTGCAAGGTAAGGCAGCTGAAGCTGCAGTGTTGCCCTTATAGCATGATGGCCCAAAAGTAGCCACAAATGGCTCTGTTGTCAGCTTTGGGGTCTGCAGGGAATGAGCAAACCCAGCTCCCCGTGCAGGTACTGCCCTTGAACGCTTTTCTAGCTGCGCAGGATCATAGGATTAGTGGATAATTCAGGGTAGAAGAGATTTCAAGAGGTCATCTAGTCCAGCCTCCTTTATCCTTGCAGACTGAGGAGCCAGACTAAAGCCCTTTCTGCAGCTATGTAGGAGCAGAGCAGTGGTCACTCGGGGTCTATCTGCAGGCTGGAAGTGCGCTTTGCAAAGCTGCCTTCATAGAACATAGAATGGTTTATGTTGGAAAAGACCTTTAAGCTCACCCAGCCCAACCATTCCCCTAACCCCACCATCCCACCACTAAACCCTGTCCCTAAGTACCTCATCTGCCCAGCTTGTTTAGAGCACCTGGAGCACTTCCCTGGGCAGCCTGTTCCAGTGCTTGACAACCCTTTCAGTGAAAAATTTTTTCCTAATGTCCAACCTAAACCTGCCCTGGCACAACTTGAGGCCTTGCACAGAGTCCTCATCATGTGGCAGGTACAGCACTGAGCTCAGCGTCTGTAGGCTGGATATTTACTCACTTTTGGGTAGGGGGAAGTGGTTTGCAGCCTGAGCTCCTGCAGCTGCCCTAGTGAGATGGCCAGGCAGCTCACTCGCAGCAGCAGCCCCGCTGTAGACACATCCTAGATGTGTCCCCCCAGCTAGGGGTAGTTTGCACGGGGGTGGTGGTGTGCTTGGAGCAGCCCTCCCTGACCCTCCAGGTGCCAGGAGCGCACAGGGAGTGCACGGGAAACCTTTCCACGCTGCAGAAGGATGGCTGGCACAGCCCCTGGGGGCTCAGCCTCTTGGCTGCCAGCTCTTCAGCTTGTCGCTGGCTCGAGAACAATGCCTTATTAGGCAGGTCTGGAGAGCTGTGCAGAGCAGTAATCTTATCTGGTGGTCACAAGGACGTGGATGGCCACTTCTAAATCAGTCTGCAGCCAAGCCATATCCCAAGATAGCAAGCAGGAGGCACATCACGGAAGAGATGGATCCACGTGTGGGCCTGCCTGGGCTTCCTTCCACGGGCTGGTGCCCTCTAGTTGAGGCCAGTGAAGCCTTGCCTCTTCATCCGAGTCCAGGGTTGCCCCTCCGCCCCAGCTTTGTCTCTGTCAGACTGGCCTCACCCCTGCATGTCTTCCCCCAACAGATATGCTGCTGCTGTCCCTCAACCCCTACGACTACCACTTCTGCTCGCAGGGTGTGACAACTGTGGACAACCTGGATGATGGCGAGGAACTCATGGCAACCGATGTACGTGTACTTTCTTCGCACTGTGCAGCTGGGGCAGGGGCCTGGGGGAGGGCACCGCCTCCTCCGGGTAGACATGGGGACATGCCCTGGATTTTCTGTGCCCCTCTCTGAATTAGCTATGAGTTCCCTCTGGTTGCTCTACACATGCTGTGAGCCTAT
>NW_009259494.1:1510516-1515082 GCF_000687185.1 Egretta garzetta | reverse complement strand
AGTGACTCTGCTCTCCATCAACAGCCTCCTCCAGGCAGAGAAGAGAGAGCACTTCCCTGCATTAGGAAGGGCCTGTAGCACATAAGCACTTTCCATGGCTCCTGTGAGAAGATACCTCAGCTCAGAAAGCTTCCTTCTTGTGGATGCTGGGCTAGTCCATTTGCTTTCAAATAGATCTGGTGGGAGCTGGGCTCACATTCAAAATCCTGTGGACAGAATTCCTTGGCTAGGTGGCCGCCAGATAGAGCACCCTGCCCAGAGTCCCAGGACAGGGAGAGTGCCTTAAGAGACAGTGGGAGGACCAACCCTCACCTCAGAATGGTGATTTTGTTCTATCTATTTTACTTTGTCTCTCCTCAGCACGCCATGGACATCTTGGGTTTCAGCAATGATGAGAAATATGGCTCCTATAAAATAGTGGGCGCTATCATGCACTTCGGCAACATGAAGTTCAAGCAAAAGCAGCGAGAAGAGCAGGCAGAGGCTGATGGCACTGAAAGTGAGTTTGGCTCCATGCTGCCAGATCTGCCCAGCCTGGGCTGGGTGTGCAATTTCCTCCAAGGGCAGACAGTGATAACTTCCCTGGCCTGGTCTGTGAAGGTCAGTGATCATGATCCCAAGCGACCAAACTGTCTTAGGACCTGCTGTAGGTGCACGAAGGGGCTTGTCCTTGAGCAGGCATATTTAGAAAAGCCTTTCCTTCAAGCACTAGGTGATCTCATCTGCGTCAGACTTGCCTCAGCATCATCACATGCTGTCACACACTGGCTGTGCTTCACCCTGTTCAGTCTTCTCCTGCCCTTCATCACCTCTTCCCTTGCAGTTCATTAGACAGCCTTCCAGAGCAGGTCAACCACAGAATATGAGCCAGGCCACCATCAGGACTGCAAGGACCTGCTCAAGTCACAGCCTCCTGAAGAGCAGTTAGAGTAGGATACAGTCACCTGTCTAATACTTCTTGTTTGTTGCTTAGGAAAATCCAGTGCAAATCATAGATCGAAGAGAATAGTCAGGCTGCAGAGCAAACCTGAAAATTCAGAAAAGTCAGAGCTCAAATATTTTCTATTGCTTTTGCACTGCTGCGTTATGCCTGGCTCCTGGGCAAAATGGAGCAAGCTTGAAGGAGAGGGTGACTTTGGAGCTTGTGGAAGGACGAGAAGGGGGAGCCCTATCACTTAACTGGAAGGCTCAAGCAGTAACTATACATCAGCTGAGGCAAGGATCCAGCAGAAATGACCTCCTGGGTCAGACCTTGTCCTGCTAACATTCATGATGGAAGAGTTCTCCTTGCCTGAGGAATGTCAACACAGGATTCAGCTGCTACCTGGTAATTAAAGAAGATTAATTTTCTGGCTACAATCTGCTATTAGGAGTCTGTGAAAGATAATGAAGAAAATCACCTCTCTTCTGGTCAGTTTGAATTCACTGCATGGGAATTCAGGCTTCCACTGGAAAATGCATAGAGATCCCCAGATTAAGAAGACTCAAAAACCTGGTAAGGTGCAGCAGGTCTGCTATCACCATCTTCTCCAAACAGTAGCTTCTCAGGCAGGAGGTCCTAAAGGAGGACTTTAAAAGCATCATATGATATCCAAGATGGGAAACCACACTAGACACTGGAGGAGACTCTGGAGCAGGTAGAAAAACTAGTATAGTTAGCACTGAGCAGCAGAAGAGCTGGTAATTTTATTTTCTTTTTTTCCTTCTTGAGGCTTTCCCACTGGCTCCTCATGCCTTTGTACTGTTTCACAGGTGCTGACAAAGCTGCCTACCTCATGGGAATCAGCTCAGCTGACCTCATCAAGGGGTTGCTCCATCCTCGTGTGAAAGTGGGCAATGAGTACGTGACCAAAGGTCAGAACGTGGAACAGGTGAGTGTGGGGGGACTCAGGATCCCTGCTCCCACTGGTGTGTGACTCTGCAGGCGCGCCCATCATGTAGTGTTCTCTGCACAGGGCGACTGGGGCTTCAGTTCACTCTCTTGAGTTTAGGAGGAGACTCCAGAGCAGCATGAGGAGATGTATCCACAGTTACTGGCTTTTAGTGGCTGGGAAAATTGGTGGCAGAGCTGGCAGATGACTTTGGATGTTAACCAAGGCTGGAGGTTCAGTTCAGTATCTTTGAAATGTGGGTTGGATCACAGCCAGAAGAGGTCCAGTTTCTATGGATCTGCTTCAGAGACAGTCATGCTCCCATGAAGAGTTCAGCTGTAGGAAGTAGGAAACTCTTCTAAACACTCATCTAAAACTCATCGAAACTGATCTTGTGGGAGACTCAAACGTACCAAAAATGTATCTTTTGTCAGATTCCAACCACAGCACAGTTAGGAACCCAAACCTGGCCTGAATAGTGCAAGCAAGTCCTCGATTAAAATTCAAGAGGACCTTAGGAGCTGGTGTCTTATCCAAAGTGAGCTGTAGGCTCCTGCCATACAAGGCTTCTGAAGATATCACTTTAGACTGAATCTATATCCTAAGACCTTGAAGGCTAAGACCAGGCTAGGGACACAAGAACACACTTGTGAGCATGTGAAAACTGATCTTGAGGTATATACTGTGACCACAAACTCCCTGGATCTGTCTGTCCGTCCGTTGTGTGCCAAGAGGAGCTTTCTTCTTCAACCTCTAGCTCCTACAAAAGCAGGGAGAAGCATAAGTGCTCAGGACCTGCTCTCTGATTTGCTTTGGCAGGTTGTCTATGCTGTGGGAGCCCTGGCTAAAGCCACCTATGATCGCATGTTCAAGTGGCTGGTGACACGGATCAACAAGACCCTAGACACCAAGCTGGCCAGACAGTTCTTCATCGGAGTACTGGACATTGCAGGCTTCGAGATCTTTGACGTGAGTTCTGCAGGCACCCTGCAGTGGGTTTGGGGGAATGTTGTAGACAGCTCAGTCCTCCAGTGTCTGACAGCTATATCTCCTCCAAGAAAATGCTGGCCTTGATAATAAAAAGAGGTCTTGTCTGAATTAATTTCCCTGGAGCAAACAGGCAGCTCACAAGGACTGTTCTAACAATGTTGTGGACACAACTCCCACGATTCCTGGCTACCTACTGTAGGAGCAGTCCAGCTGAGCCTAGCAGAGTTCACTCTTCACACCCAGACAAAGCAGAAGAGTGAGTCCCTTCATGTCTGGAGCTCCTTCTTCTGACACAGGTTTATTTTGTTCTTGCAGTTCAACAGCTTTGAGCAGCTGTGCATCAACTTCACCAATGAGAAGCTGCAACAGTTCTTCAACCACCACATGTTTGTGCTGGAACAAGAAGAATACAAGAAGGAAGGCATTGAATGGGTCTTCATTGACTTTGGCCTGGACCTGCAGGCTTGCATCGACCTGATTGAGAAGGTAAAGCATGAGCCAGGGCACAGGAATGGTACTCTTGGTAGGTGGCTCATTTGTAAAGACTGAAACAGTGAGGGGTGCTGTGGTCTCAGAAATGAAATTATTCCCTCCCCAGTCAGTGTTAAGTACCCAGCTTCGTCTTCCCCACACTTACGGCTCAGAGCCTCCAGCCCATTGAGTCCTCCCTGACGCAGATTTTGACTTCATGAAACCACCAAAATTCTGTTCCTACCCACTGGTGAGCTACAAAGTCTGGTATGGCCTTTTCCTCTGGAGAACAGTGATCTCTGCCCCTTTTTTCCTACCCACTTGCTGTTCCTCAGTGCCTCTTACTCAAATACTTGCTGATTCAGAGCAGCTTGTGTAAAAGATTTCCACCATTGCATGGAGGAAACGCACCTTTTTTTTTTGGAAAGGAGAAAACCTGTCAAGATTCTGGAGAGGATCTCCCCTTCTCAACAATCTGAGGGACCTGGGCAAGCCCCCATGTCTTGCAGGCCTGGCCAGTCCCACTCTGACTGGCTGGAGGTCAGATGCAGCCTGGAATACACCAGTGATAACTTGCCCCATGGTCAATGTCTTGCATCATTTACCTGAATGAGGACAAGGTCTCCTGAGCCAAGCCTTGCCTCACCTTGCTCAGTGGCACAGAGACTCCCCCATTCTGGGATGGAACATGGCAACACTGAGCTCAGAACTCATTATACCACCTTCTCCCTGCAGCCGCTGGGAATCCTGTCCATCCTTGAAGAGGAGTGCATGTTCCCGAAAGCCTCCGACATGTCATTCAAAGCTAAGCTCTACGACAACCACAGTGGGAAGTCGCCCAACTTCCAGAAGCCCCGGCCAGATAAAAAGCGGAAATACGAGGCCCACTTCGAGCTGGTGCACTATGCCGGCGTGGTATGTCCCCTGTCAGCTCTCCCTCAGCATGCACACCTTCCCTTTTGCAGGGCTGTCCTTACCTTTTCCTCTCTCCCCTGGTGGCAGGTGCCATACAACATCGTTGGGTGGCTGGACAAGAACAAGGACCCCCTGAATGAGACAGTGGTGGCTGTCTTCCAAAAATCCCAAAACAAGCTCCTGGCCTCCCTCTATGAGAACTACGTGAGCTCTACCTCAGGTGAGGAACAGCCCCATCCCTTTGTTGACCTTGGTCTCTCCCTCCCTTTGCAGTCGAGCCTCCTTGCCCCCATGCCCAGCTGTTGGTGCAGCATTCCTG
>NW_009259494.1:1496146-1510504 GCF_000687185.1 Egretta garzetta | reverse complement strand
TGACTCCTAAAAACCTCTCTGAGCTGGGTAGGTGGGTGCTCTGGACATGCAGTGCTGGCTTAGGAGCTTTAGGTGGGTGGTTAGGACCAGGTTAGGCTTGTGCGATGCTGTAGAGCTGTCCTGGTGGCCCTGCGATGGGCTCTGCTGTTAGCAAGAGCTCAGAACAACAGCCTGCAGCAGGGTGTACCATCTTTCCTTTACAGAGAACAGGAGCTGTGGGTGTTCCAGGGGTGTTTGGGGGTGCTCCTGAGTCCTCCAAGCCAAGCGTATGTTTTGCTGATTTAATTAATCAATATTTCAACCCAACAGAGGAACCTCACAAGCCAGGGACCAAGGAGAAACGTAAAAAGGCAGCTTCTTTCCAAACAGTGTCGCAGCTGCACAAGGTAAGAGCCAGCCCCTTGCCCAAGTCCATGAGGGAAGCATGCTCAGAGTGTCCCAGTATCAGCTCCACTTCCCTGCCAAGACTTTGGGGTATCTTGTATGTGAGGTCCTGGGGCCTGGAGGACCACCAGGGCTCCTGAAGGACCAGCACTAGGCAAAAGCTCCTAACACTCTTTTGTCCCTGGGCAAGGGACCCGTGCCTGGCAGAGTCCCAGCCCTGTCCCCGTGCTGCTAGGGGAGGACACGAGGCTCCAGGCCGGGAGAGCAGTGGCTCCCTTTGAGCTGGGGCTTGTGATGCTTCTGCCCACGTGATGCTTGTGCTGCTCGGCAGCTCCTTCACCTTTGAGAGAGCGGCAGTTAAGACTTGTAGTGATGTTTAGATAATGTATTACATGAACATCACTTTAAGTCTGTGCTACTTCTCTCCTCATTCTTGTCGGCGGGAAGGACAGCCTTTGGGCAGAAGAAAATGGAGGAGGATCTTACAGGTCTCTGAGCAGGCAGCTTTCCGCTGTTCTGTCCAGCGGGGTGGCCTGAGCTGTTTTACAGCTCAGGATAACACACACCGCCGTTCCCATGTTCACCTCAGGAGTTATTTGTCCACCCCAGAGCTTAAGCAACTGGAAAACAGCACAGAGGGGTGTGTGAGGCCAAAGCTGTGTCCTGCCCTGGCGGCCTCGTGGTGGCAGGGTGGTCAAAGAGGGCAGCGCTTGTGTCAGAGCCCCTGTTCAGGGAGACGTGTGACTTTCTTCCTCCTGGACAAGTCACAGGCCTTGGGGAAAGGTGTCTGTGGCGAGAAGCTGCCCCATAATGATGCGGAGCTGTGGGAAGGTGTTTCCTTCCCTGAGCTGGTCCTGGGCAGGCTGGGCCTATGTCAGCAGGGGAAGGCAGCCTGGAAAGACTGAGCGTGCAGATGCCTTTCCCATGAGAAAAGGCAGGGCCATATCTTGGTTTGAGCCTTGCCTTAGAGAGAAAAGGAGGCCCAGGCTGGATCAGCAGGGCCCTCTGTCATGGCTGAAGGGCATGGGCAGTACTCTGGAGGTGCAGGAAAAACATGATGAGATGAGGACTGCAGCCAATGTGGATGCCCGTGCTAGATTTGCAGGGTGCTGAGCACAGGGCTGATGGGCACCAGCAGAGCTGTATACCAGGCATATGCTCCGTCCTGTGTTCCTGGCTCTCCCCCGCAGCAAATCTTTACCTACAAATACTTGGGAAGTATCTGGCTCCATTCTGGCATAGCAAAACCTGCGGGTGCCATTTGGTATGTCTGCCAGCCTGGTCCCCTCTGCCATTGCTCCCACCCTGGCAGAAGCAGTGGTCCTGCTGTGGGGCTGGCCCATTGGCAGGATAGCACAGGGAGCAGCCAAGCAGGAGGAAATTCCCCCTCTGCCATGAAGAGTGGTAAGGGGCTCTCAGTGTCTGCTCTCTCATTGCCTGCAGGGCAAAGGGGTTGGTGAGATGTGTTAGAGGGGAGCAGAGCTGTCACCTCATGCCTCATCCCCTGTGTCTGCCCTACAGGAGAATCTCAACAAGCTGATGACCAACCTGCGCTCCACTCAGCCCCACTTTGTCCGCTGCATCATCCCCAATGAGACAAAGACCCCAGGTATGCATGGACCGAGGCAGCACCCTGGCAGTTCACCTGGGTGACATCCACATGTGGGAGCTGTCAGGGACTCTTGCACCCACCTTCTCCCCAGCCCTTTTCTTGCAGCAGTTCTGCAGCCACTGAGACCTGGCCCCACCTCAGTGTGGAAACCCCTGTGGCCCATGCCAGTCTCCTCTACTGGGGAGAATGGGTTTTTCCAGGCTCCCATTTTGGCTGTGCATTGATGGTTGGGCTGCCTTGCGCTTGTATGTAATAGCCGGCATGGATGAGTCTTTCAGGCTGACTTCTACCATCCGAAGGCCAGGCTGCAGCACTGGTGCTCAGCACAGGCCTACAGGACTGATTAACACCCATGTTCAAAACCACGGGCTGATTCCAGAGTTCAGGCCCACGCTACAGCCATTTCCTCTGTCCTCTTGGGCTGAGTGTCTGCTCCATCTTTGTTCTCCCCCATAGGAGCCATGGATGCCTTCCTGGTGCTGCACCAGCTGCGGTGTAACGGTGTCCTTGAAGGTATCCGCATCTGCCGTAAGGGATTCCCCAACAGGATCCTCTACGCAGACTTCAAGCAGCGGTAACTCCCTCTTCTTCCTTGCCCAGCAACCCCCATGTGCTGGGATAGCTCTGCCACTGGCTCTGTGGTGCCAGATGGGGATAGTTCAATGCCAGATGTGATGAGGCAGCAGGGCTGGTGATGTTTGAGATACTGAATGCAGGGCTAGTGCAGGTGGATGGTGACAAGGCTCAGGTCCTCCCATCCTGGCTCGGATTCTCTCTGCCTTTGGGGTCCCTACCATTCTCCAGCTGGCCCCATCCACCCTGCTTGGCCTGGGCCTGAGCAGGCATGGGGAGGCCAGTGACCTCCTCTGCACAGTCTTCCATGTGTTCAGGGACTAAGATCTGGCAGGGTTCCCTGGTGTCTGCTTTGTAGAAGAGCCCATATTGTGCCGTGGAGCTCCTGGTTCTTACCTGGCTCCAGCCTGTGCTGCAGCGACATGCTTCTGGGGGGGACTGGCATGACTGGGGTACAGGGATGATGATGGAGCCATCAACTCTGTGCTAGGTTTCTCTTGCATAGCCTCCCTCTGCTTTGTCCCTGCAGCTACCGTATCCTGAATCCAGCAGCCATTCCAGATGACAAGTTTGTGGACAGCAGAAAGGCCACAGAGAAGCTGCTGAGCTCCCTGGAACTGGACCACTCCCAGTACAAGTTTGGTCACACCAAGGTGAGACCAGGCAGCTGGTCCTTGGGAGGGAGACACTGCCCCTCCTGCCTCTGCAATCCCAGTTTGCTCTCCATGCCCAGCTTGCTCCCTGCCTGGCCACAGCCCTGCTGAAGCCCTGCGCTCTGCAGGTTGCATGTGGTCCTTGAAGGGGTGGAGGAGGGCAGGGGAAGATGCAGGCTGGGAAGAAATGGGTCTGAGCAGAAGGTCACTGCTGCCTGATGTCCCTGCTGGGGAATGTGATTTGCTCAGGGCAGGGAGATCTGGTGCCCAGCTGTGCCTGTACCTTGGGTGGCTGCAGCTCCGACCAGTGCAGAGTGTAGGTGTGTGCCCGTGCAGGGAGGGCAGCTACACCTCCAGTGCACAGCCCTCACTGCTCTGCCTGTCCCTGCTTTGGGCCGCCTGTAGCCCAGGTTTGCCTGACAGGTTATGTTACCCCTGAGCCCTCTGTCCTGTCTTGCCTGCAGGTGTTTTTCAAGGCTGGTTTGCTGGGCTTTCTGGAAGAGATGCGAGATGAGCGTCTGGCCAAGATCCTGACCATGCTGCAGGCCAGAATCCGTGGGCACCTCATGCGTATTGAGTATCAGAAGATCATCAGCAGGAGGTGAAGCGGGGGCGGGGGGAGAATATGCAGAGCTTTGTGTGTCTCCTTGTTCCTTCTGCACATTTCAGTGGGCATGACGTGTAGGGCTTGCCTATGGCTGGCAGCGGTTGTGTATGGCCCTGTCCAGCAGGCAGACCTCTGAGAGGTCTGGCATGGGCCTGGTTGGGAGGGCTGGTGGATCTAGGTGGGGGGAGCCTTTGGTTTCCACTGGAAGATTCAGAAGGATGCAGAGCGAAGAGACCTGAAGGCCAGACCACGCAGCCCATCCCACTAGGGCCATTACAGCAGACAATGTGCCAGTCACTCAAGAGACTGCCATTTCTCCAGCTGGTGGAAAACAGAGCCATGTCCCAGCCTGCAAAAGGAAAAAAAAATGTCTCTGCTGCAGTGAGGATGGGATGTGGGGAGTCTACACCCATGATGATGCTGTGCTTGTATCCCTTCAGGGAAGCCCTCTATACCATCCAGTGGAACATCCGGGCCTTCAATGCTGTCAAGAACTGGTCCTGGATGAAGCTGTTCTTCAAGATCAAGCCTTTACTCAAGTCTGCTCAGACTGAAAAGGAAATGGCTAACCTGAAGGAGGAGTTCCAGAAGCTGAAGGAGGCTCTGGAGAAGTCCGAGGCTAAGAGGAAGGAGCTGGAAGAGAAGCAGGTCTCCATGATCCAGGAGAAGAATGACCTGGCTCTCCAGCTGCAGGCAGTGAGTACCTCACCCCCTCTCTGGCAGTGTAAAGGTAGTGCAGGGTCCATGGATAGAAGAAGGAGCAGGGTGTGCTAGATCCCTCCTTCGACCTCTTGCAGTTCTGAGGTCCCCTCATTGCCACAAGCTGTTTGAAATGCAATGTCAGTTTTGGCACAAACCTGAAGCAACGTCACAGCCTTGCCATCTCAGGGCTGATGTGGGGATTCACACTCCCCTGGCTCTGGAAAGGGTGATATCCTTACACAGGGGTGGGAGGAATGGCAACAATTTGCTTGCCAAACTGTGGCTAATCTGTGCCATTTCTGTGCTGGGAAGCGCCAGTCCAGTGTTTCCTTCCTCTGGAAAGATTTAGTTGCTGTTAGCTATTTGGCCCTGGTTAGTATTAGGGGTTGTCACATGGACCTTGAAAACGGGCAGTGACTGGAGCTGTCTTTTTTTGTACACCTGAGCACCTCATGCTTGCTCTGCCCCTTCCACAAGGAGAGCTTCAGCTCTGGGCCAGGATAGCATGGCTGAGAGCCTGCTGGTGTGCTCCTGGGGTAGCGGATAAGCACTGGGTCTCCTGTGCCTGTCCCAGGAGCAAGACAACCTGGCAGATGCAGAGGAACGCTGCGACCTGCTGATCAAGTCCAAGATCCAGCTGGAGGCCAAGGTGAAGGAGCTGACAGAGCGTTTGGAGGATGAGGAGGAGATGAACTCAGACCTCACTGCCAAGAAACGCAAGCTGGAGGATGAATGTGCAGAGCTGAAGAAGGACATTGATGACCTAGAGATCACACTGGCCAAGGTGGAGAAGGAGAAGCATGCCACTGAGAACAAGGTAACTGACCCTCCCTGCAGAGCTCAGTGCTTGAGGGGGCACCAAAGAGAAACGTCAGGGACAAGGCTGCTGGTGTGGGGGAGCTGGGGCAGGGCAGAGTGCAAAGAGGTGTGGGAGAGGGCAAAACCCTCTGGTGTTCTGCTTCTTTGCACAGGACTGGTACAGGCAAACAGTTCTGTGCAATGGCAAGTGATTTGTGGCACTGACAAACCAGCTGGTGGAACCACCCTGGCCAAGGGGAGAGGGGCTGCTGCATTACCTTTGCATCTCCTCTCTCTGAGAAGATGCACTCAATTTTTGACCTTACTGATCTAGGTTAAAAACCTGATTGAAGAGATGGCTGCTCTGGATGAGATCATCGCCAAGCTGACGAAAGAGAAGAAAGCACTGCAAGAGGCCCATCAGCAGGCCCTGGATGACCTGCAGGCTGAGGAAGACAAGGTCAACACACTGACCAAAGCCAAGGTCAAACTGGAGCAGCAAGTGGATGATGTGAGTCATAGGCCAGTGACACTGAAGTGAGAGAGGTTTGAGTCACATCCCCAGGAGGGCTCAAAAGCTGTCCCTGAGTGGGATCTGGAGGGTGGGATCATTACCAGATCCCATTTTAATATGGCCAGTTGAGGAATAACCCCATTGACAAACTGCCTGTGAACCAAGAGGTGGTCCAGAGTACCTCATGGAGAGCAGTCCTGGGCTGAGGGAACAGGACTGGAGACCAATGAGGAGACAGCTCTGGATCACAGAGCTGGGTGAAGTTCCCACAGCAGTGGACATGGGGAAGATCAGGGCTACAGAATGTCCTTTCCCTCCCTATCCTCTCTCCCTTCATTCTCCAGCTGGAAAGCTCTCTTGAACAAGAAAAGAAAGTCCGCATGGACCTGGAGAGAGCAAAAAGGAAGCTTGAAGGAGATCTGAAGCTGACACAAGAGTCTGTAATGGATCTGGAGAATGACAAACAGCAGCTGGAGGAGAAACTCAAAAAGTGAGTGTGTGACCTGCCTGGGCTGTGTGCTTACTCTCCCAGGCCAGTGCCTACCTCTAGAATCATAGAATCACAGAATCGTTTAGGTTGGAAAAGCCCTTTAAGATCACCCAGCCCAACCGTTACCCTAACCCTGCCATCCCACCACTAAACCCTGGCCCTAAGCACCTCATCTGCCCAGCTTTTAAATACCCCTAGGGGTGGGGACTTGAAACCTTCCCGGGGCAGCCCCTTCCAGTGCTTGACAACCCTTTCAATGAAAAATTTTTTCCTAATGTCCAACCTGGCACAACTTGAGGCCGTTTCCCCTTGTCCGATTGCCCGTTACCTGGGAGAAGAGACAATCAAGTGGATGTGTGGCCTCTTTAGGGGCTGCTGGGATGTGGCTTTGAACACTGCTTGGTGTGATCAGTCCAGGCAAAATCACAGAATCGTAGAACTGTAGAATCCTAGGTTGGAAGGCTCATCTGGTCCAACCTTTCTGGGCAAGAGCACAGTCTAGACAAGGTGGCCTAGCACCCTGTCCAGCTGAGTCTTAAAAGTGTCCAATGTGGCAGAGTCACATGGAGGGTAGTTTTCCTGGGCACCATGCAGGGATGCTGTGGAGCTTGTCGGCTGCACAGACTAATAGGTCAGGGCATACCGACCTTCCTCTGTACATGGGATTGGAGAGGAGAGACTTGCCTGGCAGGACCCTAACACACAGCTGGGACCTCAGTTACAAGTACAGACATCATCACTCATGTCCCGTTCTCGCTGGGGAACTGGAGAACAACACCTAGAGACCTCATAGGGAAAACCTCAGAGCCAGCTTGTCTTGCCAGTTTGGCCATTCCAACCCTCCCTCAGAGCAGCCCATGTGCTGCTGCTTACCCCTGCCGTCCCTTTCCCATGTGGGTTGGTTTGTCCTCAGGACCTGGGTGTTACAGGGCAGGGAATCCTCCTCTGACTTCAGGAGCCAGAGGGACTTGGCAGGACAGCGTTTGTCTGACCAGAGGCTCTGCCTTCTTTCTGTACAGGAAAGACTTTGAAATGAGTCAACTGAATTCAAGGATTGAAGATGGGCAAGTGACTGAGGCCCAGCTGCAGAAGAAGATCAAGGAGCTCCAGGTATGATGGCACTGGTCTGGAGTCCTAAATTTCCATCAGATGTAATGTGCTGGGGAATCTGCATGGGCCAGTCCCTCTCTGAGCACAGGGGCATCGTTTTGGCAGAAGGGTGATGGAAAAAGCTGGCATTGTTAGCAGAAGCAAAGCCCTCTGCCAAAGGTGGACTGAAAATTAAAGAATGAACTACTGAGGTGAACGCTAGCACCAGCATGAGGAACAGCTTCTAGGGTGTAGTTCTCTGTCCAGATAAAACCTTAAATCCAGTGCCCAAACTCTGAAGATCCAAATCTAGCATGTTGGGCTTCCTCCTGTCAGAGGCAGGCCCCCAGATTCAGGCTGTCTGCATGGAGGTTCCCACTGAAAAGAAGCTGGTGTCATCCTGGATCCTGATGGCAGGGTACAGGGGAGAGCAGGAGCTCTGCAAAACACACTACCAAGGAGCACCAGGCATGCCTGCCTCCGAGGATCCCAAAACAGCCCAAGCATTTGCTCCAGACTGGTGGCTTGCTGCTCCCCAGCATCAGAAGAGACAGCTTGTTCCATTGTGGAGAACAAAGATGCTAGAGCTTCACCTGGTGGTTGGAGCGTCTGCCTTATTCTGTCTTTTCCAGGCCCGCATCGAGGAGCTGGAGGAGGAGCTGGAGGCTGAGCGTGCCGCCAGAGCCAAAGTGGAGAAGCAGCGGGCAGAAGTGTCACGGGAGCTGGAGGAGCTGAGTGAGCGGCTGGAGGAGGCTGGCGGGGCAACGGCCACACAGCTGGAGATGAACAAGAAGCGGGAAGCAGAATTCCTGAAGCTGCGGCGGGACCTGGAGGAGGCAACCCTGCAGCACGAGTCCACGGCAGCTGCCCTGCGGAAGAAGCACGCGGACAGTGTGGCAGAGCTGAGCGAGCAGATTGACAACCTGCAGCGCGTCAAGCAGAAGCTGGAGAAGGAGAAGAGTGAGATGAAGATGGAGGTGGACGACCTATCATCCAACATTGAATATCTCACCAAGAACAAGGTGAGCACTTGTTCTGTGTGGGGTAGGTTCAGCTCTTCTCTGAACATCAGTGCAGCTGGCTGAAGGGTGTTCAGCACAGCCATGTCCATGGGATGTTGTCCAAGGTAGCTCTTTGCCACGGCCAAGTCCCTCTTTTTTACTAGATGTAGCTTGTCCCTCTGTCACTATGGCAGTGCTTGCAGGATGCTTTGCTTGTCCTAGCCAAGTCTGAAGGACCTGGGAAGACAGTTCCTGGGAGACTGAGGGCAGAGAGCCACTATTAGCTTAGCAGAGACACAAGAGCTCTGGCAGGCTCTTGCTCTCTGCCTTGTGTGCACATGGGATCACAGAATCATAGAATCCCAGGTTGGAAGGGACCTCAGGGATCATCTGGTCCAATGTTTCTGGGCAAGAGCCCAGTCTAGACAAGATGGCCCAGCACCCTGTCCAGCTGAGGCTTGGAAGTGTCCAATGTGGTGGAGTCAACCCCTCCCCTGGGGAGATTATTCCAAGGGTTGACTGTTCTCATGGGGAAAAATTTCCCCCTCGTGTCCAGTCAGAATCTCCCCAAGAGCAATTTGTGTCCATTCCCCCTTGTCCTCTCCATGGGACTCCTTGTGACAAGGGAGTCTCCATGTTCCTTGTAGGTACCCTTAGGTACTGGTATGTGGTGATGAGATCCCCTTGGAGCCTCCTTTGCCCCAGGCTGAACAAACGCAGCTCTCTCAGCCCACACTCACATGGCTGAGAGAGGCTTCCCAGCCCTTGGATCATCTTGGTGGCCCTGCTCTGGACCCCTCCAGCTTGCCCACAGCTTTTTTGTCCAGTGGGGGACCAGAACTGCACCCAGGATTCCAGGTCTGTCCTGACCAGTGCTGAGCAGAGTGGGATGATGACTTCTTTATCTCTGCTGGTGATGCCCTTGTTGACGCAGCCCAGCACCTTCTTGGCCTTCTTGGCCACAGCAGCACACTGCTTGCTCATATGGGGCTTGTTGGCCACCAGGACCCCAGGTCCCTTTCCACAGAGCTGCTCTCCAGCAGGGGGATCCCAGTCTGTGCTGCACTCCTGGATTGTGTTTTCCCAGATCAGCTGAGCAGGGCAGCGAGGTCCCAGGGCAATGCAGTCACTGAGCCCCTCCTGGGAGAATGGTGCCCTCTGGCCAGAGCTGGGTCTCACAAGGCTTTGCTTGGTGCATGCAGGCCAGTGCCGAGAAGCTGTGCCGCACCTATGAGGACCAGCTAAGCGAGGCCAAGTCCAAAGTGGACGAGCTGCAGCGACAACTGACCGACGTGAGCACACAGCGGGGCAGGCTGCAGACCGAGAACGGTAGGTGGGGGCGGCAGCCAGGGGACATGTGGCTGCTCTGGGGCTGGTCTTGCACTGGGGCTTCTGAGTGGGGCAGCTGTGGTTCAGCCGGGCAGACTGTCCTGCTTCTCCCATGGACAAAAAAAAAATAGCAGGAGCTCCATCTGTAGTGGAGGGGAGTGGCACGTCCATGTTGTGGCTCCACTCAGGCCTTGCAGAGGTGCCGTATAGCTTGGCAAGGAAGAGGACCCCTGTGGTGATGCTGGTTGTGCCAGGTGATATGTTGTGACCTCAGGCATCAGGAAGAGGGGCTCCTGCCTGGCATACTTTATTCCATGCCTTTAGCTACTGGTGTGCACCTCTGCCTATGGGTCCCAGATTGCCTGGGTGGGGTGTGTGGGCTAATGCAGATCTCAGCCCTTCGGCCCCGAAGTAGCTGGTTTGGCTCTGTTTGAACCCAGGGGAACTTAGTCGGCTGCTGGAGGAGAAGGAGTCCTTCATCAACCAGCTGAGCCGTGGCAAGGCCTCATTCACACAGAACATTGAGGAACTCAAGAGGCAGCTGGAGGAAGAGACCAAGGTGAGGGCATGGCTGATCCTGGCATGACACAGATCTCAGGGAATGGGATGCACGTCCCACTGTGGCAGTGGCCCAGCTTCTTGGACTGGGGAGGTGGGACGCAGCTGCACACAGGAGCCCCAGGGGCAGCTTTTAGCCTGGGAAGAACAAAAGTTCCCTCCTGCTGCCCCCAGGCCCAGCGCCATGCCCAGTGTCCTGGAGCCTGGGGCCAGCTGCTCCTCTCATGAGCTCTCCCTTCCTCAGAGCAAAAACGCCCTGGCCCATGCCCTGCAAGCCTCCCGGCATGACTGCGACCTGCTACGGGAGCAGTATGAGGAGGAGGTGGAGGCCAAGAGCGAGCTCCAGAGGAACTTGTCCAAGGCCAATGCAGAAGTAGCCCAGTGGAGAACCAAGTACGAGACGGATGCCATCCAGAGGACGGAGGAGCTGGAGGAAGCCAAGTAAGTCTCATGCCAGAAGAGGTAGCAAGTTTCTGTTCAACGATGGGCCTTTCCCAGACCCCAGGGTGAGACTGCACCCTCCTTCCTGGGCTTGAGGCTATTTGGGCAGGCTGTGGCCTCCCCTCCTCAGAGCCCTGGGGTGGGATGATGCTTGGGCTGGGAGCACTCACCCCTTGCTGCCATCGGCAGGAAGAAGCTGGCCATCCGGCTGCAGGAGGCGGAGGAGGCAGTGGAGGCTGCCCATGCCAAGTGCTCCTCGCTGGAAAAGACCAAGCACCGGCTGCAGACAGAGATCGAGGACCTCTCAGTGGATCTGGAGCGTGCCAACTCGGCGTGCGCCGCCCTGGACAAGAAGCAACGCAACTTTGACAGGATCCTGGCCGAGTGGAAGCAGAAGTACGAGGAGACCCAGGCAGAGCTGGAGGCATCACAGAAGGAGTCACGCAGCTTGAGCACGGAGCTCTTCAAGCTCAAGAACGCCTATGAGGAGTCCCTGGACAACCTGGAGACCCTCAAGAGGGAGAACAAGAACCTGCAGGGTAGGACTGGGCTCAGGCTCTCCCCCTGTATTCTGCCCAGGGCCCTGCTCTCACTGCCAGCCCATGGTTCCCCTGCCCTCAGCCATGTGGTGGGACTGGGGACCCTTGTAGGCAAGGCTCAGCCAAGCCTGGCCCATTTCCTCCTTGGAGGGAGGCAGCAGCCCAGTTGGGAAGCCAGCATGTATCCTGCCCCCTTGCTGGGGACACTGGGCAGACTGGTGGGGACAGGTTGCTCTTTGTTCCAAATGCTACATGTTTTGCTGCCCTGAGTGCCAGGGCTGTGGCATGGCGCTGGCTTGGGGGTGTTGCTCTTGGACCAACAGGTCTCCATGGGTCCTTAATGACTCTCCCCTGCCCTCTCCTTCACCCAGACTGCAGGGGAGCTCAGCAGGGCCCAGAAATGTCCCCAAGCACAACCTCAGCTGCTCTCCAAGGGGCTGAGGGGGACATTGGCTGAGCCTGGGCAGGGGGATGGGGAAATCTCCTATGCGGGGCTGGCCCCGCAAACTCATTCCTGATCGGACACCCTTCTGTCCCTGCCAGAGGAAATTGCTGATCTGACTGACCAGATCAGTCTGAGCGGCAAAACCATCCACGAGCTCGAGAAGCTGAAGAAAGCCCTGGAGAGCGAGAAGAGCGATATCCAGGCAGCTTTGGAGGAGGCAGAGGTGGGTCCCTGCTTCCCACTGATGGTTGCGTGTGGCTGCTGCCCTCAGGAGCCACTGGCCCACCCTGCAGCTCTGGTGGGGTGCCACTGGAGCAGCAATGCCTGGCGCGCTGGCAGGGTGACAGTCCTGCATCGGGCTGCAACCCCCGGGCACCCCGCTCATGGGCGGTGTGCAACCACAGCAAGGCACGGGGTGGCTCCACCTGCCCTGCTCCCCATAGCTCTGGGCTGGGGGGCAAGGCCAGGCTGGGGGCTGGGGAGATCCCCCCAGCGGCCACCTTCCCATGGCTGCTGCTATCTCTAGGGGGCCTTGGAGCACGAGGAGAGCAAGACTCTGCGCATCCAGCTGGAGCTGAACCAGATCAAGGCTGATGTGGACAGGAAGCTGGCAGAGAAGGACGAGGAGTTTGAGAATCTGAGGTGTGTGCCGAGAGGGGCCAGGCTGGGCCATCACTGCGGGGGCATAGCTGGCACTGTGACTCCGACAGGGCTGCGGTGTCCCTGGGCGGACGGGGCTGATGTGTCCTCTCTCCCACAGGCGCAACCACCAGCGTGCCATGGACTCCATGCAGGCCACGCTAGATGCCGAGGCCCGGGCCAAGAATGAGGCTGTCCGGCTGAGGAAGAAGATGGAGGGAGACCTGAACGAGATGGAGATCCAGCTGAGCCACGCCAACCGCCAGGCTGCTGAGTTCCAGAAACTGGGCCGCCAGCTCCAGGCCCAGATCAAGGTTGGGCGGCTGTGGGTGGGACAGATTCAGCAGTGTCCCTGCTGCCAGCCCTGGCTCCGTCCTGTCCCCACTGACCCCGTGCTGCCTGGCAGGACCTGCAAATCGAGTTGGATGACACTCAACGCCACAATGACGACCTGAAGGAGCAGGCGGCTGCCCTGGAGCGCCGCAATAACCTGCTGCTGGCAGAGGTGGAGGAGCTGCGGGCAGCGCTGGAGCAGGCGGAGAGAAGCAGGAAGCTGGCAGAGCAGGAGCTTCTGGAGGCCACCGAGAGAGTCAACCTGCTCCACTCTCAGGTGAGAGACCATCAAGTCCCGCATCTGCTGGCACTGGCAAGCCAGGAGCCTGTCCGGCAGCCGGGCCACCGGCTGCAGTGAATGGCTGGTCCCTGTGGCACTGAACCGGCTCTGTCCACAGAACACGGGCCTGATCAACCAAAAGAAGAAGCTGGAGGCAGACATCTCGCAGCTGAGCAGCGAGGTGGAAGATGCAGTGCAGGAGTGCCGCAATGCTGAGGAGAAGGCGAAGAAGGCTATCACAGATGTAAGAGCGTGGTGGGGACCGTGCTGCATGGTTTGGCCAGGGTGACCAGCACCTCATGGGGCTGGTGGGTGGGAGGACAGGGGAGGGTCTCAGAACTTCCCCACTGAGCACCTGTGTCTGGCAGGGCTGCCTGGCCTTGTGGTGATGCCTCTGTGCTCCTGGCCTTGCAGGCTGCCATGATGGCAGAGGAACTGAAGAAGGAGCAGGACACAAGCGCACACCTGGAGCGGATGAAGAAGAACATGGAGCAGACCATCAAGGACCTGCAGATGCGCCTGGATGAAGCCGAGCAAATTGCTCTCAAGGGGGGCAAGAAGCAGATCCAGAAGCTGGAGGCCAGGGTGAGGACGCAGGGGCAGACCCCTAGCTGTGTCCCCCAGGAGCTGGCTCCTGGTGCTGCCCCAGCCCCTGCGGCACCGGGCATTGCAGGGCACCAGCACTGCACCACAGCGGGGCTGCGGGCAGCGAGGAACAGTCCCCAAGGACCTCCCACCCTGGGCCCAGCTCCCAGCCTTTGCTTGGGGTGGCTTAGCCTCTTCTGTGGCCTCTCTGAGCTGGGAGTGTCTTGGCCTCAGCTGGGGCTGGTGCTGGCAGTAGGGAGCAGAGTGCTGAGCCTCTACCCACCTGCAGGTGCGGGAGCTGGAGGGGGAGCTGGACATGGAGCAGAAGAAGATGGCTGAGGCGCAGAAGGGCATCCGCAAGTACGAGCGGAGGATCAAGGAGCTGAGCTACCAGGTACAGCAGCACTGGTCACAGCTCCAGCCCAGCAGGACTTGGCCCAACTCTCCCTGTGCTCAGCCGCTTGCGTTACCCAATAACCCCCCTGCAAGCCCAGCCTAGCCTGGGCTTGTTCTGGGCTCTGAGCGGGACCAACAAGGGCAGGATGGGCTTCTCCCTGTCCCAGCATCCACCCCCTGCTCTGTGTCCTTCTGCCCCTTTGCCAGCAGCTCCTGAGCAGGGTGCTGGGATACAACGGGGAGGCTGGGGACAGACCCTGTGACATGGGACGGGGGCTGGGTCCATGGGGCGGGGTGGTGCTCTCTGTGTCAGGAGGGCCCTGGCACTGCTGGGGTTCTTGGATAAATGTGTGGGGGCAGCCAGGCCCAGAGGGGTGAAGGGGGTCTTCT
>NW_009259494.1:1453519-1491275 GCF_000687185.1 Egretta garzetta | reverse complement strand
CGGCTTCGCACCACATGAATAAACGTAGATCTGCCAGGACTCGCTCCCGTGTCTGTTGTGGGGTAACCAGGGCCTTGGGCTCTGCTGCTGGCGATGTGGGGGGCAAGCTGGGGTCTTTGGGGACATCATTCACAGCCTGGCAGGGGTGGGGAGAGGACAGGCACAGGCCCCCCCTCTCCCTGCTCCATTGCCCTGGCTCACAAGAGCCCTTTCCTCATCCCTTCCCACCAAAACTCCTCAGCCCTGCTCAGCTGCAGGGGAGCAGAGCCGAGTGGGGAGGCAGGGGGGAGGGCAGAACAGACCTCACCAAAACCATCGCTCCTGGGGAAAACATAAAAAAATCCCAACTACAGTCCTGGCGGGGAGAGGGAGGGTTGTCAGGGCTTTGGCAAAGGGACTGCAAAGAAAGACACATCCACTCATTTCTTTAAAATAGATTTCTTTAATAGTTTCCATTTAATATGTTTATTTGCAGTTAGTAAATTGGCATTAATCTGGGCAGCACGAACCTCAGCAATCCACGGGGACAGCGCAGGCTTCCAGCAGTATTTGTTAGCGAGAGGGGTCCCACCTCCGCTGAAGCCAGCGGGTGCTCCCCAACACGCAGGACACTCCCTCCCCATAAATAAGACAAAACAAGGATGAAGAACAGCTGTCTGGTCCCTCTCAAAATGAGATTCTCAAGTCACCTGGCCCAGGCAGATGAGCCCGCAGGAATGTGGCCCCTGGCTAAAATTTGCCTGTGGCCCGCCCTGCGTGCTCGTCCCCCTGCCCGCCGCAGGCAGAGCCTTTTCCCGGAGCCCGCACGCTCCCTTGCTGGAGGAGCTGCTGTGGGTTCTTCCCTGTGCCCTTCCCTCAGCCTCCTGCAGCAGCCCGAGGCAAGAGCCAAGCCAGGCTGCCTGCAGCAAGTGGGGAGCCCCAAGTTTCAGGGAGGAGGGACCCAGGGGCCAGAAGGCAGGCAGGGCTCGCCTCTGCCCAGCCAGGCCCTGAGCTGTACGCTGCAGCCAGAGAGATGGGAATGAGACTGCGGGGTTATAGCAGCAATCATTAGATGCACCAATTAACTGGACTATGGAAAAGGCATCCCTTAACTTAAAAGCCTTTTAATTTGAAGCATTTATTTGATGTGTACATCTATTACAGTTAAGAAGAAGCAAAGATACACCAAAACCACAAATACCCAAGAACAAAAAAGTACAGATGAGAAAGAACTTGGCTCAGGGGAGGGAGGGGGCAGGGCAGGGGCAAGGTGATGAAGAGCAGAGATGCAGGTGCTGTAGCAAGGAGCTCCCCAATGCAAGGGGTGCAACCAGGGTAGCCACACTGGAGCGGGGCAGAGGCTGCCCAGGGGATTCAGCCCCCCAGGGAGCGGCACGGGGATCCCCGGGAGCTCCTGCAAGGCTCCAGGCTCAGCAGCTCTGACTGCTCTGCAAGCAAAGCGCTGACTGTAAGTCCATGGCAGGACACCCAAGTGGGAGACAAGCGAGAGGAGAAGGGTGACATGTAGAGGAGAATGACGTGTAGAGAGCAAGTCCTGCACCTGGGGCTGGGAGCCTCATCCCCTCATCCAGGCCCCAGCACAGGGATCCCTCAGAGTGGGTTTCGTTCTGCTGGCAAAGATTAGAGACGAAATGGTGCCCAGCCCCTCTCCAGAGCCTGGACAGAGCTGAAGTCAAGTCATCTCATCAAATAAGTTAAGAAAATTAAAAAAAATTCAGATGCGTGTTTCAAAGAAAACTGGTTTCTTTTAGCTGGAGCTGCAGGATGTGTATTTTTTGACTGAAATGCAGTGGCTCAGGACTTCAGACTGCATTTCATTCCTGGGAACCTGACTGTCTTGGAGCAACACAATTAACGTTGGCGAGAAGGCAGGGCATGTCTTGGCAATCGGGACTGCCAAAACCCCACTCCACCTTTCCCAACGTATCCTACAAAGTTACCTTCAACCAGGAGTGTTTATTCCTAGCATTTAACACATTCTGATTAAAACAGATCCAGGAACACCTGACCGCTCCAGTCAATATTGCACTTCAAGATTAACGTGTGTGTTGCTATTAAGGCCCAAAAGCAGAGACTGACATAAGACTTCCAGGCATAGCAGGTTAGCGCCAAGAGCAATGGTCCTGGAAAGGATTTTAAAACCAGATTAGTTACCCAAGAAGGGACAAGCCGCAAGTTTAAAAAATTAGTACATTTTAATGCTAGTGCTCCATGAAAAAGCCAACCCCTGTTGCAATTCCACCACTGCCGAAACGTCTCTTTTCTCCACAGCATTGTAAAACTCCTTCAGATGGGATCTGCAGGAAAGACAGCAGGAGCAGAGGTTCTCTCCTAACACACAAACAGACAGATTTAGTACCAAATGATCCAAAAGTAAATGGTAAAGAGGTGACTGGAGCTAGGGCTCTCAGGAATTAGAAGCACACACACGCGCACTCACACTCTGACCACCCCTTATGCCCCGATTCCAAACCCCAGCGGAAGCGTTACCCCTGGAGGGAGTCCTGGCGGTGGCTCTGCACGCGGCTGGTGCGTCGGGGTCCCAGTCAGACCGGCTCCTTGGACCTCACATTTGGAGGGCAATTTGTGTGCTTTTTGACTTGCCATGAGAGCGCCACAACTAAATTGGCACATACAGAGTATCCTCATCTGTCAGCAAAAAAATCTCTGACCAGCCGTGCTGGACTGGGAGAGCAAAAAAATAAAAAATAGAGGCTGGTTTTTGTAGGTGATTATTTTTATCCCAGAACAACTGGAAGATACATCCCTGAATGTGTTGCCCAGAGAGCTTTCGGAGTCTCATCCGTCAGAGATCAGAAACGGGGACCAGGAGGGGGCTGGGGTTTTGACAATGCAGTAACGCTCCACGGTTCCAAGCCGCACACGCACACACACACTACACAGCGTATCCCTGAAAATCCACGGGCTGCGAGGTACCCTCCACACGCTGTCCATCTGAAGCCAGAGTGAAGAATTACTCCTCAGAAAAGTCTCTGTCAATGTCCATATACGCCTCGTCGATGTAGCTAACTATGGCACAGGGGGATGTCCGGTCTGGACTGAGCAGTATAGATACAGTCTCTTTCCAGTAGGTAAAACTAATACATGAGCTCTGCGGGAAGAGATGAAGAGGCTGGTTAGCGTGGTCTGCAGGCACCCACGCGCAGCAGAAGACATGTCCCAAAGGCATTCAGCAGAGGGAACTGAAAATCTCTTCCTATTCAGCCTGACTTCCCCAGCCACGCAGGCCGGCACCCCTGAGTCACCGTTCAGCCCACCCTCTGCGGGGTGTGGAGCAGAAGGGGGGGATGCTGAACCAACCGCATCCTCTACAACCGGCCTCCCGCTGTCCAGCTACAGGCAGGGGCTCCCAGCACCTGTGGCAGCTACAGCCCTGCTAAGAGCAGCACAGGGCAACCACCACCCCAGCAAGCCCACATGGGCAGGGGGGCCCACGAGCAGCACCCCCACACAGAAGCCCAAGCTTCTCCTTTGCTGTCCAGTCCAAACACAAGCTGGGACACCACAGTGCTGCACGTCAAGCCAATGCTGGCAGCAGCTCCCACTCCTCGGGAAGGCACGAGGACAACACAAACTCCCTGCTCACACCCCTCCCCCATCATTCTCTTACAGCCAAAAGGCCTCTCTGGCAGCCCTACACCGCATTGCCTGTTTCCCAAAGCCTTTACACGCTGGACAGCCCACAATTTCTACCCCACCAGTGGCTCCAGACACAGCAAGTACCGTAGAGCCCCCACACAGCACAACGCGACCCTGAAATGCGGCAACGGCAGAGAGGTTTGGTGTCGGCAGCCCCTCCCCTCCGCAGCCCAGCGCAGCGCCGACGCGTCGAACCACAGCACGAGCCCTGCGACGCAGCGCCCGGGTGTTGCGGGCCCCGAGCCACCCTGCCGCTCCCCAGCACCGACCCAAGCGTACTGCGCCGAGCCACGCTGAGAGAAAAGCATTACAGGTCTGCACCATTCCCTGCAGCTTCTCCTTCCCACTCCCCCGTTCTGGGGAACTGAAGCTCCTTATTTAACTGCTTCCAAGCCCCGGTATCGCCCCTCTTCAGGTACCTTGTCTGCAGGAGACTGTCTGCACTGCACTCAGGCTGCAGCCGTGGGGCCGTGTGCTGCAGTGTACGTGTACACCAGAGAAGGAGGGCTTTTCCACAAACACATTAAAATCTGTTAAAGCTGCCACCCGAGCACTGAAAAGTCCAGGAAGAAAATCATGCAACCTCGCTTTAGCCTTCTAGGGCATACCCAAGGGAGTCACCTTCTCACCTCAGGTCATTTCTTCTTCTCAGTGCCCAAGACACACCAGCTCTGCAGTGGAAACTTGCAGGCTGCTTTCCACAGGGCAGCTGCCTTGTCTTCTAGCACCTACACCAGACACTTTCCCTGCACTGTTTGCCACACCAGGAGGAGAGGGGACACTGGTTAAGACACTAACCAGTCTGGGAGCTAGATTCTGTCCTGCCTCCACATCCCTGCACAGGGCTGGCCATCTCGCCAGCCCTCGCCTCTCAAACGCACTCAGCACTGGCAAGCCTCACTTCTGTGTGCCACAGCCGAGAGGCTTTTGTTTGCAGGGAAACCCAGCACTTACCTCGAGGTAGCCTGCCTGCAGAAGGGACCTGACTGGGGCAGACTGGGCGAAAAGCACTGCAGAAAGTTACACTGGGGGACGGAACTTGCTCCCTTCTTTCCCTTCATAACCTCCCAGTTCCCATTTTTGCGAGGTGGCTAGTAGACAGATATTGCTATGACTGATTCTTGCTATGCAAGAGGTTCACATACATTTTCTAAGCAGGTGCTGTCTTTATCCTTGTTGAGGTAATGCTGTTGCCAGAATCGCAGGAGACTGTGGAAGTTGTTCAGGATGAAGCCAGGGTACTTTTCTGTATATTCCATCTGTTGCAAAGTGCGCAGATAAAAAGGTAGCTTTTCTTTCCTTCGGGCCAGCATTAGGATCACTAAACTTGTGTTCAAACAACTGACATTTTCCTAAAATTAAAAATGACACAGTGGGTGATAAAACAACAAAAAAACCAGAGACATGGGTTGTACACACGTCCTTACAAAACGTGCTTGTGGTAAGCATGCAGAGGATGTGCTCCTAGACATACCAAGAAAGGAGGGACAAGGGTCTCCTCCAGAGAAGCCAGGTTCCTCCCTGCTCCCAGCCCAGTTCATCACTACACAATATCACAGCAAGATAACTGCAAAGTTACCATCAGCTATTTACCTGTGTAAGTGTCTGTACATGAATAATATTAATGAGACGGAAAAGAAAGGACATTCTCATGGACATCTGGGACATGTATGATAACAGGCGGCACTCTGACAGGACTTCTGCAACTGCAGCAAGAGGAAAAAGACAATCGTCAGGTGCTTCAAGTTCAAACACACTGGTCCAAGCAATACGGCCATAAGAACTGGTGCTCAGAGCATAGCAGCAAACCTGCAAGGTGGTATTTCTCTGTCTAAAACCAAAATTTTCAAAGCCCAGACTTACAATAACCATTATCACTATCAAACTCCCCCCATCCTTCCATTTCTTATTCTTTACCTTTAGCATCAGACTGATTCTCAAATCGGTCCAGGGACAGCGTAATGCAGCGAACAAGCATGTTTGAGTCCACCAATGAACTGTTGATCTGATTTAAAAATATCTGGAACTGAAGAGGAATACTCTTTAGTGTTGCATTAAAACCCAACCAAACAGAAATTCATCCTACACGAACTCTCTCTGACAGAAGAGCACTTCATACTCTTTTCAGAATGTGCACAGCCAAGAGCTGCACTAAGCCAATTATTCTGTTGGCCCAAGGGGATCAGGTCAGTGAACCCAAGCAGGAAGAGCTACAAACAGGGTTTGGCAAGTAGGGCAACAGTGACCATTCTCCGTATCTTCAGCATTGAAAGAGTACAGTTCTTGAAGCTTATTGGAGAAACCGCCTCGAATTCCGAGCACAAGCACCTAAAACAAGCACTTAACCAACATAAGGCTTCACAGATGTGGACAATTTCCCCTTCCCTTCAGAAACAAGAGTCAGGTTCTGAATGCCAAAATACTCAGGGTCATTACCTTTTTGTTATCTCTAATGACAATAAGAGGAGACACACACTCCCAGGCCTGCCTCATCCAGTCCAAGCCAATACTGGCACTGAGTGCTGACCAAAGATCCCCACAGCAAGTTCCTTTAAAACCACCATGAAACAGAAAAACGCCCAAGTCCTTGCACCATCAAAATCTCTTTTGAAGCTATGTCA
The DNA here is from genome assembly GCF_000687185.1 of Egretta garzetta. Classification (NCBI taxonomy): domain Eukaryota; kingdom Metazoa; phylum Chordata; class Aves; order Pelecaniformes; family Ardeidae; genus Egretta; species Egretta garzetta. Next base: position 1,484,994 of record NW_009259494.1, on the reverse strand, counting down.
CTTCAATGAGACCAAGCTTTCATGCACTATTTGTTTTGGAAGAGGGAGACGAGACAGCATGGCCACTGGTCTCTGTAGTTCCTCCAGCTCCATGTTTTCCTACACTTTATTTTGTACAGCAGACATTGACAGGGAGGAACACAGTGAGGGATTCATACAGAATGAGAATTAAAAAGTGTTTAGATCAATAAATAGGAAGCACATACAAAGTATAAAGACAGAGTCTCTAGAATGTGTGAGTTCATTCACCAGAAAACCTGAAATTAAATAGATCTTTCTTTTAAATACGTCTCTGCTTCTATTGTCCAAGGTCTGCCAGACCTAACAGCAACCAGAGAAAAATTACAGTAACATAAGCAAAAGTATGAGGTCATTCAAACCGACCCAACAGCTGGTGTTACTTGCCCAAAGTGCATGAGAACATGAAACCACTTTGCATAGAGAGCTGCCCATTCGCGATCTACATATGCAACTAAGTTTTATAGATAATTACATCAGCCATGACTTCTTAAAATGCCTGTAAGTTCAAGTAACATCAAAGACATGCAAAGGCCTGGTAAGCCTCTCTCAGCCATATGAGGGTGGGCCTAGAGAGCTGCGTTTGTTCAGCCTGGAGCAAAGGAGGCTCCAAGGGGATCTCATCACCACGTACCAGTACCTAAGGGGGAGCTACAAGGAACATGGAGACTCCCTTGTCACAAGGAGTCCCATGGAGAGGACAAGGGGGAATGGACACACGTTGCTCTTGGGAATATTCCAATTTTTCCCCAGGGGAACAGAAACCCATTGGAATAATCTCCCCAGGGAGGGGCTGACTCCACTACACTGGACACTTCCAAGCCTCAGCTGGACAGGGTGCTGGGCCACCTTGTCTAGACCGGGCTCTTGCCCAGAAAAGTTGGACCAGATGATCCCTGAGGTCCCTTCCAACCTGAGATTCTATGATTCTAGGAGAAGATATGTCTTTTTGCAGTATCAAATATCAATGACATTTTAAGTTACCTCCATCAAGGACCGCCCTCTCCCCACCCCCCCCAAGCTCCAGTAAAAGACTTTTTGGAGCCTGTCTCCATGTCCACAATCATCAGCTTAACCCAAAACACAGCGATTTCACAGGAAATGTTCTACCATCTTTGAGCCCTGACCTTGGACCTGCCTGATCACGTAACAGGGCAATGTTTTCTGCATGGCTCAGTGCTTGCTGATTCAGAACAGCTGGGAGCACTTCGGAAAACACCAGTGCATGCAGCAACACACATGCTTGCAAAGAGACCCGGGCAGCTCACTACTCTGTGTTTACTGTGCACCACCCTCAGCAATCCCATCAAAATCAGCAAATGAACCTGAGTTTCTTAGTGCTAGGTTTGGTTCTGAGAGCATGTAATTTGACCCGCTGGGGAGGGCTTTTACAAATATTTACCTTCTCATCTGTGTTGATGTACTTGTTGAACCTCTTGAATGCATCAATATTGAATTTCATCAGTTCTCCCAGAAGGTCAAAGTAACTCTGAAGCACATCCCGTGATTTGCACTCACTATCAACAATGCAGTAGAGAATATGCTGGCACAGGAGGAAAACATGTTACTGCCACAGTTCAGCCCAAGCCAGCAGTACAGCACAGACTCCCATTTAATACTATTTAAACCTTTTCTCTGCAGATTTAGTTCTCAGATGACAGAACCAAAGACAGCAATTCAGATGAGTCTTCTGCACAATTAACTTCCCAGTGATGCAGGCTAACGAACCAGCCACCCCACACCTGGTTCCCACAAGCAGAATTTGCTAATAATTTTCAAAAATTTCCCTATTCCCAGTGAATATTTAACACTACTATTTTTTTTTTTTTAATTCATTACAGATAAATCCTGCTATGAAGATACATTACAGAGGGAGCTTGACATATACTTCATTACCTCCAGGAGTCCTCTCTTTAGCAGGAACATCTGGTCTGCATAGGAGGTGGTGCCTCGCAGAAAACTTTCAACTGCCCTTGCTTGCCAAAACCTGAGAAATAGAAGAAATGAGGTTTTAATTTTGGAGCAAGGGGAGTATTTTATCACAACTATAATTTAAATCAAAATTCCTACTCAGTTTCATTCCTATCTGAAGCTGCATTTAGACCTGTTCATCTCGAAGAAAATCACTGACTGTACTGGGCATGAGTTCAGTGCAAGCTTCGGCGTTCTCCCTCACCTGCACTGCCATCATAGCCAAGTGCAACAAATCCAGATCTTGTCACAGCTTATGGTTTTCAAACATTTTCAACAGCGGTAAGCTATATACCTGCCCCCCCCCAACTTCCCAGTCAACTCAAACCAGCATGTTACAGTGCAAAGTGAACCCACCTGAAGGAGGATTCGGCTGGTTCCTTCTTCATGACCTGAAGCAGCCTGGTCAACAAGCCTCTCTTCCCATCACAGACAAGACTCCTAGAGCATGTGAAGAAATGACAGCATGAACAGAAGGGCTGGCAAGCACCGCACCCAGTAGAACACCGATTCCTGTCTCTTCTCCAGAGCTTTTAATGATCAAAATCCCAGTATTAAATATACAGTACAATTATTAACTAACTTGCACTACTAATTTTACCAGTAGAAGAGTTCTCCTCGCTGTCTTTGGTAAACTTCCGCAATACCTGCAACAAGACTTCCAAACAAATCCTAAAGAAAAATCATTCATTTTCTCTCAAAATTTTCATGATTTCAGAAATACCAATTCACAGCTTGTAAGAAATAGGAGATTAGAAAAAAACAACAACAACATATAAACCACATTTGATCTTAGGAATAAAAGAAACCCACACCTTTTTTGCTCAACAAATGTAAAGGAAGCTCTAAGTTCTGTTTAGGAGGCAGAGCATAGTATGGAAACCTAGATGCTACATTCTGTATGTACTAGTAAAAGCATAGAGGCTGTAGAACTGCAATACTACTTGTATTAAATAGCACCTTTTGTGGGGTATCTGCCTATGGTAAGCTCGTGCAGAAGAAATGCCTGGATCTCCTCATGTATCAAGAAAAGCAACATGAACATGAAATGCTAAGGGTGGAAAAGAAACCAATTTTAGGCCAGAAACTGAGCAATGCTGCCTGTCTGGCTATACAAACCACCCTGCAGAGGTAGAATACAGTGTTTCAAGTGGCACTCTTCTACTCAAAACAACCCAGAAAGACCCACAACCCAAAAAACCCCAGCATGCATTTTCAGCAGATGCATCCAGGTCACTGGCTACGTACCGTACCAGCACCTTTGCTGGGCAGTCAGTAGCTGGCTGACAAAGCCCTTGTGGGAAGTGGTTTTCTTGCAGCACGACAGTCTGTTCTTACTAATGCTCGAGAGAAATGAGAAACTTTGCAGGTTGGAAAAAGCTGTTTACACCCCTGCTCCACTTCCTCTCAGTGTGCTCCTAACAGGGTGAATTCTTTTTCCCCTAAATACTTACACCTTTTTGAACAAAGCCAGAGAGGTACCTGTGCTTAGAAGGAAATAATACAGACACCATTTCTTCCCAGTTAGACACAGTATTATGATAACAGTTACAATCTAGAAATTCTCTCTCTCTTACAGAATTCTGACAACTAAATTCTACAAACAATATTTCACCTTGTGAGGTTTGTACACCAGAATCATGTATTAAAGAGCTTATTAATTAAAAATAGTCAATCTGACATACTCAAATACAAGACTAGAGATTCTGTAAGTGGTTTAACATGTTAATCTAATTTAGCTTATTGTAGCTATTAGCTGCTCTTAGAAGAAAGACTCTTGAGTAGACGCACTTAGATCTGTTTATGCGGGCTGCAAATGGACATTATGTGTGCACAGACTGCTCCTGAGTCTCAAAACTAAGATTTATTAGTAACAGCAATCCATGCATTAGAGGTTTAATTTCCAGGTCTGTCTGCAACGCCTGTAGTGAGAATGCCCAGCCAAACAGGCAGACCAAGAACACCATAACAAAGTCTGGGCCATGAACTCAAACCCCCCATTTTGGGTTGCTTTTGTTTTTAATAAAGCAAGTGAGGTGGACAGAAGGGCCTCAAACGAAATGGGCAACATCAAACCTCCAATGTAAGTGCTTGCAAAACACTAGAAGCTGCTGACCTGAACCTTCTATGCCTACTCACCTGTCTGTGTTGACAACTGCATCAACTTCAGGGATGTTGGCTTTATGGGAGATTGCACTCAGCTCATTAAGTTCTTGGCTGTTTAAAAGGAGATACTTGTTCCTAAAGCAAGAAAGTTGGGGAGTAGGGGAGAATAATGTGATGAATTTGAGACAGGCAAACATGCAATTCCATGAAGAGTAAAGCCACAAGCCTACGAGGGCCACAGGACTAGGAGATCAGCGTTCACCTCTCCAGCTCTTCGTAACCATTCACACTCTACTCCCCTCTGCCACAGCACACGCCCACATTAGGCCAACTAGCTGCTCTTTCATAAGCCTCCTCCAAAATTTGCCAAATGCAAGTTTCAACACTGACCAGCTTTGAGATGCTGGTTCTTTGTGGTTCTTTGTTCAGGATCAGGTTTGTTTTGTGAATATTTGCTTCCAGATGGCACTCGCTTTTGAAAATCTCAGCAACATTCTGCTGAATTTCACCACTTAAATAGCAAACTTTTCCACAGCTTCTTACAGTCTTTCTCTGCCATATAGTGACTATGCTCCTTATCAGTAATAAACCTCAATTAGAAAGCAGAAACTGCAAGAAAGTACTCAATCATCCTGGTATTTGATTGCTCTGAGCAAACTGTTTAGTCTGGAAATATTTAAAAACTTCATAAAATGTAGAAAGCAAAACAGGAATGGATATAAACCCACAGACTTTGCATCAAATGCTTTGTTCAAATACTGAACTTTTCATAATGAAACCCAATTTATATGTAAAATAAATTAAATGCAGAACAAGTCTGACAAAGCAGAAATATAGTCCAGAGGCTCTCTGACGGACTCCCTGCCCAAGGTCAGCATGCTCCCTTACAGCCCTCCTACTTCAAAGTGCTCAAGATCAGACTGCAAAGATTTATTTACAGGAAGCCTAAGGGAGCATAGGATGGTGTGGTGAGTGTGAGGGTGTGCAAAGAACCTATTCATCCAAACACAGCCACTACACAGAGTTTAAATTATTAGACCAGAAAGGTGGTGGGGATGCCGCCTCGCTTCAAACACTATCTTCCAGATTAGTGCCTGCTGAGGCAGTCATGTGAAGCTCCTTTTGACCTGGATCAACAGGTTTCTGCAATGAAAATACAGCCTCTCTCCCCATGCAGCAAACAGTTCTCCAAGTCTGGTTTATGCACAGTTTAACTGAAATTAGTATACAAGTAGTTGTTCTCATCCTGTCCTCAGCTAACTCAGCGTACCTGTCATTTCATAGAAAGTTCATGGAACTATTTATTTAAAAACCCTGACCAGATTCCACACATTCCACTTGCTGAAATGCTGCAGCTGAAAGCTGTTTTCTGCTTAAAGCAGCCCAAGATCTTTGTAGTAACCACTTAAGTAGGAACATCTTCTAAAGAGAATTTATTGGAAAACCTGCAGTGATTCCTGGACAAACAATGTCTTGCATGGAGGATTTACAATAGAGTTAAACCTGAGCATGTCCCCGCAGCGTACATGTGCTCTGGTGAGCATGCTGGCTCACTATCAACTCTCAGGGAGAAGACAGATAAACAAGACTATGAAAGCTGCCTCCTTATTTCTTCAGCCAGAAAGCGTTAACTCATCACATAAATGTTTCAGTTCATTTCAACACAAAGCAAAACGGGTTATTTTTAATCATCAGACATACTAAGAGATGCCCTTTGGAGAGCATATCCTTAGCCTTTTCACAGGAGGAGCTGAGAGGCACATGAACACCTGAATCGAGTTTAAGGACAGTACAACATTCCATTCACACGGAGCCTGCACCGTGCCTAGGACACCCGCTGTAACTGCAACCAGGCAAACAATACTGCCGAGCCACAATCTACCACAGCTTTTCATACTCACTCATGGTGATCACTAAAGCTCTGAAGAAGCCTCAAGAACTGTATCTTTAAAGTAATGTCCTAAAAAGAGACAAGAAAGGTCAAAAAATTTTGCTTTAGTATTTTTTGGATATCATTAGTTAGCAAGCTGACATGAAAACAGCTGAATTGAAAACTTATCCAAATCAAAACCATTTGGAAGGCAGAGCAAGTGATTGGCATAAATGGAGAAGGCTGCACTTTGCAGGCTTCCCAAAATAGCAAAGACATGGAGACTGCCTTCAAAGCTACAGTTGAAACAGTTAATAATTTCTTCTCACTGCAAAGGCAAAAAAAAGCTCATCACTGTATTGATCAATTTAGAATATCTAGGTTTGGGGGAAATAAAAAAAAAGAAAAACCCCAAGCCCCCAAAAGCCTGACTGTGATCCACTTTGTGTTCTGTGCCTCTCCTTGCTAGACCCACTCACTAGCTACCATTTCCTTAAGTTTTGGTCAACTTCTGTCTTTAGCTTCCAGGAACCACAGAATTTTCCCCTCTCCCAGTTCTAAAACCAGGAGAGAGGGGAGAGGGTAAATTGCCCTCTGCTAAACTGCTAACACATGCCAAAGACAGAGAGTTAAGCAAAAAGAGTAATTCACAAAAACCTGAATGCTACCACATCTCAATTCATTAATTACAGAAGCACCCAGTTACTCAATACAGTTCCTCAGAATTATATGATAGGATAAAAATCCAATACAGAATTTAAAAAGTTACTCACTGGGCTACAATCACAATTTTGATTGTGTCCATGCAGAACAAGGGCCGATGCCGAATGCTTTCTCCAGATCAGTTTGTCAAACAAGTTATTGAGGCCAGGAATCAGTCTGAACTCTGCTATCATTTTATGAACCTGGAAAACAAGAAGCACATACTCATTTTCTGCAGCCTCAAATACGGATATAACATAGTCTGGTAAACCAATGGGACCAATTCCAACATCCTCTGACAACAGAGGGAGTGAATTCTTTTCTCAAGCAGCATGTATTTGTGTTAACATGCACACCAACCGTGGTGTATCATTAGAGCAGTTTCCATTTGGTGGAAATGGATAGAAAACAGACATTTTGGGAGAAAGCTGTTAGCCAGTGCTTCAGTTAACCACTGCACCTCTGGAAGCAGCTTTGGACACCGGGAGATCACTTACAGTGCATTCAAATACATCTATTCCTAACTTCTACGTATCGCAAACCTAAGTTGCAAATATTCTGCTGCCAGTCATCCACTGAGCATGTCGCTAGTTCACACAGCTGAGGCAGTCCTCTGAAGACAACAGAAGCTATTGGTATCTATTTTGTTCAAGTGACCTAGGCAGGAGTTCTGAGCAAAGCAGAGTCCAGCAGTAACACAACCATGCTGTAGCTCAAGTGCTGCTCCTTCCAGCTAAGGGGAAGTTGAACTTCTTTAGAGAATGCTCAGAAGAGAAGAAAATGCCAGATTACTCAGGTTTATTGATCAATCTGCCTGCCAAGCTAGGACACGGTACATCATGACATGTTTGAAACAGACTATAAAGCTACTCATGTAAAAAGGCTAATAATTTTGGTGTGAAGCTGCTAAATACCTTCAGTCCAAGCTTTGATACTTTTGATGGAAGCAATTTGAGGAACAGGAGAAGTACAAAATGGGACTCTTGTCAGCTGCAGGCCTATGACAAGCAGTATCCCTTGAGATGTGGTGCAAATGAAAACCACGCATGATTGGGAAGCCCAACATGCTGCAAAAATTAAGTGCCCAAAGCAGTAATGGACAAAGTCAAGTTACCTGAACAATAACCCAGGTCGTCCCCGAGATGCACAATTACAGCCAGCAGTATTTCGAGCAGATCACTCCATTTGGTCTATATCCTCAAACACCTAATGAATCCAAAATATTTGAAGCCGATGCTATTTTACAGGTTTTCATCCTTACTCTTGTTCACAGCATAGCCAGTATTTCTCTTGGCTGTAGCCACCAACTTTCCCATCTATATGGAAATCTCATTCCCACTGCTGGGCATCTCTGAATATCACACCTGAGGAAGCATGCAACTCCTCCCCACCTTACCCTGACAGGCTGCAAAGATTGGAGTCCAGCAGCGCTCCCTTACTTTAAAACGCTCCCGGGCACTTTGTTCGAGTCACAAGCCTTCAACAAACACAGCTCTGAGGAATCTCTCTGAACAAAGCGCTCCCTGTAGTCCCCGTCCCTTGGTGGCCAGTGTGGCACAAGCACAACGAGATGAAACCAAGTGTGCGAGCCGCCCCTCACTAGAGGAGTTCTCTGCTCCTTCCCACAGAGAGCACAATCTGCTTATTCCTAATGACTCATCCCTAATTTCCAACACGCTCAGTTTACTTATAGTTGTTTAATTCCAAGTTCTCACCTGACTTACGGCCACATGACAGAGCTCCTGAGTCACAGTCATTGCCTTTGGATCATGCTCTCTGCCAGACCCCAAACTCATTACAACGGCTCCGCCTGGGGATGCCAAGACAATCCCTGCTCTGTATTCATCCTTCAATCTCCTTTGATTTTTTCCTCTTGCTACCCAGCTTCACATGAACTGCTCTATTGCTTTCTCACTACTAAAACTATTATGAGCTCCTGCTGTGTGCAGTTTGGCTCCCTATATCAGAGGCAAGTAAATCAGCTGATTGCCTTTCACCACAATACAGACATGCAAGACAGCCTAGAAAAGTATGTCAGTTGAGTAATTTAGGGTGTGACCATGAAAAGGAAGCAAAGGCACAGATCTGCAGTGAAACACCACTTATCCCCAAGGGTGTGATCATCCCCAGCATGGCAGCAGGTAGGAGCCAGCTTGCTGCTAGCATGGTTGTTGATTTATGCAAGTTAGCCATCAGTCGAGTTTAAACCAAGAGTTTAGAGTAAACATTCAGGAGCAGGTTGAGTTTGTTAGGAAGCTGCATCATGCTTCAAGCAAATGCTAGACCATTATGTTGATTATCACAGTGGACTGAAGCAGGTCTGTGATGCCCTTTAGAAATTCTATGCAAAATTATTCCAATATAAAAACCTTTGGCTGCTCAGACTGGAAGACCAATACCACAGATCCTGTGCTTTTATTCCCTTACAGAAAAAGGGATACCATCAAGCGGCTGAAATGCTTGTCGTCGGGAGTGCTATTGCAGACACTGCCATCCCCTGCTTATTGGGGCTTTCCATGTAGAACTGCTCCACTCCAGTTCTTAATCTGACTGCCTCTCGGGAAGGGGAATGGATTCGCATCTGCCACACAAGTCTGAAAACTCTATGTGGATTAAGGAATGAGGGATACATCGTGTTTCAAAGGCAGTGGATTTTACAAGAAGAGCTGGCTCTGGACAAAAAGTGTTTGGGAAGTAACTCAAGTCCTCCAAGAATTCAATTTTAGTCCTGAATCAGCCCTGGAGAAGAAGTGAACTGCGCGCCAGCTTTACCCTTAGACAGTTTCCCAGTTTGCAGGGGGGCAGAAGTAGCAGAGGAAGAATAAAAATCGTTCTCCCAGGATATTTAAAAAAAAATAAAATTAAAAAATCAGCTTCAAAGCTAGCTATTTCAGGAGCATACTCTCTACCTTGTCACATCTGACAGTAACACACTAGAACTGCCCCAAGGAGGTAAGGCAGCCAGCACCGCCAGCTCCCTGAACAGGCGGCAGCAGGATGAGTGCAAGCTGGAAGTAGTTTCTACACTATCTATAGAACTGTATTCTTGTGGTGAAATCAGGCAGGGAGGAATTATCTGACTTGATACAACGGAAAAGAAAAAGTCCTCCTAACAGAGCCATGTTCTGGTAGTTCCAGTTATATCCTGGTTTTTTTTTTTAAATTTTATTTCATGCCCAATTGAAACCATACTTGGGAACGACAACAGGATTATGAGTTTCTTATGGCAGTGACTGTGGTTTCTGCAATAATTGCTAGTTTCCTCTGGTTACTGTTCTAACAGAATATATTTCTTTTTAATGCTGAGTATCCATTTGTAGGTTCAGAGTGAACAGGTTGGTTATATGTCCAGGACTGTACTACAAAATGCACTTCTATTTTAAATTCAGATTAAGAGATTTAAAAGACTGCCTGCGGTGAGTATTTGTGACTTCTATACAGCAGGAGGTTGCCAGCAAAGAACAAAACACTGACAATAAATGTGCTTAGGCAACAGCTCCCCAACACAGATACTCTTGCCCAATATAACAGCCCTTCAACAACTCAAAACAATTTGATCCTCCCAGTCTCTAGGGTACCTGAATGCCCCTGCTGCTCTGCTGAGCTGAGCAGACTGGTGCCAGTGTTGGAAACCTGTCAAAACCATACCAACGGATTGCTTTTCTTTCCTCTTCACAATATGCTTTTGACCCATCTAAATCAAACTATAGCCAAGCTGCAGTGATTGGTTCTCCGTAAGCCTACGTGAGGCAGGGAATAAATTATTTTTCATTTTGAAAGCAAGAAATGCGAAAGGAATAGAGTGGGATTTCTAGGCAGTGCCTAGTGCAGACAGCACTGAAGTGTATCCTCCCAGCTGAGAATTTAACAACACATTCAGCCAAGACATGGGAACCCTACTGCAAAAATCACCCATTTACAAATCACTCCAGAGGACTCCCAGAAGTGAAAGCAGCCAAAGAAGAGGAAGGCCTGAAGGGGCTTTGTCCAAGCGGGTCACCAGTGCACCAGGAGGGGGAGGAATGCTTGGCTGCAGCTCCTGCGGCACCCAGGTACATCCAACCGCCACCTCATACACAGAGGCTGGATGCTTCATCCAGAAGGCATCCTCCTGCATCCACCTTGCACCAGAGCAGCAGCTCTGCAGACTGACCACCTCCCCGACACTGGTCAGTGCAACTCGTGGCAAGCCCTGCCCAACAGCTTCCTCTGGTTCTCAGCAATGAAACACTGCCTGTTTGTTTGTGCGTCGCTGCAATGATGGGATTTGCCCGGCTTTATGCCTTGAGCTTTGGCCTTCATGTTTCTGTGTCCGTGACCCAATTAATGAGCACTCAGGTTTAAAGAGACATCAGCTTCTGCACGCACGACCGTGTACAAGTGCTCACCTGATTCCTTTGTCGCCCCATGAGCAGCACGCAGAGAACATACAACACCTCCAGCTTATACATAATCTCATGCATGATCTTCATGGACTGTGGAAGCTGTGTTCGTGTTGAGGTGTTGGCCAATCCACTTTCATCCGAAGACTCTAAAGATGGCAAAGATGTGAGCCTGAGGCAGCTTCAGCAGGGAAGGATTTGTTACAGTTATGACTGTTACACTGAAACATGGCAGATGTAAGACCAGCTTGAATCTTCTTCCCAACTAAAAGTAGTGATGTACAACAAATAACCAATTTACATTACATGCTACAGAAGAGAAAAGACCTAGCTGGAGCTTTAGAGGAGAGAAAATTAGATTTTAAGAGAGTATTTAATTTTTCCATAATAAGCGAAATGGCATCATCTATCTAAAATAAGTAAGATCACCTATATGAATTAATAGACTACTGCACCAGAAAGGACATGGCAGAAAAGGTAATAAAAGCAGGGGTGAGATTACCAGAAGCATTTACTATTAGTCTACATTCCTTTCATACCTCAGTACCAGTATACTTAGGCCACAGTTAAATAATTTTCATAGCCCTATCTACTGCTAAGGGCAGAAACAGGATATAACACGCCATGATTGCAAGCGGAAAACACGACAGAAATCATGAGTGATGCAAGACAGTAAATAAGGACATAGTGAAATGTGTAGGCTGCAGTTCAGAAAGGAGCTGGCCCTGTACACAATGCACAACTAAGCGATGAACCACCCTGCCACAGGACGGTGTGAATGCTTTTTGAACCCACGTGAAGAAACAGTAACGAGGCAAACACACAAAGGAAGGAAACCATCAAAGGCTATAAAGCGTAGACACCCTCTCTGACTCAGAAGTCCCTAAGCCACAAGCCACTGGAGACTGAGATGGTATTCAGGGAAAGTACATCTAGGTTTGCTTGCTAACTGATATTGTGGGTCAAGAGCTGCAACTGGGCATGTTCCACCTCAGCAGAATTGCCGTGGGAATTCTGTTTCAAAATACCAAGCGTTCTCCAGTTTGCACCAAGTTGGTGTGGATAAAGGTACGTGTGAGATGCTGTTGGAGCATTCACATACTTCATTTTTTGTGTATTTTCAGAAGTTTTAATAATTAATTGCTACAAAACTAATGAAGCTGGACAAGGAAGAAAGTTTTCAAAAGAAGCATAGAAGCAAAGATTTAGATGTCGAAATTTTGGGATAGTTCCTATTCCGTTACGGAGTACTTTGAGTTCAACAAGACATACATTGCACTTTCGTAATATTGAAGGGTGAAGAAAAAAAAATGGGTGGTTGCTTCAAAGCATTTTCCTAAGGTTGTATTAACACTTCCATATGCTCACCTGGAACAATTATTTTTTTCCAATTAACTTAATTTTGCTGGAACTACCTTTCCTTTTTAAAGAAGGAGCTGCTTGCTTGGTATGAAGTATTTGGACCTAAAGCCATCAGCCTAAGTTTTAGAGCAAAATGCTGTTAAAGTCGCTTACCTCAGATGCTTTCTTGTCACTCCAAGGGATATTAGTGTCTAGCATGTACAGCATTACAGTGTTATCTAGGTATGCAAAGGGCACAGTTTGCCTTAGGATATTTCTTTTTGCTAACTTTTGCTCATGGAAAAAAAAAAAAATCAGTGTTACATGACAACAAAATGGGAGCAAGACCTAAACACTGGCACATGAGTCATTGAAGCAAGAAAAGGGAATCAGTGCTGTCTGAAAGGCAAACCAACGCATCGCAAACACTGAAGAAGGTCAAGACATGCAGCTAATGGTGGCCAGAGGAATGCAAGCCAGATACCTGTACTGCTCTGCTCTGCCTCTTCGTTTGCCACTCTCATCAGTGCATCAAGGACTAGCGCGTTGTCCAGCCAGGTGTACCATTCTTCCAGCTCCTGGAGGAAGCTGGAAGTACCTGTTGTTTCAGACACCTTCCGCGTTGCCAGTTTGCACAATCGCTCAATGAAGCCTGGAATATTCAAAAGCGTAGCTGAAAAAGAAAAATAATTTTATTATGATTTAAGATCACCAACATAACAGTCATCAAATCCTCTAACAAGGTGTTTTGGTACCTCATGGTATAGTAATATAGAAGAGTACACAGAAACAAATTCCATCTGGTTAAAAAGATCCAAAGATGGAAGAAGTCAGTGCACTCCCCTATTAAGGACTGGAAGAGAGTGCACGTACCCTAGGCATAATTCAATCAGTGTTAAACTGGTTTGTGTTGGACTTACACTGGAAAAAAATTAGTTCTACCCTACTCTAACTGCTTGTTTCCGGCCAATTCCCTTTTGCTGGCGCTGCTTTTTTCCAGTCCACAGTGAGTCAATATCAAGGAACTGATCTGGCTGAAAATTAAGCTGGCAGGAATAAAGCAGCAGCCCTTGGAAGGGGCAGCTCTGTCTCCTCTTTCCTCTGTGCGATGCCACCTCCTTCATTTGACCTCCTGTAGTGTTTGGCTCCTAGCACACTCAACTAGCTCACTTCAGTAGCTAAGCAGAAAGCTGTTGGTTTTTTAAGTACTAGTTTCCTGAACCAGTACATTATGGAGCAAAACATATGGGGAACATATGACAGCAGCCCCTAGTTAGAGGGGTTTAATCGCTGTGGAACTGCACCCTTAGAAACAGCAGTTTAAAGTCAGAATTTGCTGGTCTGCAAAATGCTTGGGGCATTTGGGAAGGTGCTAGGAGCTGCACTCTGTCCTAAAGGTTTCACAGAATTACAGGACCTGTTTATTTCAGATACATGGCTAAGCCTTCACTTCACTACACACTTGCAGATGAAGTAGAAGAGGACAAAGAATTTGGCCACGAACACTATATGAAAAAGTTGTAAGATTCTGCCTGCTGGTTCCATCTCTGAAAGAATAAGCTCCCTGTTGAAAGTTTTTAAAACTGAATATGCTTTACAGTCTGAGGTATGATCTCTAATTGTGCAAACAAAAAATGATGAGTTAAACATTTGCTTGGCTAAGTTCAGCTCTGCGGGATCCAAGCTTATTCAGTACAACTAGTTTAAACTTTGTACCCACACCTACGCATACTTGTCCATTGCTCTTCACAAGCAAGCTCTGGCAACCACAGGGCAGAAGACAATACCCGCCTCCCCGCCCTTCAAGTCTCTCCATTTCTGCCTGTTGGATTATCCTATCTGTTTCTCACCGGATGTTGTAGAGGTGGTGTTGGGTACAAATGGAGCTTTATTGTTCATGGCTACCAGAAAGTGTTAGAAGACGGGAGAAACAGCACCAAAACCGCCTTCTGCGCTTCCCAAGATATTTCGGTGTGGGCCTATGCAAACATCTGCTTCAGAAGCCCAAATGCTTTCCAGCACAGTAAGAGTTGAAAACAGCGGATCCTACGTTTGAGGGTACTTTAATTGAAAAGGTTGTCAGGCTCTGGAATGGGCTGCCCAGGGAGGTGGTCGAGTCCCCATCCCTGCAGGCATTTAAAAGAAGAGTAGATGAGGTGCTTAGGGACAGGGTTTAGTGGTGGGATGGCAGGGTTAGGTTAACGGTTGGACTTGATCTTAAAGGTCTTTTCTGACCTAAACAATTCTATGATTCTATGAAATCTCTTCAATTCATAGGCAAGCCTTCGGCATCTGAGAAGCACGCAACAAAATAAGGAAACCTGCACTGTGCCCAAAGTTAAAGTTGACATTAGACCCAGATTTCCAAGGCTGGTGCGGTAAGGGTGGGCAACGTGATTAATATTAAACACACTTTCCTTGTTGATAAAGAAAGACATCCTGCTCAGAACAACATCAGATAAAATCAGAGAAGGAACTGCTCTGACAGCAACCATGCTGCTTGCAGGTTTAGTTCAGGAATTCGCAATTCAAGAAGGACACAGAATTACTGAGAGTTGCTGAAGGGAAGGCCGTGAAAGTGACTGAGGGATGGAAAACAAACCCAAGTATTTTAAGCCACTCAGCTCATCAGAGAGGGCTGAAAAGATAGAAATTTACTCCCCTAATTACAACACCATATGAAACCGAAAGCTACAAAGTAACTTTCATTAACAGAAAAAGACTGTTTCCAGGAAACTGCTTGAGGAAAGTTAATACAGAAAAATGCTTTATAAGACAGAATGCTTACAGGATCCTCTAGAAACACATGCTACAGATGTGACATTGAGAAGGGGGAAGCTTTACAGACTGTTGAGATTCTCCTGCGTTTGTTCACAACGGAGCAATTACCTTGATTAATTTCAGCTCGAGAAGGACCCAAGTTTTTTTTCTGCTGGGCATTTTTGGCAAGAAGCGTGTGCTTGTCATCACTTCCCGTGTCAAGTTCAGAAATCGTGACAGCAAGGATCCTGCAGAAGTTCGCAAGCTGCTGCTGATCAAAACTGGACACAAGGCTTGCAAGATTGGGAATATCATCCAGTTGTATCATTTCCTGGAGGAGGCAACATCAGAGTGAGTCACATACGATATTCAAGAAGGGAGCACAGATGCAGCCAGAAGGCTTCAGCTACAGCTCTTCCCTGGCGAGATCTGTGGGTAGTTTCAATGTTAGTAAGAGAGAAGCAAACAGGCAGTGAAAAATAAAGAGTCTGAAAAAAACTGTGATTTACAAGTGCTGTCACTTGTGTTTACCAACTCCAGAAGTATAGATATCCATCTTTTAAAGACTATGTATTTAAGTCAAATTTTGGGGGCTTTTTTTTTTTTAAACTAACTTAACAGACAAATTGCATTTAGATATTACAAAGCTTCAGTTTAGTTTTCCACTTCTCTCTATATTCTCTTTGAAGCTCACAGGTAAGAACCGTGGAAAAAAAAATCTAGACGTCAGTCTTTTTCATCAAAAGATACTAAAAATATTTTGAAAACCGTTTTCAGCAAAAAAAAATTTATGTTCAGATAAACTAAGCTCGTTTCCTACCTCAGGAACCACATTATCCTCAACTTTACTCAAAAAAAACCCAGTAACAAGTTACAGAATCTTGACCCTCTCCACAAAATGTAGAGACATGTAATTTAGGGTTTTCCCAGCATTACACCACCTCTAATATTTAATTTGCGTCACATCAGGGCACCAAGCTATAATGATGCTGGCAAGCAAGTTCAAAAACCTAGTTCATGCAGAGGACCCAAGAGCCCTGTTCCTCCCGCCTACAACTTCTCAGAGGTTTCAAACCCCAAGGTGAGAGAGAAGCACAGGAAGCCTTCCAGATATCAGGAAGGCTACTAAAATACCAGAAGTGTAATGAGAAGGCAAGGATGATACATGAATTTTTATGAGGTTAATTTTCTTTATTTGAAATACTGGCTATACGTTAACGACAGCACTCACCCCCCCATCATCCTGTACAAGCTATGCAAAAGCATTACAAGTAGAGTATCGCATGCATAATTTGGCTTCTGTATGAAATGTGACTGAAGTGAATGGTCACCATAAAAGGCCAGGTTTCAAACAAGCTACAAGGAGTGAGAATGCTAGCTTAGAGGATTACCTTCAGCAGCTCTTCAAAGAAACAGCTGTCTTTCCTCTACCAGCCTGGAAAGCCATACAAACAAAAACCAGTAACTAACCTTTTTAACTCCCAGGATATCTTCAATGAGCGTTGCAGTTTGTAGGAATGTCTTTTTGTTTGTCATCAGTGTAAACAGGAACAACACAAAGTCATTTCTTTCTGCCAATCGCCTTGTGACTCCTTCCGTCTAGAAAGCAGCAAGAAGCACACACAGACCCAGAGTCAGAGCCCATCTTGAGGAGTCAGATGTTACAGGCACATGCAGGACAGTTTTACAGATGATGTGTTATCAAATCAGCTATTCCTGAAACCAGGAAACATTATGTTTATGGTGACCGAAACCAGCTCCAGTACTTGTTTGAAGTTACCATGATGCTTGCAGAAACTACAGGCTGTGAGGCTTCATCTCAAGGCAGTTGTTTACTTGCCTGAATAAAAGTAAACACTGCATGCCTGAAAATACATCAGAGAGGCTTGTCTCTGCTTTCCCATATAAATTGGAACCAGCTCCATTTTATGGTATGTAAATGTAGTCCCCAGATTCCTCCTAAACTGCCCAAAGCCATGCTAAAGCATAAACTCAGGTTCATCACCTAGCTCATTAACACCAGCTTTCATGCTCTGATCTCTGCCAAGAGCATGGCCAGTCTTCTGGAGTTAAACGTAACTTAAAACTCATCCCTACCCCTTGCAAAGCTGTCTGTTATATATGACTGCCATACTACCAGTGCTCACAGAGCTGGGTCAGGTACTTCCTGAACAGTTACACATAAGCGTAAGGACAGCAAACACTGCACACATGACATTTCCGTGATCCTGAATACTTCTCATTCAAGAGAGCACAGTAATACCAAAGTGAATTAGAACAGCAGCTAGTCTAGAAATTGTAAACTTGTTTCTTAGCATATTATGCTATTCAGTTTGCAAGAGTTGCATTACCTGTAGTTAAAAAAACCCAACGAGAAAAAAAAAGAAAGCACTCCCTCGCTTCCCCCCTCCCATGTGTACGCAGATACTTAGCAGTGAGAACATGATCTATTAAGAATCAAACGCTGAAGATTAGGTTGACGTCTTTGGAAGAGCTCCAAGCCAGTAACTGCCTTTTTTTAAATTTCTGTTAAACAACAGTCCCTAGCTGATGACATAATAAAGCGTGGGATTAAGTACACAATCCTGAGGATGTTCCCTGCATACATAATCTGAGGCATATACTTTCAGCTTCAGAGTTTTAATGGCAAGGTATTTCATTGGGCCTTTAACCCAGCATCTTCCTTAGCACTGATCTGCCACCAGCTGAACTGAACTAATATTCAGCACGTGAAGGAGTTGCAGGATCCAACTTAAACTGTTTTGCCAGCTGAACTGAACAAGAACAGCTGTATCTTGAGTTAGCAGGCATCCATTTCCAGTTCAAATTTTAAGTCTGAATACAACAAAGGCTGACTCAGCTTTCCTATGGAAACACAGATACAAAAAGATCCAAACAAGAGGATTTAACCTTGGCAATGTGGCTAAGAAAGCAGAAATTATTTGAGTAACACATAAAAATATATTTAACTGAAGGCATTTCAATGAAGAGTTTCAAAGTAAGTTATAATTTTGCTTAAGAGAGTCCAAGTTGTCTTATCAAGTGGCACATGTAAAATGACCAGCAGAACACTTTTGCATAGCAGTTGTACTTACACATATACACGTGTTGTACAATATGCTTAAACAGTCCTTGATGAGGTCATCGCTTACTGCAAAGGAGAGAACAGACATTCACTAGCTATACGTTGCCAAGGAACACTAAATTCCACAGTAGCGACATGAAGAGCTATAAAATGGGTGAGAATTTCAGGCTAACCGCTAGCTCAGGTGCCTTAGAGGATAGAAACCAGAGGAAGACAGACTCGATACCTGGCCTGTTCACATGCTTTCTTCCAAAACTACTATCAGCACTGCCTAGGACCACAGACAGACATTGTACTTGTGGTCTATGCACTTGTAAGTCACACACAGAAGAAAACTATAAGGGTGTAAACAGTATTTTAGAAAACATATCATAGATCAACTCAAAATTTGTCAAAATGAGAAACTGCTGAGACACGTATTAGTTCTAATCATTAAGCATGGGGAAAAAAAAATAGGACAGCTCATGCAGTTTTCTCCATGCAGCATCAGGAATTCATAGAAAAGCTTTCAATGTTATTTACTTCAGCATTTTAATATTCAAAATATGTTTTCAGCACAAACATAAAACAGCTGCCTCTAGCTCAAGTTCAAGTTACTTCACCTTTGAAGTTCCCTGGCTGAGAGGCATGGCACGTACAGTGACATTTCCTTTCCTCAGAAGGGTTCAAGAGAACCAGCAGAATCACAGACAGGAGAAATGAAAACACTAAAGCTGCTCCAGCAGGAAAGTTACGCTGAAGCTCCTGTGCCCCGCTGGCAAATTACCCTTACAGCAATTTGGAAATTAGTAGTCACTATGACTAGGTCAGGAAACTGGCATACTTTTCATTATCTCACAATCTCTGTAACTCCTATTACATAAACAAGGTTTTGTGGCTTATTATTAATAATTGTTAACTGTAGCTATAGTCACAGTAACAATAGAAGTTTCCAGTGATTGCAGATTTACTGCACTGAGAGAAGTATGTTATGCTGAGTGCATGAATACTCCTGAGCTGTGCTTTACAGCAGGTGACTATCCCAAATCCTGTCGTGAGTCAGTACTACAGAGAACAAAGAAACTAGTGATTCATTTAGGAACAGGGAACTGGTGGTATGGAAAGAGAACAACAGAAAACCAGAATAATTTCTGTCTGGATAAGGACACAAGGAAAGAATGAAAAAAAGATAAAACACCTATTTACTTACTTTTCTGTTTCTTTTTCTGCGTAATAAGTGTTGGTCTCATGAGAATTTCTACTAAAAGCTGTAACAAGAAGAAAAAATTAAGGGAATAATCATTGGGATACAAATGACCAATTAATTTGCCGGTGACAAATCCAAACTTAGTCCCGTCTCCACTGAAGTCACAGAGGTGAAGAACAGCTCTACAATCAAAAGCCACTGGTGTCAAAATTACATTGACAAAATATAGTTGTATTTACCCTGAAGAAATAATAACAGTTGTATAAAACAATCTCCCGCTGGCAAGTTTTAAAGAATTTGAGACTGCAAAGGAACTAATTTCACATGCATCCAGATAACATCAAGGATGGCTATAGGACATCTCCCAAAATAATGAATCATCAGCAATAATCTGCAAACAGATGCAAATTTTGCAAGGGGTCTCCCTAAATCTTGCTGGGCTTCAAAATACGTTTCAGGTCCAGCCATAACAGTTGCTCCAGATTTTAATCTCACCAATAAATAAGAAGCCACTGCTTGTGTAGGTGCACCTTATATGTATACTTACATACACATTTACAGCTATGTGAAGTGTTGTCTCATTTCTATTTAAGGAATCTAAGTCAGCTTTCCAAGACTAGGACTATGGTTCTGATCTGTAGAACTGATCTTTGGTTGTTCTACCCTATACCACTGGGTTTTTTTAAAACACTAAAAAACCCAGCAGCTTACTTATAAAATGAGTTAGCCCCTAGAAGGAACTGATGACTTCTGCAAGAAGTATTGCAAAAAGCCCCTAGTTTTAAAATTCAGATTAAAATTGTTAAAATTGCAATGTAGGCATCACCTAGTCAAGTCAGGCCAACTGATAATATATTCACTTTTTACAACTTGCTCTATTTGCCCCAACTTAACTTTACCCTTCTTTTGACGAACTACCTACCCAGACACAGAGGAAAACATCTGATATCGGAGGCACGGCCCGCATTTTAAGTGCCAACAAATAAATAAATAGGCAACTTTAAAGAGCAATATACATTTTCCAGGAATATTTGTAATAGGAGCTGTCACATCAGTAGGGCAGAGAAAAATGACTGCAGCATTAATGTAGTGCTCCTATTAATGGCTTACGTTTTAGGCGGAGAACACACACCTCAAGGCTCAGTACCAGAGATGCTATCCCAATACACTGGTCTTCTCCTGGGAAAGAACACCTACTGCAACAAGTCTGTCTTTTAAGGGTGGCTGCAGCGATGATTGCTCCTGCCTTGCCACAGAGTAAACCCTTTCAGCTAGCATTTATTTTTCCTGGCCAATAATATAACCCACCATGAATTTATCATCTTATTCTTGCAGAACTGGTATGCTCCTCACATACACTCCAGGGACTGGACTGCAGTGGAGTGAGACACTCCTTGGAGAGGGCTTTCTTCAGCCATCCTACTGAAACTGCAGCAGTATGCAGCAAGAAGAACCAGAGTCCAATGGCAGAAAGAGAATAGGTAAGAGGGTGCCTCACCCGAGACAGAAGGAGCAGAAAGGGAGTAATGAGATCTTATTTCTTGGAAAGGGACTGCATTCAAGGTCCAAAGTCCACAAGGCTCATGTATCAGTTCATGTGTCTGTGACTCTCGGGCAATACTTTACACGTATTCATATAAAGGGAGGAGACACAAACGTGCTTCTGTCCTTCCTTGATGTAAAGGCTGTCAGAATCCAAAAATATTTTAAGGAATATACTATCACACATTATAGCATACAGAATACACCGCAAATTTAGTGTCCTTCAAAGTTACTCATGCTTCATGGTCTGAAACACTGCAACACAGAATCAGCACATGGCATACGCAGAACCAGCAGATCAGACTACTTCCCTCTCCAGTCCTAGAGCAGGATTTTCAAAACCACATAGCACTGGCTTCTACCACTGCCTTTAATCAGATTAAACCCACTTGTATCAGCCAAATCTCTGGCCATAGTACCAGGTGATTACAGCATATCTGATATTTACCACCTCCAGCCCAAGAAAAAAAAACACAACCAGGAAAAAAAACCCAAAAAACAATCTAACACACACTAATTCTGTGCATTCTTATGTTAAAAGCACTTCTACAGGAAGTATCACTATTTCCCTTTAAAAACAAGGGACATTTAGAACATTTTCATACAATGTTCTAAATGGCTTGGGTAGCCAGAGAGACTTTTATCTGCAGCTGACAGGATACCAGCAACTAAACCAGTGCTGACTGCAAAACAGCATAACCTAAATAAAACTTTTACTTAAGTACAGGCACGCTAAGTGTAACAAGAGAGATCAGCAAAGACACTGTTTAGTTAGACTGGAAAAAAAAGGGGAATAAAGTGTCAATTAGTTCACTGGAAAATACAAATCATACATTTCTAATGAAAGCTAAGATCCTAGAGTCTGTCATCATAAAATTGAGCAAACTTGGGTATTTGTGTAATTTAGAATTAAAACAAATAAACAAGAAGATAAATTGCCAGAATGTCTACAGAAACCTTGCAGCTCTGTTTAAAAACTTTTCCACAGATGAAGCAGTCCACATTGCGTGCCAACAATAAATATAGACAACCTGGCTAAGAGTGCCCTAGCACACTAAAAAACTGCCACATACCCTTCACGGCTAAGTGAAATTCTCAGTGCTCCAGTACAAACTGTAGTATTTGATCTCACAATTAGAAATAATTTGAAACTTTTTTCACTGAGAACCTAGAGGTTTCACCTTTTCTAAGTTAAAAACAGACTACCTGAAGAAACAAACAGGTCTTCCATACCATATACGAAGCAGCACCTCATATACGAAGCAGCACCTCACTTTTGATGAGAGAATACCTCAGAAAATAAACCCTTTTCGTATTTTGATTAACAGAAACAGGCACAATTCTAGTGCTTAACATCACATTGGTAAAGCCATTCTTTAGCTTGCATTTAGAAGCTTCAAAGGTCTCAAAGACCTCGCAGATGTCAGAGTGGTATGACTATCATGCAGAAATCTTTTCATATCTTTGAAAAAACACACTTACATCAACTCCTCCAAATAAGTCAAATGTGTATGTGTTTGGGAAAGTGGACTCTTGAGCAGCTTTTCTGTCTTCTGTAACAAATGCCATGGCTTCCATTGAAAGAAGTGGAGAAATTTCCTGCATGTAGTTTAAAAAAAAAAAAAAAAAACAGTTCAAAAAGAAACCCGCTCATCGGTATAAACACAACTGACTGATGTACTGACTAATCAAATACATGCACTCCCAGCTCTCATCTATCAGCCAATTCACAGATACTACCATGCAAACAGTTTCAAAAATTAGTTAGAATATCATCACACTGGACTTT
This sequence comes from Egretta garzetta, assembly GCF_000687185.1. Taxonomy (NCBI): domain Eukaryota; kingdom Metazoa; phylum Chordata; class Aves; order Pelecaniformes; family Ardeidae; genus Egretta; species Egretta garzetta. The sequence continues at coordinate 1,462,242 of NW_009259494.1, read as the reverse complement.
AAAGAAAGCAACAACAAAATAACCCCTAGCTTTCAGAAGAACACTGTTGACAGTACCTTTAAGATGCTTTGGCACTGGGAGAAATCACTGTTTGGGTGGCTATGTTCATACAGCTTTTGCAACAGTAAGGGAATCCCGTTCCATTTTGCTTGTTTATCTCTTTCCTTTAGCAAGGCCTCTGTGATCTGCAACAAAGGAAGAATATAATTCCCATTGTCCAATGCTTCACAACGAGGAAGAACACCTTATCACTTCCCCAAAATACCATTATCAGAATACTACAGAAAAATAAGTTTATTGCAGAGAGTACCATTACAAAATCCAGTACCTCCTTCCATGCAGCAATTTATCCAGGACTGGTAGCTGCAGAATTTTACAGATGGTCAAAGTATCTTAAGCAGGACAATGCTTAAAGCAGATGTTGTCACTTAGAGTACTTAATCTCATTCCGTATTTTTATATTGATCAAGTATTTTTAAATGGGAACACATTAGTTTCTGAAGAATTCCATTAATAGAACTCTGATTGACAGGTCACTGAAGGAGGAGACAGGTGCCCTTCACTGTTAAAAACTACACTAGTCGTCCTATGGGGTCCTCACCCATCCTGCAAGTTAGGGTTCTTTTCCTGATACAATACCCAAATTTGAACATAACTAAGAATTTCAAGGGTCTTGAAGCATCAGGTTTTCCTGCTGCAAGGAGTGATTGAAGCAGCATGGGCAAACTTGGGACATAAAACCCTCCCCAGTTTTTAACTTTTCTCTGCTTTCTGTCTTCTGAAGAAGAGCAATCAACCAGCGCTGCTGGAGAGTGACAGAGAGTTCCGTCCGAGGAGGCCATTCTCACAACAAATGGCAGGATGAAACTAGAAAGCCATTTTGACTTCTCATGGTGTGGACTGTAACAGGTCAGCTCCTCTGAAGTCACAAATTTCCCTTTCTCCTTGTAATACCCAGCACAGAGAGAGCAAGAGGAGCTCTACCACTACCCCATCTCAGGTGTGGGAGGAGCACACAGCCCTGCGAGCAGCAGGAGAACAGAATTAATTGCTGGGTAAAGTGCAAAGAATGCACAGCAAAACGCCAGGGAAAGGATCCAACTCTATGACTCCAGCTGATGTGGAAGATACCACAGGCAATGATGACGTGCATGGGCTGCAACCTCAGGTTCCAGCAGCACAGCGCAGAATTCAGCATCCAAGTGCTCTCAGAAAGGCCAAAAGCCCTTAATTGATGTTAAACCCTTGTCCTGGGCTTAGCACCGCATTTGTTAACCACCTGTACGCTTCTCGGTTTGGGGCAGGATCCACCTTCATTCCCATTTCTGTACTAGTAGGTCTTCCTCTCCCTGGCCCAGACTCTGAGAGGCAGTCGCTTGTGCTGACCTACAGAAACCTTTTAGAACTGAAATTCTGAAAGAATGAAGTAAATGTTTCCTTGTTCTCATCTTCTTTTAACTGCTTTCAGAAAAAAAGCTTTTCTTTCTCTTGTTTTAATACATATCTTTGGTTTCATTGCAAGCTCTAACTTGTGGTCCCTGTTCTGTATTTATGAGGCTACCCTGGCTCTGAGTATTTCCATTGTGGCAGGGTGGTATTTGCCAACGCAAAGATTTTGGATTCTGTGGAGGAATTAAAATCCAATTGGATTGTATGGAGCTGTCTTTCTTCACAACCGTTTTGGTTAAATACTGCATCTCATGACTTCTGTAATTGCTGCTCGCCAATGGTTTTCATTTATAAGCAAAGTCCTTCTTGCTCTTTTTGGGCAGACGTTACTGAATAGTCATCAAAATTAGCACTGGGTCTTCTGGGGCCCCTTTCTCTCTCCAGAATTTTTTTGGTCTTATCCAAGCAGGGTAAGCTCAATCCAACACTGATTTCTCAGAAATTTTCTTCGTTCACTGAATAGCTCTGGAAAAAAAAATATCTCTGAAATCTCGCATACAAAGCCTGAGAAGTGAGATACTATCTAGTGAGGAGGGGTGGCTGCAGAGGCCCAGCTGCAAATGGCGTAAATTAAAAGAAAGGGCCCAGCTAACTGATGGCTGCAGGGGTTATGAACCGTCACGCTTTACTGGCATTAGAGGATGACAGTGTAACTACCAACTACTGGGAAAACAAACTACCATCGTCATAACTTCCCTACCACCCAGGTACAGTGAACCAAACCAGTACAAACACCAAGACACCACAGAGTCATTTCTCTGAAGTTTGCCATAACACATCCAAGTTTTGAATCACAAAGCAAGAACCGCGGGGGACAGCACGCTGCAGCTCTCCAGCACCAGCTGTGTTCCAGGCATGCCTCTGGAAGAGGGCGGCACACACTAGCTCAAGCCCAGGCACAGACCTCCCAAACTACATCACGGCCCAAAGCCACCTGGATGATGCCAGTTTTACACCAGCAGTTTAGGGAATGCTGTTCACCAGGCAGGTGACTGGTACCTAACCAGTACCGAGCACCCCCCCGCCTCCAGCTGTGCTGTTGCAGCCACAGCTGTGTGGCTTTGCTGGAAGAACAATCAAAGACTTGCAAGAGGATTTAAGTACAGAGTTAAGAATGTGTCATCAGGCCTATCCATGACTGCAAGGTAGAGCAGACTGAGGACTTTTCTCTTTAAAGTCTCCCAAAGGACTGGAGCCCAGGATTTCCCAGATTACTCCCAAGACTGACAACTACCATAGGAATACTTGCCTACTACAGAGTTTAAATAACTTTTCTGCATATTTTTTCTTGAAAGTATACAGAAGGCTGAATGAAGGCACTACACACAAATCTCAATATTTCTTTTAAATTTCTTTCTATTCCTCCTGTGTTATAAATCCTTCTAGAGCCGCCCAGCAACCATTAGCATAATGTTCAATAAATAATTTTCAATAACACTTCATCAAGTTATATTAGGTTATATGTTAATATTTACCTAAACCCACCCCTTGACCAGTTTAGTTCCCCTTTCCTTTCTCCCTCTCCATTTTGTTACAGTATTTGCCACTGATGTTCCTCCCCACGACTGCTATCCTCCAGGCTCAGCCTCTCCAACGCACAGGTCTTATCCTCCAAGACGCTTCACAGAATCATAGAATCATTTAGGTTGGAAAAGCCCTTTAAGCTCACCCAGCCCAACCATTCCCCTAACCCTGCCATCCCACCACTAAACCCTGGCCCTAAGCACCTCGTCTGCCCAGCTTTTAAATACCCCCAGGGGTGGGGACTCGACCCCTGCCCTGGGCAGCCCCTTCCAGTGCCTGACACCCTTGCGGGGAAGGAATTTTCCCCAATGTCCAACCTAAACCTGCCCTGGCACAACTTGAGGCCATTTCCCCTCATCCCATCGCCCCTTCCCTGGGAGCAGAGCCCGACCCCCCCGGCTCCCCCCTCCTGTCAGGCAGTTGTAGGCAGCGATAAGGGCTCCCCTCAGCCTCCTCTTCTCCAGGCTGAACACCCCCAGCTCCCCCAGCCGCTCCTTAGAAGCTTCGTGCCCATGCCCCTGCCCACGGCCAGAACTGCGTTACAAGCCTTGCCAACATACTTGGTTCTGGCCCGAGAGCTCTCATACTTATGACTGCTTCAAAATCTCTTCCCTTCCAGTGAGGATTTTCCTTGCCATCTGTGTTCCTGCACTGTGACAATTTTCATTGCCCTACAAAGTCAACATCTTCTCCTGACCTTCTCTCCACCACTTTTCCAAGCTGTGGTCAGTAACACATCTCCACATATTCTCATAGTTGCTGACGAACTGAAGGCCTAGGAGCACACGACAGTGGCAAAAAACCATGAGCTAATCCTCCCCTTTGCTCTCCAGACTAGGGGTAACAGTTTTCCAATAAAACTGTGCCTCTATTTCACATTTTACCCTTCAAACATTTCACCATCTTGCTGAGCACTCACTACAGGAGGGTGTTTTCCGTGATCTTTCAAAAAACAAAAATAGTGACTCAGGTGTCCAAGCATCCTTCACAGCAATGAAGAATTCACACTGTGATGGACTTTACAGCTATAACACATCAGCTGTAACTTTTCTTAATTCAATTTTTTGTTGCAATCATGCATTAAGCTAAGATTGGAAGTCCTTTAAAAAAAGCAGAATTTCCATTCCCAGTATTTTCCATGACAACTGACCTATATATTCAAATGCTCTGACAGTTTAAAAGGAAAAGGAGGCACAGGATTATGGATCTCAAGAAACAGATGCAAGCACATGATCTCTACATATTTTTAATAAAATCAAAGTCTTTCTATACCTTTTCCTTCAAACCTTTTAGTCTGTACCTTTAAAAAAAAAAAGGAAGCTAATATTTGTGCAACGAAATATTTAATTTTCCTCTGAGCAGTAATAACTTAGGAAGTCATCTCTGACAGACTGCCAGAAGAATGATTATTCACTATTTTGGGGAATGCCCCGTCATCCCAGGTCTTTATTATGTTTTCCTTTTCAGTCGCTAATAAACACACATCAGTCTGGCTAAGCCGCCTCCTTCCTCACACAGCTTTTCATAAAAAAGCCTAAAACCAAGGTAAATGACACCCACCCTCCCCCAGGTTTTCATTTGAACACAGTGGCATACTACAGAAACACAACTTCTGGCCTGCACAGTGGTTCTGGAAAGCGTTCCAAGGGAGAAGCTCAGCTGTGAGGCAGCAAACAACAGGGCTGGTCACTGGCAGGGGCTTTTGCACGTAGCTCTGATCAAGAACATGTTCGTTTTCTGATCAAGAAAAAGAAACTCTGCTGGTGATAATAAGCTGGGGTAAGTCCACATAAGAACACCTATTTCCAGCCTCTCACCAGCTCCTGGATTCTTCGAAGCGTGGATCGAGCTCCCCATAACTACTGTTTCTGCATCCTCCACAACCCTGGATGGAGCCTGTCATCCTTTCTTCTGCCAACCTAAAAGCCACGCATGAATTCAGGGACACGGCATCCTAGCATAAAACCTGCCGCAGCTTCTAGCCAGGCCTAACTATCCCCATGACTCCCAACCTACTGTACTCACCATCACCGGAGGAAGAGCCAGTCTACTAAGACCAAGTCTCACAAATCTCAAAACCCCACAGCATCTCAAGAGCAGAACAACTCCAACACAGATCTTTAGCACCAGCAGCTCTTCAAAACCACTTACGGAATCTACCGGATAGCAATAATAGCTCCTAATGTCTGGTTTGATGATCTTACTCTCAGAGAAAAATAAATCAACTAATGTGTAAAATTACATTAAGTTCTCAGGGATTACTTTTTTCCTTGGAACTGCCTAAGTTTCTTCTTTAATTTGTTTTGAAAGAAAGCAAGATCCATAGGGATATCCAGGAAAAAGGAGAGGGGTGAGGAATACCACATCTACAACAGTTTTCTTCCCACTCATCCCCAGTCACACAAAATAAGACTACTGAAGTCCAACACTACCACTTTTGAGCATTTCTAGCATTATATACATATAAAGCCTGCCCAGACTTTTCCAATACTCGCTTAGCTGTGCTCTACTGAAGAGGCCTGCTAAGACCCGTACAATTAGAGCTACTGAACTGGATTATATTCACATGAATGTTTTTTTGTTGGTGGTGTTATAAGGAAGAAACAAAACTTATTAGAAAACAAAGTATTTTCTCAGAGGTAGGAAGCTACTGCAGAACACTGATAACCTGGAAATACGGATGTCTGAGGCAGAACCTTCACATGGAGCGTCGTTTCAGAGTGGACAGGGATTACACTGCTAAGGGAAGCATCTATTCCTAGGAATAGCAGATCATGAAATATAGCTGGAAAGATGGACTCTTTTTTTCCATTCTGATTGTTTCAGCTAAGCCTTGGCAATCCTCTGAGAGTGAGACCGGTGCTGACGATATGCTCTTGGGACTGCACCAGAAGCACGCTAGTTTGCCAACAAATCACTGGTTAGTCCACTCTTACACTGCTCTGCCTACAGGGATTCACATACCTGCACCTAAATATCTTCTGGTTTCATGTTATATACACGCTTTTCACAGTCAGCTGTCAGCAGATGAAGTGTGTGCCCTCTTGCTAACAGAATTTGAGCTTAATCAGCTGAGCCAAAATGTTCCTTAGCCTTCAAGGAGCCACAGCACAAACCCCATCAGGTCTTACTTACGGAGCCTGCATGCACACAGCACAGCTGTGCCAGGAGGGGGACTACAGACCAGCCAGCTTACAACCAATATTTCCCCTTCTTAGAAAATGTGCATCACTTCTGGAAAGGTGGTCTGCTTCTAGTTCACCAAGATCCGAAAAGCCCCTTTCACTTTCTGTGTACCCAGTGCTAGGGCCAACCTCAATACAAGGTTGTGCAATTGGATACCAATGACTGAGGTTTGCATCCAGGGCAGGAGCTGATGCCAGCAATATGGCTAAAATGGATATATGAACAGATAATAGCAATCTGCTTTATCCATCATTCATATTATTAATAATAAAGCAAAGAGACCAACCAGCAAGAAAGCTATGGCTCCTGGTAGACAAGTACAGCAAGAATGCAGAAGGATCCAGATTTCAGAGACTTAAGCTGGCCTCAAAACTGCCAGATATTCATGTGGCTGTTGCTGCTAAAAATATTTTTACGCCCCTGTAAGATCAGACTGATGAACTTTCAGGTGTAGGCCCGTCAACAATCATCCTCACCAACTGAAAGACAAGGCCCTGCTTTCCTCATACGAAACCAGATCTTGAAATCACCTAAAAACAGTATGCATAGCTCTGTTTAAGAATAAATGCCACTGCTGGCCACAAAAGGATAGGAATTGTTTCCCGGAGATCAGATGCTGAAACACAGTGGCAACATTGGGGGAGAACACTACTCAGATGGCAGGCACCACTGCAAGGATCGGTGTTTCCCAATCTCTCTGAATTAAGATCTTGAAGAGGGTTTCTCTTCCTCACAGGATACCAGCGGTGCAGCCCATGCAGCATATGACCCAAAACTTCCTTGCAAAGAACGGGAAGAGCAAGCTCAAAGGACATTCTCCTGACTTGGTCTTCCGGACCCCAACATAGCAGCTTGGAAATCTGATCTGCTCTCAGGCTTTTCAGGAACAAATGAGTTGAGAAACTTATGGAAGGGCTACCACCCTGCCACTGAGGAGCAAACTGCAGGAAAACTGCAAGCATTTTGCTAAAAAAAAGAACTTAAAAAACGAAAAGCACCCAGAACTGCCTTGTACTTCTTTAAAAGCTACATCAAAGCGTTTTATATTTAGATTGTCTACAAACAAAAAACTGCTTCAAGGTAAAAGTACAGACATGTGTAATATACAAAGTTCTAAATCATTCAGGGAGTCGTTTTCCCCCCCCCCCCTTAGTCCAAGTGATTTAAAAATGTATTCCTACAGCATTTATGAAGCCCTAGGCATCCAAGCTTTGAGTCTTTCAGGGAAGCACAGTGACAATGAGATTTATAAAGTAAAACAAAACCCCAGCAACAAAAAACCCCACGTTAAACTTGGGCACGAGGCGGAGGAGGATGTAGCTAGCAGAAGTTTGCTCGATTACTGTAAAAGCTTGGTCATTTGCTTCAGCAGTTATTTCCAAGAATTCATAAAAGCCCCTAATTCAAACACAGTACTGCTGTATGTCTCAAGCAAACCCAAGGCCAGAGTGGAGCTTCCATCCCAACAGATCACATCCACATGCCGTATGAAATACGCTCCTGAAACAACCCCACAGAAATAACTTCCTTCAAAAGAGACAGTATCAGGTTTAAATTCATGCAAATTACTTGCTTTTTTGTAAGTATTAACCAAACTAGCATCGAGCAAGAAGTACAATAAGGACAAAAGAATTGTTAAAAAATCACCCTCTGCTCTTTTACCTATCTCTGCTACGGAATGAGGCATGGACATTTATGATGAATAAGTCTTCTCTTAGCAATTGCTCAGAATCCTTGTTAATCAAGGAAAACACTGTTGTCTGCACTAGTGAAAACCACTTACAGAAATCCCATTTTTTATTCCATTTCAACTCTTTTAAGATACTTTAGCTCAATAAATCACCACCTGACTGCAAGTTCTTTATCCCATGCTTCAGCTTCCAAGTCTTTGCACCATCTCGCATTTAATCTGTAAAATAAATGCCAATTATTCCTCATAAGAAGAAATTAATATAGCCCATTATTTGTGAGCAGCTTCTTAAAAGAGACAGCATAAGCACATGGTGGGCACAAGCCTAGGTTAATGAATTGATTTAATTTCTCACTATTTCCCAGCATCATCAATTGGGAAAGATCACAAATTTGAAATAGATCTGGATTAGCTTCATGGAAAACCGGCAGCATTAAGCCCATCCCATTCCAGAGCTAAAAGATCTCCTAAGCCCTAATATCATGAGGCTGCCTTTGTCTATCAAATATACTTAAATTTTGACGTTGCATTATTACGGTTCCAAGCAGAGCTTCCTTTCTTCGCAGGAGAAACTCACACCCTCTATCATCAACCAAAGCCACTGAGGAGCACAGCTCTTCCACAGCACGGCAAACACTTCTCCCGCTCCACAGTCCCGGTCCAGGCAGACCGGGGATGGGAAGGAGGGAAAAGGCGCAGGAAGGCACAGAGGCATCCTTCTGCCCGCCGCGTGAGGCTGCGGGGCCACCGTCTGGGACCGGGACCAAAGCCGGGCTGGCGGAGGAGGGCGGGGAGCCGCGGGGAGCCCCGGGGAGCGCTCCAGTCCAGCCGGAGAGAGGCCGGCCCGCCCGGCGCTGCCCCCAAACACGCCCGG
>NW_009259494.1:1445311-1452690 GCF_000687185.1 Egretta garzetta | reverse complement strand
AATACCCACCCCTGCTCTCCCGCCGCCACCCTCCTGCCGCCAGCCGGCGCGGGGCAGGGGGACAGCCAGGCAGAGCTGAAATCCCCCGCGCAGCGCCCGAGGAGCTGTGCATCCGGCGGCAGGAACCACAGACCAGGCACCCCCGGCCAGGCCCGTGCAACAGAGCTGGGAGGGAGAAAGCTGGGTCCGAGCCGGGTGCTGTGCAAACCAAAGCAAAACCCTGTAAGTGCCTCCAGTCGTCCCCCGCCCGGCGGAACTGCCCAGCCCCGGTTCTTGGCGAGATGGCAAGGAATGCAGCGTACCATACAGGTGCTCAAAACCATGACTGCTTTCGATGCAGACCTTAGTTTATATTCCATTTTAGCTTCCCTTTGTTGTACAAGGAACAATAGGAAGCAGTAAGACACACTAGGGATTAACATACTCAACAGCACTGCCTAACCAGTGATGGCATCCAGGTGATGTATTTGAAAGTTTTAGAGCATCACATCTTACATCCCTTCTCCCCAAATGTCCCCCCCCCCCCGCTTTCTTTTCAGTATGTTTTTTGCCATTTCCCAGCAATTCATACACTTTTTCCTCTATCTTCTGTTAGCTCCATTAAAATAGTCTTTCACAAGATGTTTGTCTGACCTTCCATCAGTCCACAGCCTCTCCAAATCCAAACAATTACTTCTGAAACACCTGAGAAAATCTGGCCTTAAGTTTTGGGCTTTGCAGGCTGCTTGGAGCAGATAAAAAAACCCTGAACAACTTACAAGGGTGGTATCAACAGCAAACGCTAGATTTGGTTTCTGTGCTCTTTCACAACTCCACCAAAATCCACAGTTCCCTTCCAGCCTCTGACAGATGCCAGGAGTATGCCCTGTAGGTGGGACCTTTGAGTGCTAACCTGCTTCATTTGGAAGCCATCCAAAATTACCAATACCCATCTGTGTTTCACACACATCTCACTTTGGATTCCCAACCAAACTCCTTTTACGTTCTGTTAGTGTGACCAAGCACTCAACATATTGCTTGATTGGAGCTCTCCCTCCAGCTGGGATATGCCAAAATAGACCTGCCATCTCTTCCCACATATGTCCTTCACTGTGAGGCCCCTGGCAGGGGAGGCAGCAGGAGACCACAAGTTTCAGCCTTATGTTTTTTTCCCCAGCTGACTTGTGATAGTAATTTTGAATCCATCAAGTTCTCTCTAACAGCAGAACCTCTTACGTTGTACATACAGGGAATGGAATCTGATCTCCAGAGGGACGGACAGCCAGCCACCACCGATTTCATCCCGCTGTCCCTTGGAGAGAGCTTCCCAAACATCTTTCCTTCATCACATTGCCTATAAAATAGCACAAATTCCGGACGTGTCACTAAGGCTCAAAGTGTGCTTCTGCCCTCCAGCAGCTAGGCCAAGTCATGGAGTCTTCCATTTAAAGAAAAGGCTTACTAAGGACCCTAAGAAATCACACAGCAGTTCTTCTTGTTAAAAGAAAGTCTTAGTAAGATGGTAGTCGCTCTCAAATACTGGAACAACCCAAAAGTTAGGCTGTCTTGTGTTATTCTGACTCATCCATCCCATAGCACTAACCAAGATCCACCTAATTACAGTAGAACAGTAGCTGTGGACAGATGAGTTCTTTCAGCTCCAGCTGTGCTGAGGAAAGATCATAGAATCATTTAGGTTGGAAAAGACCTTTAAGCTCACCCAGCACAACCGTTCCCCTAACCCTGCCATCCCACCACTAAACCCTGGCCCTAAGCACCTCGTCTGCCCGGCTTTTAAATCCCGCCAGGGATGGGGACTCACCCCCTGCCCTGGGCAGCCCCTTCCAGTGCTTGACAGCCCTTTCGGGGAAGAAATTTTTCCTAATGTCCAATCTAAATCTGCCCTGGCACAACTTGAGGCAGTTTCCCCTCATCCCATTGCTCATTCTCTGGGAGAAGAGACCAACACCCACCCCACTACACCCTCCTAAGGCTACTACCCCTTGGTTCTGCTCCTGTACCCTCCTAGATGAGGGCACCAAAATGCTGTGGTTAGCAGAGATCTGCTGCGTTGGCAAGCTGCAGCCTCTCCCTCAAGGCTTTCCTTTTCCTCTACTTCATGGCTGGGGCAATGCTGAGAGAGAATCAGGACTGAGCACCAAGTGAAGCCACTGGAGAAGGCATTTTGTTGTTCTACAGATTAGATGATGAACAGCGCGAGAGATATGAACAGCTGGAAAAGAACCTTACAACAAGGTTACAACAAGGAGCTGCTAACGAGAGCTCCATCTTTGTCTAACAGTGCCTCAATTTTAGGGTGCCCTTCCCTCAGCACCTCCCATGCAACAGTTGCATCAATGCAGTATTTCTAGAACAGCAACTGTCCCACCCGCTAAAAGGAAAGAACTACAGAGCTAGAAGGGCCCCTAGAAGTTACCACCCCTTCCGATACATCTGTCTGTCCCAAGTTGCAAGTGCCTCTTACTGTAGTTTACTCACAACTGCAACAGGATTTCCATCCTGAAGGGTAAGAGTACAGATTTCATGTAACTGTACCACACCAATACAGATCAGAACAAAAGCAGTAGTTTCTCAAAGCAACCCCGCATCAACAAAGACGGGGCACTGACCCAGTTGTACTGGTCACGTGGATTTACTTATCCTATGTATCTCTAACCCACTCAAATGCCCCAATGGTGTTGGACTAGATGATCTCCGGAGGTCCCTTCCAACCCTTGCCATTCTGTGATCCTGTGACTATAGCTTGTTTGTGCTTGCTCCAGACTCAACTTCCAGCAGGCTTGAAGGAAAAAGAAAATTTTTCTACCCCTCACCCCCATTTTCTTTAAAAAACTCTTTGTAGAACGCTACTGATTTCTCTTTCTGATCATTGCATGCTCCTATCAAAAAGACACTAATAACACATTAAAAGGTTTGGATTTGTAAAGTCAGCTGAACGTCAAGAGGTTTCATGCCTTTCACCTGTTAAGAAAAAGAAATGCAGCCTGGTTTCCACCAGAGGAAGGCTCAGGAGCTCTCCCACCGGCTGCTGCAGGGAGCGGCTTGTGAACATCTCTTCAGCTGTCTGCTGCACCAAAGCAGAGTTGCATTTCAGTCTGAACCAAGTCCCCTTCCATCCCGCCCTTACGCACACTACACATGCAGCTCAGCTGGTCCTCCCTGAAGCCAGCTTCACTGACTGACTGAGGTGGCTGATGCGGACTTATGCAAGTGAGGCCCCAAAGGGAAGTTTAAAAGAGGAAGGAAATGGGGAAATTTCATAGGAAAAGCATGTTAGATGCTGTAAGAAGGAAGCAAGCTCCATTGCAGGGTAAATCAAACCTTCACTAGTCCACACTCCACCTCAGTTTGACATTACCTGGACGCTTACTAAACCGGTTTCAGCCCACACTGGCTCCACATACAGAGGAACCAAGCAATTTTCTGTGTTGCAGCTGCTCTCCTCACCCCATGCCATCCTTCATGCTTGACAGACACACTAGACCTACAAACCCGAGCCTCCGCCACAAAATCAAACAGTTTTCCCAACCGATCATCAATCTGTCCGGCTAAGCGCACATTCGTAAAGAGGCCAAAGATAAAAGAGGAGAGAAGACTTGTAGCCTCAGAAGTGAAGCGTGAAGCGATCCATGCTTTTCTCCTTATGACAGGGAACCGCTCAGGCTCATTTTCAGAGCAAAGCAAGCTGTGGACTCTGCATAAGCCTGTAAAACTTTGGAATAAACTCACAAGGTACCTCTAACCTGTATACTCTTCTTTCTCTTTCTGAACACCTACCTGCTACTCAGGCAACCCATCAGTTTGGGATTGGCAACTCTGCAGCATTAACAGCCGATACCTGAATTGTATTTTATGAACCAGCAGTAGCAGAATTTAATGGGAAGCTGTTTCGCTTCATAATACAATTCACATTGCGAGGTATGACTTTTTCCGTTATGAAACTATAAAAATATATTCCCAGAGTCTGAATCAATAATTTAAACTGATAATGAAAATAGAATCAGGTGTTATCCAGGAAGACCTGTCCCAGTACCGCAAGTTTAGAGTTAAAGGACTGACTGGGGCAGCTCAGGAGGGAGTGTGAGCTCTTCTTGGAGTTTCTCCTCTCTCCACCTTTTCCTGAAGAGGCATCTTTTGCACTTTCCTCTTCACCATGGTCAGAAGCTCTTTTTAAAGTGAATTTTTTGTTCTTCTTCAGTGAGTAAAATTCCCGCAGCAAGTCTTCCACTTCCCACTGCTCTTCCTTACGCTTCCTACAGCAGTGCAGCGCAGCAGGGTCTATAGGGTGAGCTTCAGTGTTGAAGACATATCCTCCGGCGTTCAAGACACATTCCCCATATGGCGTAATCACCACATCAAAGACCGAACCATCATTGTGAATGAAGTTGTCTGGGTCAAACAGCAGGTACAAGTATTTTACTGTTTCAGCCAAAAAGAAGGATTCCATGCGATTATCCAGTCTGTGATCTCTCAAGTCTTTGATCTACAAGAGAAGAAATACAGGGGGTTACAGATATATGGAATTCAGTAAGTTACAAACTTAGGGGGGAAAAGTAAAACCAGCTTGCAGTTAATTTCATTTAAACACCACAGTTTGGCCCCAATTCACCCTGTATTTTAAATAGTTGTACGCAAATACATCAACGAAGTTTCAGATGTTTTGAATTAGCATAGTCTAGTGATACAGAACAGTAAACTAACAATCAGGAGAAATAAACTTCCTAACTGGGTAAGGAGAACGGTGAGTACGCTTCCCATCATTTCCCCCACTAAAAAACCCCAATCATAAGGCTTTTACCTACTTCCCAAAGCACAAGGCCTAATTCCCAGTATTAATAAGGAGTCTTTTGTAAAACAGAGCTTGATAGTATGTTTGAAATCTTCCATTAAATGATTTTAGAGAAATCACTCACTGCAGTTCTCCTGTGTTTGATGAGATCTTCAAGGCATAGTGGAAAAGCAGAATCACACAACTGGTGTACGAGCCAGCCTGCATATGAGCCTTCTTGCTCAGCTGGAACACCTAATAGCTACCAAGATGCAGGGGGGAGGAGAAGCTTCTGATGCTTTCCCATGTTTTGGGCTCTGGTGCAACAGCCAATGACAGAATTTGGCCCACTGTTCAGGCTGTGAGGGTAGTTACCACCACAAACATGACCAGAGTTACGAGACCAGCTTCACAGAGAAATACCAAGGGTTTCTTTGAAAAGGAAGTCATGTTTCAACCCAAGCTTGACTCAATGGCAAAACACCATTCATGAGAACAAGCTGTTTTAGCAGCCATTTAGCCAACTTAGCAGTTGATTTAGCACTTACAGTTGCAAATCCACAGTCCACCCTGCTGATTTTCTCTATTGACTCCACTGCGTCTCTTCCCAGTTCTAAGAGAGTGGGATCTCTTGTAGCACGGTACAGATACATTGCACTCTCAATCAGCTCTGCAAAAAAACCCCAAACATTTGCAAGTGTAAAGATTACCAAACCATGCACCCAGGGAAGACAATATATTCCTTGAATAAATTTAACAATACTACTTTAAGATGATCAGGTAAACAGCCTAGCTTGCCTCATCTTTCCTCTGGCTCAGAGCAGAGAAACTTGCTTTTACTGAGGATGGGCTACAAAGAAATTCACTCTAATCAGATTGCTCAGGTACCAGTGAATAACACTCCCTTCCCACATTCAGAGAGTGGGAGGGGAGCAAGAGAGAAAAGGATTAGAACTCAGTTGTCAAAGAAAAGAAAAGATGCTTCTAGAAGGGATTACAGACAAGAAATTCAATCCTCAAAATGCATTTTTTAAACAATACTGTGAGCCTCTGAAACAGGGGTATCTAAACCACCATGAAAACAGGCACTATGGAAATACTCTATATAGACAACATACACACTGTGCAGGGTTTACTTACTAAGAAACGGGTCTTTCAGGATGCTGTAATGCATTTGAAAGTTAATGCTGATGAGTATTTTTGGTAGAAGTGTCCAGTGTGGATGTCACCTGAACACTCAGGCCAAAAGGAAATTAATTATCCTCATTTACAAACTTTTACTGACTGTCATGGTTTAACCCCAGCCAGCAACTAAGCCCCACCCAGCCACTCACTCACTCCCCTGCCCCAAGTGGGATGGGGAGAGAATCAGATGGGCAAAAGTGAGAACACTTATGGGTTGAGATAAGAACAGTTTAATAATAAAAATAAAATAATAAGGTATAACAAAAATAACAAAAAGAGAGAGAAATAAACCCCAAGAAAGACAAGCAATACAAGTGAAAAACAATTGCTCACCACCCAATGCCCAGCCAGCTTTCCCCCCCATTTATATACTGGGCATGACATCATATGGTCTGGAATAGCCCTGTGGCCAGTTGGGGTCAGCTGTCCTGGCGGTGCCCCCTCCCAGCTTCTTGTGCCCCTGGCAGAGCAGGGGAAGCTGAAAAAGACCTTGACTGGTGTCAGCCCAGCTCAGCAACAACTGAACCATCAGGGTGTTACCAACATTCTTCTCATACTAAATCTAAAACCCAGCACTATGCCAGCTACCAGGAAGAAAGTTAACTCTATCCCAGCTGAAACCAGGACACTGACCTAATAATCAGGTGTGAACTCATATTTTTTTCAGAGTTATAAAAAGAAACCAAAAACCAAACCAGAACAAAATACAGATAATTTCATTGCAGTATCACAGACAACACATAATCCCTCTTGTACATTCAGCTTTACTAGTGCAACTAGAATTAGTTTCAGGAACCCAGCAGAACTAGAGTGATCTATTAATACTCACTTTCACTTCCTAAATTTAAAGGACACAGGCAGGCATATCAACATTTCACATGGCTTTAAAACATCCCACGTCAGACAGTGTGTCCTTGATTTTGGCTGTCAAATCCTACATTGTGAACCCAATTCATTAACGGGTCCCCTTAATATAGTAACACTGTGGTTTGCTTCCTTTAAAAGGTAGCTCTGCTTTTGTGAAAGGCAGAAAGCAAAATGTGTAGCTTTGAGTATGGAAATTGCTGGTAAAACACATGCAGGAACCAAGTCAAGACAAAACTGGGGAGGAGCTTTTGGAAGGCAGGTGTTGCTAACATTTGATCTTACCACCAGAGTAAAAGCAGGAGTCCATGTTCCTTTTTATTTCACCTCTGCTTACCAGGCCGGAGTGGATATCCTTCTCTCTTGTCCACCGTATAGCCCTGGGGAATGTTGTAGAACTCAGGCAGCCCACCAAACTGCTTCCAGACAGTGTAATAGTTGAGGAAGGTTCGCATGGCATTATCTACATCCCCAATTAGGCTCTGAGAGAGAGGAAACAATTAGCAGAGCAACACCTGGGTGAAGCAGAAACAGCACAGGAATCGATGCAGTAACACTCCTA
>NW_009259494.1:1444323-1445268 GCF_000687185.1 Egretta garzetta | reverse complement strand
AAGTAGTATTTAGACACAGTGCCTTAAGAATAGGTAGGACTAAGGAGACTGGTGCTGCTTTTCTGTTGGATCACATTCCGCACACCTAAACAACATGAAGTCTCTTTGATTTTTAGCTAATGGAAGGCTGGGTTTCTTCAGTCAACATTTCTTATAGTCAGTCACAGCATCCAGGCTGTTTCAGTGGGGATAACAAAGTCCCAGACCAAACGTAAGTACTAATGCAAGAGCAAACCTCTCAATGGGAAAGTAATCACACAAATAAAGCATTTATAAAGTGGTGGAAAAAGAGGTGTGATTTTCATTTGCCTTACTTTCCCCATCTGGATTATGAGACTACTGTCAGTGGAGCTTGCTACAACAAACCTGCCCTCCCATCGTGCTTAATGGGATACTTCTTTAACAGACCATAGATGAAGTCAACAACTGCTCTTCTACAGGCTCAGATGACTGAGGTTTCACCAGAGATCAAAACAAACTTTTAAGCCAGCACAGATGAGCGTTATATTTGTAACTTTTATATTAAAGACTGACCCAAGACAGAATAAAATCACTGCATGCTACTGGTACGACAGCTCTTACCTGTAGGCCTGGCCAGTAGGCCTCCAGGGACTGAAAAACAGGCATGGACACTGTTCCTTTGTACATCTGAACCCAGAGGTACCAGTCATCAAACTTTGTGTAATTTTTGATAGCTTTGTTATATTCTATAAAGAAACATAGATGGGTAGGTAATTCAACAACAACAACAAAAATAGTGTTTTTAAGAATGAGAGAAGCCCCTTTTTCACTTGAGACCTGTCAAATGAATGATGTCTCAGGGTGCTCACTTTAGCAACTCAGTGTTACCACAGGCTGTTCAAATGTATTACAACAAAGGCTTCAGGAACAGTCTTGAATGTGCCCTAGTAGATTCCTCATCTTCCACAGTCCCACATGCAAAGT
>NW_009259494.1:1443795-1444293 GCF_000687185.1 Egretta garzetta | reverse complement strand
TTCCTGGGACCCTTCACACAGAAAACAGACTGCGCTCACCTAGAAACATGGACATCAGCTCCTTGTCCTGCAGGAGAATGGCTCCTTTCACAAGGTATTCAAAGTAGGAGTCCACTCCTGCCCCAATGCCAGCATCCTGGGCCACCCACTTGGCAGTTATCACATCAATGTGGTTACCAACCTGGAAGAAGTGAGGGAGGAGGAAAGAAGGAGTTGAAGTGGAAATAAAGCTTATCTACTAAACAATAATTTAAAAAAATCCCCGCAACACCACAACACAAGAAACCCTTGATCTTTTTTTAGAATCCTAGAATCATTTAGGTTGGAAAAGACCTTTGAGATCATCAAGCCCAACTGTTACCCTAACCCTGCCATCCCACCACTAAACCATGTCCCTAAGCACCTCGTCTGCCCAGCTTTTAAATACCCCCAGGGGTGGGGACTCGACCCCTGCCCTGGGCAGCCCCTTCCAGTGCTTGACAGCCCTTGCGGGGCAGG
>NW_009259494.1:1439443-1443641 GCF_000687185.1 Egretta garzetta | reverse complement strand
AGGACAGGGGCACGGTCACTGCCCTGCTCCTGCTGGCCACACCATTCCTGATACAAGCCAGGATGCCGTTGGCCCTCTTGGCCACCTGGGCACACTGCTGGCTCATATTCAGCCGCCTGTCGACCAACACGCCCAGGTCCTTTTCCTTTTTTCAGACCGTCCATTTCACAGATTCACAATGTCCATTCCAACTAGCATTTTCTCCATTACAAGACACATTTGTCAGCATCAGAAAAGTACAAACTGTAGAAAATACAACTTTGGAATTTTATGCTTCCAGTATAAATGCTGCACTGGCCAAAACAAAACACCATTAAGCTACTGTAAAAATGCACAATCTCAAGACGATGTGTCTGGTCCTAATTACAATCTTACAAAATAGTAGCAAAGGATGAAGAGGTACAGATACAGAGATGGAGGCCAAGGATGTCAAAGGCATGACAGCTGCCGTGCTAATATTTAAATAGATCCTTCAAACCTGGGACTCTTCAGCCTAGAAACAAACCCAGCTGACGGACAATAAAATACACAATTGTGTCTTGCTTAACAATGATGAAAAAACCCAGCTATTCAGTTTCTTTCTTGAACAAGGATTAGGGGCATAAACCAAAAATGAACAGATCCCAAAGCAAACAAAAGGGACCACTTCTACATACAGCGTATGAATAAATCTGTTCTGCTTCACATACACAACACTAGGAGCTCACACAGGTCCAAAAAGCAGGTATAGAAATTAACTGAAGGTTGACCAGGAGGTAGTGAACACAGAGATAAAGCTTCTAGCTCTGGATATTGCTAACACAGCAAAGCTGTAGGGGCTGCTTATACCCTGGTGCACTTGCCATGCTTCTACTCTCTTCCATAGGCCGTTGTCCCAGCAGGCATCAGACAGACCTGCTATTTAATCTGTTACAGTTGCTGTTACAAAAACTGCAATACCCAGTAGAAGGCTTTTGTCTCCCAACAACATCTGTTATGGAACAGAACAAAGGTATAACGTTGGGTTGCACCACTAAAGCAGAGGTGTGGGTGCTGCAGGCGTCCAAGAACCATGTCAGACACACAACTTCAGCCCAGTTATTCTCTCTGGTTATTCTTTCTCCTCTGCATTTACTGTTTTTTACAGTTAGAATTGCATGCACAAAACTATACAAAAAGCAGGCCAGCAAATTCAAAGTCCATTCCTCACTCACCAGCCCAATATCTGAGCGATTTTTCCATAGTGCCTTCAAAGCCTTCCTGGCAACATCCTCGAACACTGGGTCACCAGTCAGGTGGCTCAAAGTGGCAAATTCCACTATAAATGTACCAATTCCAGCAGTACAGGTAACTGGGGTCTCCCCAGGGTTTACTCCATGCAGCAAGTTCACTGTTCCATATGGCATCCCAGTTGGGGTCTGAAAAGCTGAAACATAGTATTTTGGATTCACATGAGTGTTCACCATTACGATTGACAGACCGTCAAGCAAACACGTGCCTTGCATTCCACTGCACACAGGCAAGAAGAGGGACTGGAGCAATTGCAGTAACTGCAAAGAATGAAATGAGAAGTAGACTGTGATCATGGGAGGGGCAGAGAGGGCACCCCAAACTACACACAGTCCCGAGAAGGTACTGCAGATCTCTTCCACCTTGCCCAGAGCAGCAGACTGCATCCCTACTTCTTTAGCAGCACAAGAAGGGTAGTCAAAATAGAACTAAACACACTGGGCAGCAAAGCGCAAAGACCGAGCTTGTGCTTTATTCATTATTTATATTAAATATATTTCCCCTCAGCAAGCAGCAAAGAAACAGATGTGTTAAGCGCATACAACACTTGGCATGCATATATACAGCTGGTGTCATGCACTCCACATTTTCCCCGCAAGCCAAACTTATTTTGAGCTCAGGGAATGCAGGACTGGTTTATGAGTTTACACATCAGCCAGTGCCATCTTCACCAAATGCACCAGTCGCCTCACAAACTACAGCACAGCAACACAAACCAGACAAGTTCTCACCCGGCAGGAGCTTGCGAGCTGCTTCCTCTGCCATCCTGAGGAGAGGTCCAGAGCACGGCCAGCCCACTTCTACTTCGACACCAGCCTTCTTCGACAGCAAGTGAGCAGAGAGGAGACCACCCACCACTGGAAGGTGCACAGCAAGAATCCCATTAAAGGATGTGGCAGAGGAATGAAACATGAAACCAGTTCTATTTATTTGTATTTATCATGAAGCAAAGACAGTGTTTATGGAGAAGAAAAGTGAGATGGCTCATCTTTAACAGCCTAATTCAGTATACCACAAAAGAAGAGCGCTTGGTTTGTTTCTTCCTGTCTGTTTGCAATGGGTAGCAGATCTCTATCTTCCATTATTTTAGAAGCATCAGATCCTACTTGCCCCACTACACCTGCACTGCCCTGCAGACAATCAGAAAGCTAAGGGAACGAACACAAACCTCTATGAGAGGAATTCTGTCTCATTTCTTCCAGACAGCTTTGTCTTGTGTAAAGTAATACAGCGTACTTTCTTAAATTCCTTGGAGAAAAATGTCTAGGCAAGAATTCCAGTGTGACTGACAGAGGCAGGGATTTATTAGCCCTTTTCACGGGCTTGTCTACTGTCATGTAACAAATGCACAGAGAGAAATTAGTGCTGCAAAGACTGGCTCAGCAATATTTGAAAGGAGAAAGAAAAAAAGCATAACTAACAGTTTTGTTTCCTGCCAGTATCTTTTAGTTGGACAGTACTGAAGCAGTTAGGTGTTCAACCAGGCACGAGACTCCAAAGGCCTTCATGATTTTTAAGAAAAAAGACAAGTTTCACTTTATGACGCTAAAGCAAGAAATGAATAATCTCTATTCCACAACAGTATGTAAAAGAGATAGTGTACAATTTGTACTGTTTCAGTGGAAAAGACGTTTATCCCAAAGGTTAAAACCTGGCACCAGAATACTGAAACTGCCACGTTTACTTCTGTTTGTGTTGAGGCAGGAAGCAGAAAGGTGATGTGCAAAGACAAGACGAAAGCAACATTTGTTTGGGATTTTTTCTGTGTTTACGTGTTACAAATTCACTCTGAGCGCTACCTCGCGTTACCTCTGTGCACAGTTCAGAGACTCATGCAGGAAGGTAATCCAGCATAAACACCACAGGAAAAACCCACCTCACCTCGAATGTTAGTTTCAAAGACAGACGCGTTGACATCAATATCAAAATCCACCCCTTCCTGCAGTACGTTGACGACTCGCTGGAACTCGGAAACATTTCCCAAGATCTGCAGGGGGAGCGGGACAACAGAGAACAAGGCTCAGAGTTCACAGAAGAACAAAGGCGCGATTCAATGTTAGGGTCTAATTCCAGGTTTGTTTTACTATTTTGTAAAACCTCTAATTGCAAATAGTACTAAAAAAGCCACCAACTGTTTCATCACATTCCAAAATGTTTTCCTTGCACACTTGAGGTCTTTATTCCAGAGTTAGAAGGTCTCCAGCTCCCAGGGCTTGAGCAAAACCTCCATAGTGTTAATCAATTGACAACTGACCTTCTATGCCACATGAGAGCCAGGTCTGAGGGACAGAAGGGCTGGACACGTGAAGCTAACAGGATCCTGCAGGGCAATTGTGCAGGCTGCCCCCTGCCCACACAGCCACAAGGACAGCAGCAGGGCCATGGTAACATCCTATCCGGTGGCAGCAACAGGCTGTGGGCATGTGCACGTGGTTGGTGCATGAGACCCCAGGCATGGGAGGGGAGCCTGGAGATGGGAGATGGACGCTGCACGGCGCAAGCGTGAAGTTGTTGCTGAGGGCAGTCTGTGCAAGTGTGTGCCTTCGGCACGCAGCCTATAAAAGGCCACCGTCTCAGACCCCCGTGTGCGATCACCGACCCTGTGAGATCACTGAAGACCCTGTACGACCACCAACCCCTGTGTGTGATCACCCACCACCGAAGACCCCAGAAGCACAGACACCCGGGACGCCATGGATCCATAGTGGTGACTGTCTGCGCTCTCTGTCCGACCTCTTGCTTAATCTCCCATCTTTCCTTCCTTCCTTTCCTATAGCTGCTTTCTCTCTTTCCCCCAAAGATTTACGACATTTGACCTCGTTTGTGTCTTAAATCTTGCTCGAAGGGATGGAACCTGACACGAGAGGCTGGTCCAGCTGCCCCTGGCCTCCCAGACTCGCCTGAGGTCGGCTAGAGAGCAAGGGGGCCT
>NW_009259494.1:1438487-1438725 GCF_000687185.1 Egretta garzetta | reverse complement strand
CGATGGGGGCACGCCCAGGGGCAGCGGCGAGCCTCCGGGCCGGCCTGCGAGGCGCCGGGGCAGCCGGCAGTACCGAGGTGTAGCTCCCCGAGCTGAAAATAAACCTAACGAGCACCGCGACGGAGCTGCCCGGGAGGGCTCCTGTCCCGTGCGGGAAGAGGAGGTGGCCCCTGGCCCCGCTTCCGCACAGCTCCCGCCTGGAGATGAGGCTGGGAACGGGCCCGGGGGGCGGGGGAGG
>NW_009259494.1:1391038-1438342 GCF_000687185.1 Egretta garzetta | reverse complement strand
CCTCGCACCGGAGCAGGACCGGCTCCCAGGCAGCCCGGCTCGCAGCCGCCTGCTTCCCTGCAAGAGGAGTGGGTCCCCTGGCAGCACCAGTGCTGTGGCTCGCATCAGGGAGGATTTCAGAGCCCGCGCTCCCAGTGTGACCGCACTAATTTTAGCGTCCTGCTGTTTAACCAGCAGGTTATGTTTTAACAAAATCACAGAATGGTCTGGGTTGGAAGGGACCTTAAAGATCATCTAGGTCCAACCCCCGTGCCACGGGCAGGGAACAGAGCGGCTGGCAGAGACCTCTCCACACCAGCATCTCTAGACCTTGATCAATCCACAGTAAATCCTTCCCTATCTCCCCCATCTGTGCCCATAGGTGAGGAGGAGCGAGGTGGGAGAGTGGAAGCGAGGGGTGATAAGCCAGTCCTTTGCCTGGCAAGGGTGCCGCGTGTAGAAATCAAAACTAAAGCAGCTTGCACGCAGGAGAGGAAGGGGCACAAATAACCCAAAGCTTCATCGTCTTGTGCTGCCGATGAGCATCAGGGAGGGCTGTCCGTAGATATTCTTCCGTAAAACAAACTCACTTCGCCCCAAGGCTCCTCACCCGGGGCTGTCCCACTAGGTGTCAGTGCTTGCCCGTGTACCAGCACGGAGGCAACAAAAACCACCCAGTAATTTCGACATATTGTTCATTTGCTGCAGCTGTAATTTAGGTTTCTGGGGCCATTTATCATAAAGCTGTCTGCTTTCTTATTCCATGGCTCAAGGCTGCTGGAGTATATCGCTGCGTTTCTGGGCGAATCAAACTACTGGAGCTGATTTCACTAAAAGCTGTCACAGTACATTACTGGAGCGCATTGTGTTAAAGTTCATTTTCCAGACTTAAATTTAACAGTGTTCTAGACCACTGTCATTTGCCATATACCAGAACAGTAATTTCTCTATCCAAGTCAGTTATTGAATTCTAAAAGTTGACTGAAGTATTTTTGAAACAGATGCAGTATGTGAGTTGAAAGAAAAATGGGACAAGGCGGAGGCAGAGCTGTACAGCATCTCTCTACTGGCATCAAAGGGACAGCCGGGAAGGTGGGAGCGCTCTCCTAGCGCCACCATGGAGGAGGTGGACTCCGAGGAGGCAACATCAGGGGCACTAATTGCACTCACTGAAGTGTGGTAATTAGTCACTGCACCCCACTAAGCATTAGTAAAATATTTTCACAGGAAAAAGTGTCGCTAACTGTAATGGAATTGAGCTGTCCATTGCAAAATAACTTCCTGTCTCTCCACCTGCAAGGGCTGTGAATAGCAAAGACCAAAACAAGGGATGAGCAGAGGAGGAGGAGGGCGTAAATGGGACTGAATTGCTGCTCCAGGGACTGACAGGCCTGAGAGCAGCGGCTGGGAGAGCCAGCTGGATCAAAACGGAGGTGGTTGTGAAAAAGCTGCTTTTGGTGCAGTGCTCATCCCCTCCTTACCATGTCTGAGACCATGTTACGCAGCTGAGCACCCGGGGGCTCCCCAGGGTTTGGGAGGCAGACGGGGCTGCCTCCTCCCGAGCATTTGCTGCTCTCCCTCCTGACACAGCCACAGGTTTAGCACAAGCCCTGCTGAAGCAAGGTGACTTTGTTGTTGTCACCACAAGCCCCACCAGAGAGGGGCTGAGAAAACTGGCTGCCGGGAACTGGGTGGGAGCAGGTCCGGATGCGTGAGGGGAGCGTGCCGTGCCACAGCTCAGGGTGCTGGGCAGCCCGGGCTGCTGCTGCTGCTCAGCCCCTGTGCGTGGGACAAACGGCGACTTCTAGGTGGTGGCGTGGCAATCACCTGCATGTTTGTTAATAAGCACAAATACAGCTGGTGGGATGGAATTTGGGGGAAAAGGGTTTTCAGTGTCGTTGTGGCATATATTAGAGGAATATTAATGTGATGTGCACATGGTATCATATGAGTTACATGGGCTTTGATGCAATAAATCAAAGAAGATGCAGGAAGCGGTGCTTTCAAATGGACAGACCATGTTGCTAAAATATTTAGGCCCCATCAGAATGAAGTGCTTCTTCAGCTGCCCCGCTCCAGCTCATCAGGCTTTCTGTCTTTATGAAAAGGCCACCAGCAAAATAATGTGAAGTTTCATTTGGATGGGGGGGAGGCTTAATTATAGGGGCATTTAACACTTTGGTTTATGACATCTTTAGGCTGAGGACTTGTTTACTACTTGCTATTACCATAAGTGGTGCTGTTGCCCTGCTTGCAATTTTGATGCCCATTAAGATGGAAACTATATGTAAATCAGGATCTCCCATTAATATTTATAATTCATGGTGGAATGTAGGAGTTTGTCTGTTATGAGAAGAACCATAAACAAGAATTTTATGAACACTGAAAACTGTTGCTAAGGTGCTTCTCTTGAAATAATTTTCCTTTGCAGCCAAACATTAATTCTTAATTTTAGTAGCACGCATAGCAGGATGGAAACGATGATTGATTTTTCTCCAAGTGCTGTGGGCTGCTGCAGTCGAGATTTCACTATAAAAGACTAGACATTTCCAATTGCTTTTTATAAGTTCAGAATTGATTTTATTTGTTTAGCACCTGACTAACATAATAAAAGAGAAAAGAAATACAGCCAAATATAAGACATAGAAAACTCACGGGTGGCCTGGCTTCTCCTCTTCCTTTCGGTGCCATGGTATTAAGCCACGCTGCAACTTAAAAAAGAAAGAGCTGGCCTCCCAGCTGCCCAGCTGTGATGGGCGAGGAGTCCCAGCGCTTCACAGCCCTGCTCCCCCAGGCAGGGAGTACGGACAGGTACATCCCACCAAAACAGCACTCAGCAAGCAGAAATGTCAGCAAAAGATGCAAAAGGCAGAGCTGACATGGCATTGCTCCACCATGCAGCTTCCCCAGCTTCACCTGGTTTGCTTTAAACCTCTTATTGATTTTTCTTTCACTAATTAACTTAACTAACGAACGCCGTTGCAGAAGCTGTAGGTAGGCAGCAGCCAGAGAATTAATGCAGTGAGGGCTCCCGTTCCAAACAGGTCTCTTCCAACCAGGGCCACACAGGAGTTCTTTGTGCTGTGTTCACAAAGAATTGTGGCTCTATATAAAGTTTGAATATTTTATGCAAGTCTGGCTTGCTGTTGGGATTTTGACAAGTGAGAAAGCAAAAATAAAACCGAGTTAGCATCAATGTGTCTTGGTTTTTAGTATGGGGATTTATGGCACCCGTGTTATGTGACATTGATGAAGTCCAAAGCTGCCACAATTGTGTGAATGAGGTTTCATTGCATTTATCCGAGCTATGATTTTCCCATAGGGATTGTGGCTTTGATTTTTTTTTTACCAGGAAGATTTAGAGGTGTTCAGATGGTTGGTGTCTGTAGAATAGAGATAGCCACAGAGGGGACAGGCAGCATTTCCCTTGTACAGCGATTCATCATGTCCCCAGCAGCCAAGGAGCAGGTATGCGGCCTTTGGGTGTGGGCAGGGGAGAGGTGTGGGTCTGCCTGCTGTCAGCCGCATGAGTCAGGGACATCTGCAGAGGGACTGCCTTCTACATCTTTAATTTTTCTTGGTGGGCTTGCAAAGGTAGACCAAAAAAACAGGACAAGAAGGTTTATCCAGCCTTATGCATGGTGGGAAAGGGCCGGGAAGGTTGGTTGTTTGGCTATTGGCTCCAGCGCAGCCAGGATTTTGACCTCAAAGTTCAAAAAACTTGTATGTCTGGGAGAGTCCCCCACCTTTCACACTCGCACGGCGAATGGGGTAAGAAGGGCTGAGTTTACAGCTGGAGAGAAGCAATGAGAAAACCCTCCTGCGGCTCTCTGGAAATGCAGAGAGGTGGCAGGGACATTTTATTCCCTAGTTTATGCCATGTAAAACAAATTCACTGAAACTAGTCACTGAACAAGGATCTCCTGCTGTTCGGTAAAGGTCAGAACAGCGGTGAGTTTGTTTCCCAGGGCAGGAGACCAGGGCTGTGTGCAGGAGCACATAACTGCACTGGTGATGGCTGCCAAAGGGGCGGGGGACCAGAGCGAGGTGGGTTTGGGGCTGCTGTGGGCATTTCCCTTGTACTGGGGAAAGGGGAATCTTATCCGGAGATTTTTGCGGGGGGGGATGGGGGAGGAAGGGCACCATCAGCAGCCACGCTGGGATGGTCCAGGCTCGGGCAGGGGCTTGCAGAGGAGCCCAAGCGGCAGAGGTGCAGCCTGCTCCCAGCTGACACCTTCCTGCGGTGCAGTGTGACCCGCGCCAAGAGGCACCAGAATGGGTCTGGAGGAGTCACTTCTCCCTCCACCATTCATCTCCTTTTTGCCTTTTTATTTTTGCTTTCAACCTGAAACTACTTTATTGCTGCTACACGAAGCATGTCACATGTATGACATGAATTAAGGCAGGCAGGTGACAACGCTTCTGCCCCTAGACTTATTTTTTGATGGGTAAATAGTAAGCTCCTCCATGGTAGTGTTGTTTCAATCTGCTTGGGGTAATAACCTGGCAAACCCTGAAGGACATTGTTCTCTGTCAAAATTACTTTGATATTTGATAATTGCCAATTTTGTGACACAGAAATGGCCATGAAAACAGCACAGTCAATCTCCGTAAATGGTCAACAACAGAAGCGGCTGCCTTGTGGTGCTTGGAAGGGGACGGTTTGCAGTGGGAAGCCAGAGCAGCGGGAAGCCCCGTCCCTGCCGGGATTGGGAGGGTTCGGTCACTGGTTTCCGTGACATCTCCCGTGGGGATGCCTGCTCAGCAGGGCTGGCTCACAGCAGCTCTGCACAGGAGCTGGAGCCTCCTGAAGAGCACCGGTGCCCAGTCCTGGCAGGGTTTGCCTGAGACCCATGTGCTGGCCACACTTCGCTCCTCCCTGCAAGAGGAGTGATCATCTGGGCAACTAAACACAGCCCAAATGTGGCTCAGGCTCTGGTATCTCTCTGTCTTTCAGGAATCCCATCAACTGGCTAGAAGAGAAATCCCAGCTGGATTTTCTGGAATAAATTCCTGCTTTTTTTGTCCATGCTGTTGGCATTCAGTGCCTTCAAAAACTTACCTCCCCCTTTCTGCACTCACACACTGAATAGAGGTAACCTCCTCCTTGTGAGGTCCTGGCCTCCTTGCCTGGGGATCTACCATAATGGCATTTCCAGTGGCTCATCCATTTTTGATGAGAAGGATTCCAGCAGCAGGCCAATTTCGTTAACAGCTCTCTCCTTCCTGCTAGGTAGAGACCTCTGAAGAAGAGGTGAGTTGGTTAGGAAAGCTGGAAAGAAATCTTTGCATGCCAACAGGCTGGACTGGACCCTCCTGGAGAGCGGGTGAGATGTGCATTGCAGGAGCCCCCTCTAGCATGGCTGAGGCTTGGAGCAGAGCCTGCAAAGCCACGAGGCATGGGGACTGTACCAACACATTGGCGCTTTGGGGACCGTACCCACCAACACATTGGCCCCTTTTCAGGACTGGCCCATGCCTTGGAAGCTGAACCACGTGGGATGTAAAAACAAAACACAAAAGTCCCTGAATTAATCCCGGCTTTGTTATTCCAGCGGCAGTCTGTAGGAGAGATGGAGGGTTCTGCTGGCCATGGTATGGAAAACTGCCCGTGATGGGGGCTGTCATCTGGGTGCATATATAGCTGTCATCCATGGGGAGGGTTGGCCTGATCTTTTGTCGGCTGACCTGGTGGCCTCGCTGACATGCTCCAGCCCCGCTCTGCAGGTAAGGAGAGGTGGACTTCTGACTCCATCCTTCCTGATGCTCATTCCTGCAGAGCCATATTCCCCTCCTGCAGTGTGGAAGGAGGTGGAGGTGACCTCCTTCCTCTCCTCTCCACATCCCACTCACTGGGCTCCCACTGTGACTATGATGGCCGAATGGTCATGGGTCTTGCAGGGGGACACCCGCCTCGACTCCCAGCTGCTGTACGCAGCAGATTGGGGTCTGCCTTGGTGCACTCATGGCTGCAGCAGGACCTTGTGGTGGCAGATCAGCCTTCTGCCAATCTTCAGCCTCCATCCTCCATCCATGGATTCGCCCATCAAGCCATGCCTGCTCCATTGCTCCTGCCCCAGAGAGGAAAGGGAGAGGGACACATGGTGGGTTTCCATAGTGCTCCTGGTCCTGCTCACATTGCATCTCTTGGCTTTTCTGTGCAACCCTGAAGGCTCAGGAATTGCAATATGTTTATGAGCGAGCTGAGATTTTTGGAGACCCACAGACTGAAGGAATGGGTCTTTAAGGAGGAAAGAAACCCAGTGCCCAAAACTTGCTCAAAGGTCTCCAGTAAGGGAGGGCTGCAGCTGCTTTCTCTGCTGGTCTTGGTGTGGGGCAGCACTGTGCTCCCGTACATCCCCAGCGACTCAAGGAGAGACCCACAGGGACCATGGTGAACTGTGGATGGGAGAGAACTGGAGGGGGTGGCATCTCCCATCCCAGCACACTGCGGCATCCAGGTGCTGCTTCCACATCCACAGGCTGTCACCTGAAGGACTGCCCTAAAGCCTCGGCCATGCAGCTCCCAGCAGGGACCTTTTGACATCCCCTTCTGCTGCCTGGCAAAGCCGTGGACAAGGACGGCTTTCGATGGGGAGAACCAGAATCACAGAATCACACAGAATCACAGAATCGCAAGGGTTGGAAGGGACCTCGGGAGATCATCTAGTCCAACCCCCCTGCTAGAGCAGGCTCTCCTAGAGCAATCTACACAGGACTTCATCCAGGCGGGCTTTGAATATCTCAAGGGAAGGAGACTCCACAACCTCCCTGGGCAGCCTGTTCCAGTGCTCTGTCACCCTCAAAGTAAAGAAGTTTTTCGTCATATTCACCTGAAACCTCTTATGTTTCAGTTTGCACCCATTGCCCCTAGTCCTGTCGCTGGACACCACTGCAAACAGACTGCTTCCATCCTCGTGACTTCCGCCCTTAAGATATTTGTATGTATTGATGAGATCCCCTCTCAGTCTTCTCTTCTTCAGGCTGAACAAGCCCAACTCTCTCAGCCTTTCCTCGTAGGGGAGGTGCTCCAATCCCTTTATCATCCTAGTTGCCCTCCTCTGGACTCTTTCTAGGAGTTCCTCATCTGGCGGGCAGAGGTGCCAGCCAGAAAGTGAGGTGCTGGCGAAGCACATGTTGAAACCTCTCTGGCAAACATTTGGTGGTTTGTAGAAAACCGAAAGAATGAAAACTTTGCTTTAAAAACAAAACTTTCAGTTTTCAGTTGTTAGTTTGGGATTATTGATAAAATCAAGCATGTTTTCACTGGCAGTGACTTTTCAGAGCAGAGTTTGGTGGCTAACCACCTCCTCCCTCCGCGGTCAACCAGAACTGGTTTGAAGGCAGTTTTGCACCCCTGAGTCCCTGGTTTGTGTCCCTAGAGAGCTCCTGCTCCTCAGGACAGCCCTGCCACCAGGACAGCATCACAGGCCTTCATCTGTGTCTGGCATGGGAAGGGATGCCGTGCCTTTCTGTCTGCTGCTGCTCTGGACCATCTGGACCCAGCAATGGGGGTTTTTTAGTTATTGGGGACCCATTTGGACCCAGCAATGGGGCTGTCCAGGTGGGTCCCTAATAACCCACCCCTATGGGTTTCCAAAGCTTCACATCTTCTTTCATTCCTCAGCTTCTCATCTGTCCTGCTGCTCCTTTCCATCAAGAAAGGACATGGAGCTTCTCACTGGAGTCCCTACAGCGGCGCTTGCTGTCCAAACTGGGCTTAGATGCCTGCCCCACTGCTGCCTGTGTCCCTCTGCTGTCGGCCCCCCAAGGTAGCTCCTGAGGCCATGGGACCATGGCAGCCCCTGCGAGGGGCCGCTGCTTTTGCTGGGCCCATGTGATGCTCTCGTCCCCTCTTCTCCCAGGGAGAAGCCTGTTCTGCTGCGGGCTGTGGGCAGATGAACGATCACAGCACTGCGGAGAAGCCAAGCAGCTGACAAAGCCTCCAACATGGAAAATACTTTTAAAGGAGTCTGTGTGCCTTTTGTGTTAACAATTATGAGTGGTCGAATAGTGTCTGTGTCACGAGAGAACTGTTTTCATAGCGGTTCTGCTGCTCCTGTCTGAATCCTCAAATGTCAGTGGGCTGGAGGGCTCCTTCCCCTCTTATTTGAAGATCATATTTATTTCTCCTCTGTTAATGTTTTTTTGGAGCCTGCTAGAGAGCCTTGAAGACAAGTGCTGGCTCTGCTTTCACATGAGACAAAATGCACGTATTGAGTCATTCTCCACTGCTCCAGCTGTGAAGCTCCTCTGAGACAGTAAAGTGACATGGTGGCAAGCAGCTCTGAAAGGATAGGTTTCCAGATGGAAAGATGACAGTCTGGCAGTGCAAAACTCTGTGCAATGGCCTTCCAGCTCCACCAAAACAGAAACAGGCTCCCAGAAGACATGGAATCGTAGAATCATAGAATCATTTCACAGAATCACAGAATCACATTTCAGTTGGAAAAGACCTTTAAGATCATCAAGCCCAACTGTTACCTTAACCCTGCCTCCCCACCACTAAACCCTGGCCCTAAGCACCTCGTCTGCCCGGCTTTTAAATACCCCCAGGGATAGGGACTCAACCCCCCTCGCTGTCTAAGTAATTGATGAAAACATTAAACAGCACCGGTCCCAGTATGGACCCTGAGGGACACCACTCGTCACTGGTCTCCATCCAGACATTGAGCCGTTGACCACTACCCTCTGGATGCGACCATCCAACCAATTCCTTATCCACCGAACAGTCCACCCATCAAATCCACAGTTCTCCAATTTAGAGAGAAGTATGTTGTGGGGGACCGTGTCAAAGGCTTTGCAGAAGTCCAGGTAGATGACATCTCCCTTGTCCACTGATGCTGTCACTCCATCATAGAAAGCCACTAGGTTCGTCAGGCAGGACTTGCCCTTGGTGAAGCCATGCTGGCTATCTCGAATTACCTCCCTGGCCTCCATGTGCCTTAGCATAGCTTCTAGGAGGATCTGTTCCATGATCTTCCCAGGCGCAGAGGTGATGCTGACAGTTCAGTAGTTCCCAGGGTCTCCCCTCAGCCTTCTCTTCAGGCTGAACACCCCCAGCTCCCCCAAATGCTCCCCATTAGTCTCAGGCTCCAGATTCCTCACCAGCTCTGTTGCCCTTCTCTGGACACGCTCCAGCCCCTCCAGGTCCTTCTGGGAGTGAGGGGCCCAACCCTGAACCCAGCGTTTGAGGGGCCGGCCTCCCCAGTGCCTAGGACAGGGGCACGGTCACTGGCCTGCTCCTGCTGGCCACACCATTCCTGATACAAGCCAGGATGCTGTTGGCCCTCTTGGCCACCTGGGCACACTGCTGGCTCATATTCAGCCCCCTGTTGACCAACACCCCCAGGTCTTTTTCCGCCGGGCAGCTTTCCAGCCACTCTTCCCCACACCTGTAGCGTTGCATGGGGTTGTTGTGACCAAAGTGCAGGACCCAGCCCTTGGCTGTGTTGAACCTCACACAGTTGTCCAGGGCCCATAGATCCAGGCTGTCCAGGTCCCTCTGCAGACCCCTCCTCCTCTCCAGCAGTTCAACACTCCTGCCCAAAGCCATCATCTTGGCAGGAGATCTCCTGAGGTCCAGGGGTGGTTGTCCAGTTTGAGTGTGATTGAGCAGAGGACAAAATCACCACCTGCCCCTGAGCTTCTCATCCTTGGAGAACCCAACTGTTTTGTTTACTGGTGTGCAAAGAAGAAACCAGCAGTGGTTCAAAGGGACACCCCAGCTGCTCGTCTGCCATGGCGTGGTTATCTGCAGCTCAGAGCGGACAGGGGATGCCATGGCTGGTCGTTGCACGGGACCTTCCCTTGGACTCTTCCCACAGTGTTTTGAGGGTGCAGTGCATTGATAACGGATCAGTTGTTGCCTTTGTGAGTCCCTGTTTCATCCACTTTTCAGTGTCAAACCTATTAGTGCTGTGGCTTGTGGATCTCATGCTTTCAGTTGTGATTTTTCCAAAATTGGATGAGTAGCAACAAGCAAATAATGGCAATAAGGTACCACCCTACCACAGAAATACACTGCAACTTTGGGACCAGGTTTGATAGGATTTGGCCAACAGATCTGAGCTGAATTTTGCTCATTGTGAGACCTAGTTGTTGGGGCTCGTTTCCTGTCTTCTGCCCTTTCTTGTTTTTTTGTGGTGTAACAAAAGTCTGTGAAGCTTAACATTAGAAACGGGCTAGGACTTTACTGAACTGTGCATGGTTGTTTTAAAGGCGTTTTGGAGAACATCTTCTTGTATCATTCACTCAAAAAATGTAATGAACCAAGTAAAATGTAGTTAAAATTCAGATGACTAAGCTTATCTAGATTTTAATCTAACAAGTCTTTGTGGGTAATACCTTATACCAACACATACTTTCTGAATTTGTATACGTGTATACAGGTGAAAGGGTTGTTTTTATAGCTGGAAGGGGAAAATATGACCTTTCTGAAATTCTGAAACTTCCCCCTGCTCTCTGAAAATAGAAAAAAATCCAATGAAAAACACACCGAGAGATTTCTTTTGCAGATTAGGGAGGGATCTTTTAACCTACAGTCAGGGGAAGCTCAAGCTGTGTTCTGCAAGAGACCTCAGTAGTCCATGCAGCAGATGATAAATGATCCCTGTATTAGGTTTGAGGACTCAGCAGGACTCTGCAATCAGAAGATGGGCTGCAAAATTATGAGGTTTTAAAACTTTTCAGCTCCTCCTGTTTGCCTCCTTGTTTCAGAGTCTTAAAGGGTCAAAGACCTTTTAAAACTTCTGCCTGCTCCATTCAGTGTTAGAAATATAACATTTTTCTTACTGACAGCTGAGATTTTTAACTGAACTGCACGGCTTCAGGCTGAGATTTTAGGAAACAAAGTGAATCTCCTGGGAGCCGCCGGTGCTCGGCCCAAGAGGTAGAAATTCAGGGCACATCACACCCGATCAGGACCCGATCCTTCTCCAGGCACTGCCATGTGCAGCACTTGGCTCTTCTTGTGATTTTGGATAGGTTTGATGATTGTGTTTGGGCTGACACCTGAGCATCATTGGCACGAGCGCTCGTGCTGCCTGCACTGCCTGCGTGCCAGCTGGGGCTCGCCAGGGCCGATGCGGAGCAGCATTGCAGGCAAGGAGCACCAGCTGAGTGGTGCAGCAGCCCAGCCTGGGGTTCCATCACGTCCATGGGGCTAGCCACCCCACAGGGGATGGAGTTGTGACTTTTTGGGGGGCCGCGGGTATCACCTGAACTGCCCAGTTTGCCCCAGGAGGGCCCTGTGGCTCTCTAGCCGCGCGGCCACCATCGCCACCGTGGATGCTGTGGAGGTGAGCTGGCCAGCTCATCTCATAACTACTGTCATTGCAGCGCGGTGTTGGGAAACGAAGCAGCGCAGCGATAGAGATCAGAGGTGCTTGTGCTCCGTGCCGTGCGCCGCAAGAGGTGGGTGAGGAGCCGTTACTCTACTCTGCGGTGCTGGTTGTGATTATAAACACGTTCCTGCTATGGGCTGCAGTGGAAATGCGGCTTTCTGATGTTTCTCATGAGAAGCAAGACTTGCCCCTTCCAGCTCTCAGCACGGCCAGTAGCCAGGCCAGGCCAGCCCCGGGCCGCGGCTATGGCTCTCCCCTTCGCACCTCTGCTGCCTCCTGCCTCCTTCCAGACCCACCTGGGAGCAGATGGCCCTGGCGGGGTCCCCACATCCCCTGGGAGGCTGTCTCCTGTTCAGCCCATGCTGCAGTGAGGGGCTCCCGTGTCTCCACTCACCACTCTATTTGAATAACCAGAAGCGATAAACGCTCCTTTACTGGAGCAGCCAGCTCAAACTTGGTCATTAGCCTCCTTACTGAGAGCCCCTAAGCACTG
Organism: Egretta garzetta; assembly: GCF_000687185.1. Lineage (NCBI taxonomy): Eukaryota > Metazoa > Chordata > Aves > Pelecaniformes > Ardeidae > Egretta > Egretta garzetta. Next base: position 1,426,525 of record NW_009259494.1, on the reverse strand, counting down.
GCGATTTTGTTTCATCTCTGATTGTAACCAGCTGTTTTTCCCAGACCAGAGAAACCTTTTTCAAACCAAATTTCAAAAAAAATCCTAGCACATTGCAGGGAAAAATTCCAGTTCTGACAAATCCACCCTTTCCAAAGTAGAGTAACGTTGCCAGATACTCCAAAATAGAGTAATTAGGAAATTCTCATTTGGCTCCACCTGGCCTGGTCTTACTAAAATAGAAAGTCCTGATTTTGCATGTTTCCTCCATTAGGAGCATGGCTGCTGTCAGGCTCCTCCAGCTTCAGTTTGCTGCTGTGGCCAGCTGTGCCACCAACCGTCTCTGGATGATGGCATTGTAGGGGCTGATGCCATGACCTGCTGCAGAGCTGAGCTTTTGTTTTTAATGTACAATCAACCACACTTGTTTTCCTGCCTGAACAAGATTTCAGTCGAGTTTTAAATACCTCCAGGGATGGTCTGGTTGGGCAGACAAGGTGCTTAGGGACAAGGTTTAGTGGTGGGATGGCAGGGTTAGGGTAACGGTTGGACTTGATGATCTTAAAGGTCCTTTCCAACCTAAACGATTCTATAATTCTATGACTTATGAACTGGTGGAATTATCTATCAAGGTACATCCAACTGGAGGAGGTGCCATAAAACAGTACTGTCCAAAGAGGAGAGAAGGAGCGAAGGAGAGGAGAGAAGGAATAAGAAAGGGGTGTTTTGTTTGCAGTGAATCCCTTAACTGTCCAAAGAGGAGAGAAGGAGCGAAGGAGAGAAGGAAGAAGAAAGGGATGTTTTGTTTGCAGTGAATCCCTTCTTCATTATATGGGCTTGAGCTCAAATGAGTCCATAAGCTCTTCACGGCTGCAGCGACCTGCCCTTGCTGCTCGTTTTCAAGCCTTGCTATGGCCTATGAGAGCTCTTCTGCAAGGACAGAGGTGTTTTGGGACCATTGACCCCCGTAGCACCTGGAGGCACACCTGGAAGGGCCGGCAGGAGCCCCTCACTCCTTTCATGAGCGAAAGGCGAGTTGGGTTGGTTGGGCATGCATCTGCCCTGCTCTGCTCCTGTGCAGAGATGAGGGCTGTGGCAGGAGGCTCTGTGACCCGTGGTACGCAGAGGGCAGGGCAAGAGTTCCCTTGGCCATGGATGCTGCCAGCCCACCTTATGCTTTCACTGTGCCCCTCAGTAGCCAGAGGGTGTGGTGGGATGGCTGCCGAGGGGCAGAGACGTTCATTCTGCCACATTGGTACCAAAGGGTGGGATTTCCCTTGGGTTTCTATGGGTTTCCCCAGGAAGGTCACTCTGCTGTCATCGAGAGAGGTGCTGGATATGTAGAAGAAAGGGTTTGGAGCACTTTCTTGCTGCTTTGCAATGCCAGGAAGAGCTCCCTAGCACCTGCCTGTGTTTTTTAGCAGCCTCCACCTCAGGTGGAGATGCACAGCCGGTGTAGGACACAAGGACACTGTACCTGCATGTCTCCTAGCCAAGGCTGGCTGGCATGCTGGTGCAGACCCTGTGGGAAGTGCCTTTCGCCATAAGAAGGACCATGCCTCTGCCTGCCCCAAGTGGTTTGGGGACCACTGACCAACCCAGCCAGTGCCCAGGTGGGAAACCCTCATTGCTCACCAAGGAGAAGTCGTGGAGGGTGCCCTGTGAAGACTTTTCGCCTTCCAGTCTTCGTCTTCAGTCTTGCTGGACATGCGTCCCGCAACTGGCACAGCAAGATCTTTACTGCACTGCCACTGCCTGACACTGGGTAATGCAGTCATATGTCAAAGCCAGCAAATACGAAATAAAAAATGGATTTTAAAAAAAGGCTGCTGAGGAAACAAAGCTTCCAGATCTTGTATAAACCCTCTTGTCTGGGCTGGCAGCAGCAAGTGAGCTTTGGATCCTTTGGCCACCATTTTTTAGACATAGAAGAAAATGGTACATTACAAAATCGTAGTGAACTCGTGGCCCTTTCTTTGGCAAGGCTTAGCAAGGCTTTGGAGCTTGGGAAGGGATGTCCATTTTGCTATGGGGACGTTTTGCTTTTCCTATGCACATGTGCCTCAATTTGGCTGCATTGCAGACCTTTGGAGAAATCTCATGCAGCACACACTCAGTTGGGGGGTCAGTTATAGTTTTGCTTCTCCCATCTACACAGGCCAAGGCTGGGAGGTGGGTCCCCTGGGTGCTCCATGGCCCTTTCCCAAGTATTGAGCAGGAGAGCTGGGCTGCAGCAAGGAAGAGGGCATGGGAAGGGATCTACGACAAAGATCCCAAAGCTTATGAGGAGCTGGGGCTGGAGCTGGGCAGCTGGAGAATTGCTTGGCCGAGGGAGCTGTGGCCAGGGTGGGAGCAGCGCCGGTGTGGTTTGGTGAGACCCACAGCTTCCTTGGCAGAGGTCTGTGAAGTTTCCAGCCCTGCTAATAAATCACATGGGCATGATTATAATGACAAAGGAAATAATTACTTCATTGCATTTTCTTCTTAAGAAACTCATCTCATCGCACCCCAGCGCTGGTGAGCAGAACAGTGAGGAGTTTGCACGGCCAGGGCGTGGGAGTGAGTTCAGGCTGCTGGAGCACAGGCCGACTGCGCCGGCTGCGAGTGCAAGAGAGCTACAGCAGCCGGGGCTCAAGTCGTGCAGTTGAACAAGGTCATTCAGAAGTCACCGTATGGCAAAAACCCGTGAGTCAAATCCCACCCGGTGCTAAGGCAGCTCTTCGTTATGTGGCTCATCCCAAATCACCCTCAAGTCAGCCGCTGCCTGTGAAGACCTGCTGAGCACCCAAAGTCAGCAAGTTTTGGCCATCAACACCATTACTAAGCCCTTAGTGGGACAGCAGTTTCGGAGAGCTGATTTAAACCTGGCTGCTGTATAAGCAATGGCTTTATTTAGTACCTGCCTATCTCTGTTAAAATCGTTCCTTACTGATGGGAAACAAAACACAGCTTTGAAAAAATATATCCTGCTGATGGGCTTTGTTTTGCATCTCTTTGTGACAAAAGTGATTAAACTGCTAAATCACAGCTGCTTTTCTCATAAAAAAGACAAAGGATCTTTAGATCCCGACATCATTTCAAGAGTTGCAGAAAGCTCTAGGTAAATGGGAGTGATTTGATCTATCTTGGTTTTATCGCTGTATCTCCTACACCCACAGGCTCCCAAGCAGGGTGTATTTGCTGTCTCATGGCCTAATAGCTTCCTGTGTTACTCATAACTTAAACACCTAGAGAGAGATAAGGGATTGGGTTTGGTTTGTTTCCTTTAAGAAGAAATGAACATTAATAAATATCTCATTACCAGAAAGTGTCATAGTGAAAGTACAGAGCTTTCTCCTGTTCCACAGTTGGCTCTTTAATTTTCAGCGTGGTTAAAGAGCAGCATGAAAACCCTGAAAAATGATCCCAGTCACACTCAGCTGAGTTTTCAATAACTGCTGGATCAGATAGGGCTGAGCACCTATCGCAGGAGATGATCAGATAGGGGCAGCAAACTGCTGTAGCCTTTGCTCGGCACAAATTATTCCCTCGTCATGTCCAGTGAAAGGGGGAAAATTTGCAGTCGCAGCACACATGATCTCCAATATTTCAGAAATCGCCTGAGACCTCAGGCCACAGTGTTGGTTGCGAGAAGCCCTGGTCCTGCTGTGAGGCACTTCCCATGCTTCCATGAGCCACTAACCATTGCTTCAGCTCATCCTGTTCTGGAGAGAGCCAATGAGGGTCTCCTTCACCAAACTGGTTTCAAGGAGAAATAGACATTGATGTCCCAAAAGCATGGGCTGGCCGTGGAGGTGGCCAAAGGATCTGCTGCACTGGAAGGCGCTTGTGGCGGCTGTCAGCCCAGTCTGTAATCTTCTGGCCATCAGGCTTTGTTCATGGTTGTCTCCCAGGTGGGAGTGAAGGTGCCTCTGCTGCAAAGGGCGGCTGATAAGGTCACCAAGAGGGATTGTTCAGAAATGAAGCTGGGGGAGGCAGAAAGAGAGAGGACCACCAAGCTTGGGGTGAGAAGGAGCAGTGCAGAGAGTGGGAGAGAAACAGTGGGTTAGGAGTGTCCCCAGGCAGGGGGTGTACAAGACCCCCAGCAAGGAAACTGTCTGCTGTCCTGGCTTCAGCTACACTTGGGCTGGGACTCTCTCTGCATCTGTTCCCTGGAGTGGAGAATCTCAAAAGATGACATCAGCCAAAAAGGCAACACAGGCTGTCCTGGATAACCCCCAACAAATCCACTGCTGATGGGAAAGAGCCAGTGACAGAGAGATGCCAGAGTGCATGGGCATCCACGCTCAGTTCCCCATCGGGGCAGGGCGATATCAAACCCAACCAGCAGCTCCACGCTGGGCACTGGTGGCAGGGGGGATCTGATGCCTGGGTTTGGATGGCAGATGCTTTTAAGCAAACCATGTCCTCCAGCACCGTGAGGACAGGAGAGGTGAATAAGCAGCAGGCTGATCATGTTTGAAAGGTCTAAGTGTGGGAGTCGAGAGATCGGTCCACCTCCCCAAACTGCTAGAAAGCAAAGACCTTATGACTTTTAGGCCAAACTCCTGACACATGACTCCGGGTTTTAGAACATGTGGGGTTGGCAGTACCGTGTAACTTATTTGTTACAAATGATTTACAAGGCCCTTTAGAGGGAAATAAATTTCACAGGACAGTGCCTCCAGGGAAAATAATATGTATTTGGATGGGTGATTCATCATTCTGCATTAAGCCCATAAGCTCAGCTGACATCGAAGTATACCTCATAATCTCTTATCTAAATAATTTCCCCTTGAAATCCTCCATCTGTGCAGCTTTGTCCTGTTGATGTGAGGATAAACTGTTGGGCCAGAACTTCTGCTGGGAAAACTGGTCTTGTAGTGGCACAGTTGAGATGGAGACCCCACAACATGTTAGCTTACGTGGAAGGCACCAGTGGTGCCAGATAGCCCCAGAGGGGTGGTGCAGGGTAGGGGTAGAGGCCTGCTCTGCATTTTTTGGAAATCTGTGTCCCTTTAAAGCTTCTGGGGGTGACCTACCTGGTTGTCTCTTGGCTCGTGATCAGTACCAAAGAAGGGCTAAGAGCTTTCTGCAGACCCTTCATCTGGGTTGGTGTTGCGGTTTAACCCCAGCCGGCAACTCAGCTCCCCCCAGCCGCTCGCTCACTCCCCCCGGTGGGATGGGAGAGAGAATTGGAAGGGTAAAAGAGAAAACTCGTGCATTGAGATAAGAACAATTTAATAATTGAAATAAAGTAATAATAGTAATAATTATGATGATAATAACGGTAATGATAATAATAATAACAACAACAACAACAAATATAAAATTGTATTGGAAAGGGAAACAACAACAACAAGATAAAGGGGAACAAAACCCAGGGAAAACAAGTGATACAATTGCTCATCACCCGCCACCCAATGCCCAGCCCGTCCCCCAACACCCCCCAGTTTCTATACTGGGCATGACATCATATGGTCTGGAATAGCCCTTGGGCCAGTTGGGGCCAGCTGTCCTGGCTGTGTTCCCTCCCAGTTCCTTGTGCCCCTGGCCAAGCAGGGGAATCTGAGAAGTCCCTGACTTAGTGTAAGCCCTGTTCAGCAACAACTGAACTATCAGGGTGTTACCAACATTCTTCTCATGCTAAATCCAAACCACAGCACTATACCAGCTACTGGGAAGAAAATTAACTCTATCCCAGCCGAAACCAGGACGCTTGGCTGACAGGGAATTTTCCCCACGCTTGAAGAGATAGTAATTGTCTTCATCCTGAGACATTTCACCAGATTTCTCCAAATCTTTTCTTTGCCACTGCCAGTCTGGGTTATCTTCGTTAGCCATCCTGGGAAGAGGTCAGGCCCAAATTCTGGGCTTCCAAATCATCTTCCATGGGTGATGCTGAAAACATCAAACAAACCCCAGCCGCCAGCAGTCTCCCCCAAACTCCTTTTTTTGCCTTCCTCTCATCATCCTCTTTTTTGTGCTGTTGTATACACAGGGTTTTGTCCATCGCGGGGCTCCAGGGATTGTTTTTTTGTGGGGTATGCTGGCCACTTGCAGGTCATGGTTATCACGTGCTGTGTATTGGAGCAGGGTGGCTCCAGCTAGAGTAGAGCTTGGAAAGACTGTTGTGAGTTTGGGCATGGACCCTTCAGGGGTCCTACAGCCCCATAGTACCCTCCCATCATGAGTCTCTACAGCCATGCTGCAAATGAGAGACACTCACAGGGGGATGTTAAAGATGCAGCATTTCCTCCAGCCAACCTGGCAGTGTGGTCTGCGCATGGCCAGCTGGGACCAGCCTTGGCAAGGTGATGTGATGCTTGTGCTACTGAATTCAAGAAATTAGTCACTAATTATAGCAGCCACCCACAGTGTCCCCAGTAGTGTAGTATCTGAGAAGGTCATGAACCCCATGAATCACCTATGAATCCACATGTAACTCCGGTAAAGTAACAGGAAACAGGCATAATGAGACGAGAGCCCATTGCTGATTCTGCTGATTCTGTACAGTGCTTGTTCCTTTGCTATGGAAACAGGTTTGGATGGGACCCAAAAGGGTAAATGCTCTGCAGCTACCCCTCTCTTGAATTCAGACTGCAGGTTTGCCTTCTCATCTGGTTTGCAGGGTTAGCCGGAGCCCCGCACCAGCAGCCCCACAGCTCACAGCCTGCTGGACCTCTGCAAGCCCTCAGCAGCAGAGGGACATCTGCAGAAAGCTTCCATCCAGACCCATGATAGCCCCCACAGTCATGGTCAGCCTGGAGAGGTGGAAGCATCAGCTGGGCTCTGTGTCCTGGCCAATGCATGGAGCCCCATCCCTCCAGCTCGCCACGCAGGGTGGGCAGGGACCCATCTACACTGGACAAGCTTGGGGATGGAGAGGTGGGGAGCAGTTTCCTGCAGTGCCGGTGGCCGGGTCCTCTTCCCAGTGCAGCTCGCTGCCGCTGACACAGTTTCTGTGCTGGCGTAGTGTGCGGCAGCAGGGCACGGCTGCCGGTAAGCAGCGTAACTAGAGCCTCTCAGATGTGGTTATTTTGTTTTTCTCCCATCTTCTCCACAGGGGAAAGCTGCAAGCAGAGCTCGCTGCTGGTGGTTTTGATGCATCAGGAGAAGGGGGCTTGCAGCCCCCAGTGCACATCAGACGGTTTGCGCGGCACAGCTGGCAGTGGGGATGGGTCTTCCTCTTCCAGCCCACCTCTGTCCTGCGGGTGATGGGCACAAAGGCTGTGTCTGGCCCTGTTTCAGGCAGGCTCCTCTACCCATCAGCATCCGTGATGGTGCCTCTGTGCTACCTCAAGAGCCCCACTGCCCACACCCATGAAGCTGCTTGGCACCCCATCTCCTCTCCATCCCTGCTGGGAGCCCCTCGCCCTCTCCCAGCCTCTCCCCACCTCCTCCTTGCCATCTTCCTGGCACCCCGTAAGCCACTCTCCCCTTCACTTTTCCCTCCCTGTCTCCCCGAGCCTCATCTCAACTCTCCCCAACCTTCCTACCCCTTGGTCAGCCTGTGTGGCTGCACGAGCATCTCACCATTAGCATGAAATTCGGCAAACCCAGGGCTTTTTGGAAGGGCTGAAGGGATCTGTGTATTTGCTTTGAATACAGCAATGTGTTTTGGCTAAAGGGAACAGGAGAACATTTTGAAAATGTCAAAATATTTTGTTTAGGCATTTTTTAAACAAAATGTTTCACTTGGTAGTTGACAAAAAGAAAAAGAAAAAAGAAAAAATATTGGTGCAAAATCTCCAAAGCAAAACCTTCCCACTTTTGTTTTGAGATGGCACCTGCATCTAAGAATTCAGACTACAAAGGCACAAAAGCCGGTTTCAATAGTAAATGATGTCCAGGCACCCATGGGAGTTTCCTCGGTGGAAGTCAAAATGTTTCAAAAGGAGTCAAAACATTTTCTGATTTTATTTTTTGCCCTCTTCCAGTTGGCGGGGGGTGTGTGTGAAATCTGTCCTTGCTGGGCCTGGATCAAGGACTCCTCTTCATTTTTATGTTCGCTGCTAAGTAGAAATATTTATGACAACACATGAGGCTTGCTAGCGAGCTCAAATCTACTTCTCACATTAGAGAGGGAATTAATGCTGGGGTCAGGTCCTCTGCCATGACCCACTCTCTCTCTTCTTCTCTACTTCGTCTTCTCAGCCTGTAGCACAAAGGGGCCAGAGAAAATCTCTTTTCTCCCTAAGTTTGCTCCAGCCCATGCTCTGCCCTGGAGATCCTGTAGCTTTTTCTCAAGTGAAGCTGAAATTCCTTTGTGTTTTTCAGAGCCTTTCTTACGTCCTAATGTACCTGGCTGGCTGGCCCTTGCCTTCCTGTCCTCTCAATCTCCACCAGCTCTCTGGTTTTTTTTTGAAAGCAATGATATGCTGCAGTCGTGCCAGCTGCCTGTTTGTCTTTCTGCCATCTGTCTGTCAGTCCCCCACAGAGCTTTTAGAGGGAATGACTAATTTCAAGAAAACTTGTCCAAAGACTCAGAGGTGGGAAGTTCCTATGAGCACAGTGACAACCAGGAGCAGGTCTGGGGCGACCAAGTGGGAATGGGCAATCCCATGGCGTGGCACCTGCGTGGCAGCTACAAGGCTTGGGTGGCTCCTCTGGTCCTGCTCACCGCAAGCTGTCAGATGAAACAGAGATGAAACGAAACTATTCAAAGACAAACAATTTTGGTTAAACAAACTGTCCAGGTTCAGGACAAAGACACTGTGCAGAAGGGCTCTGGGTAAGTAAGCCAGGCTGGTGGGCTTGTGCTGTGTTCATGCCAGAAGGGTCAGGGCTGTGTTTCTGTTCTTAATAATGTTTTGTTATTTCACTGTACAGTGGAAGGGTGGAAATCAGCCAGCTGCAGGGTGTCCCCCAGCCAACCCCCCAGCCCGGGAGCTGGGCGGGTGCACGGCTGTGGTGGCTCAGCTTTCTTTTGGGGTGACAACCCAACCCTTTGAGCAAAACCCACAGCTCTCCTTGCACAGTGCCCTTGCAGGGTGGTTGGAAAGAGACCTTTGTGTTGAGGTGGGCAACGCTGGAGTCTTGCTGAGACATATTTTCGCTATTAGAATTACAAACACTTTGATCAACATTTAATAGTCACTAGATTATAGAGACTCACAGATTTTTATGTGCTGTCTCTTGTGGTGTTTAGGGCTTTTGCAGCAGTTTTGCAAATCACCGTCTGATATATTACAGCTTGCCCTTGGACCACAGAGATGTAAGTGTAGTTTTGAGTGTGAACTCCTAGGCATACAGCCCCTTCTTTCCTATCTGTCTGTCTATGGGGTCCTTTGAATTCTTGAACTGTCAGGATTTTCCAGCAAGTCTTTATGACATCCAGTGTTTTTCTTATAGCTGCAGCTCCTGAAGCTGCACTTGTACCAAAAATTCATATACAGTTGGAAAAAAATATTCCAGTAAAGCTTGGTGAATGTTTTTGCACAAAACTCTCAGGTGGTGAAATTTTCAGTTCATCAGAAGTGCAGCTGGTTTGTGAACCAGACCAGTTCACTAAAGCATCAGACCTGACATGCACCGCAAATATTCACTTCTTATTCTGCATCACCTTTGTGTTTGCAGAGAAAAGTGCAAAGTGACGTGGATGCAGTTTAAAGGTTTGGAAACCAGAAAACAACCAGAGGAAACCCAAAGGATCCAAAGTGTGAGAAATGTTGATGTATATACCTCTAAGCAACAATCAGAGGTAGACCATATGAAGTTTGCCATCATCTCTGATTAATAAGGATAATTAATTGGCACAATGATGTCCAAACAGACTGATGTGCTGTGGTTTGAAAGAGATATTTTCATTTCTTAGGCCTGATGTGTATCACCTCATCCTTAGTTTGGAGGGACACCAGTGATGAGCTGAATGACACCAAGATCTTCCCTGTCATAGGGGAAGCTTTCGGAGTGAGGGAATGATGCCTGCTACGGCTGGGAGAGAGGGACTCACTGGGCCAGGGCCAGAGCCAGGGCTGTCTGCCTGTTCAGCATCAACCACATTTACTCCTACTGGCCATGGCCAGCACCTTGAACCCTCCCTACAGGTTGGTCCCAACCCTCGTGAGCTTCCCTCAAGAGGAGCTGGACCAGCTCTTCAGGCTCACCCCCAGTGTTAGCCTCTACATCCCCTAGAAGCTCATTCACACCCTTAACCCTGCAGCCACAGAGCCTCAGGATTTGGGGATTTTTCACTCTCTGCCACTTTTCACGTTGGGCCAAAGGAGAGGACAGGGTAAAGAGCTCAGAAAACACCATCTCAGTGCAGCAAGGCGGAGGAGGTGGCCAGGCCACTTGTCAATGTGTGCACAATAACAGGAAGAAAAGTGCAAACATAGCCCTTGCACCAGGGTGGAGGACCGGATGCAGCAATGAGAGTAGAGCCTCCCTTGGTTTTGAAGTTGTCTGAGGAGTACTACTGTCTTCATGCCGAAATTTGGCCCGGAGATGTTGTCTTCAATTCATGTTTCAGGTTGCATAGTCCATGGTTGCAGGAAATAAGTGGTTGTGCCCAAAGTGTCCATCATTCCTGTCACGCCCCTTGCTGCAAGCTGATGTTGAGGTTCAGGTGGGTTTTCCCATGTGAGCACAGCCAAGCAAATAACTGAGAGGGCCTCAGCATCTCTGCAGGAATTGAGCAAAATCATCTTAATGATAAGAAAAAAATGCATGGAAGAGGTTTGGGGGTACAAGGTCAGTCCTGGCTTTAGTACTCAGTGTGAGACCAAGACCTGAGGTGGGCTCAGAGGTCTTAACATGGCCCTGTCTCTCTGTGGGTTTGAACAATAAAATGCAGCTCAGCAATGGGAGTTCAGGGTCTTGGCCAATTTAGTGCCATGGCAAAAATATCAGGAGATTCATGCCAATGTCTGGAGATGAGGGGAAAAAGAAAGAAGTAAAACCACGTGTTTGTAAAGCAAAATCTGGCATATCTAACCAGAACGTCCCCAAGTTCCTGTGATGGATGGGGCTCTGAACATTCTCCCCATTAGGACTGGGCATTTCTTCTCTTAGGAGAAGCAGCTCTGCTGGGCATCCACCATGGACAAGAACGGCTTTTGGCAAAAGGCAGGGAGAAGAGCGGGGATGGAAGATGGGAGAGCACCAACTTTTGCTCCAGGATGCGAGGCAGCTGCTCCTGCTTCCAGGGCATCTACTCTGTGACAGTAGGAGGATACCATCTCTGAAGCAAGCCAGGAGACCCTGGGTCTTTCTCTGAGGAATCCTGGGGGCTTGGTCCCCACATTTGGATCTCAACATGCTCCTTCAGCAGCTGTGAAAAGCAAGGGGTGACAAGGAGTAGCAGTTCCCCACCAGTGATTGCCACCTCTCCTCCCATTGGCCAGACATGGCCCAGCTCAGTGCTTGGGTCACACCAGGAGCCCTCTCACTTGGGCTTGTCTTTCTACCTCCTTGTACAGCTCCTTTCACCAGCACCCGCTGCATGACACCACCGCGGTCACTGGCTTCCTGGGCGTCCTGGAGTTCAGCTCCCAGTGAGGGCACATCTGTGGCAGCCCCCATCCAGCACCTCTCCAGGCAGCTTTTATGCCTTGCCTTGCCTTGCCTTGCCTTGCCTTGCCTTGCCTTGCCTTGCCTTGCCTTGCCTTCCCTTCCCTTCCCTTCCCTTCCCTTCCCTTCCCTTCCCTTCTGCTGTTTGTGCCTATAGCTTAGGTGGCATGTTTGATTCGGCTCCTAAAGCTGCACTGATTCCCTGGTTCATGAGTAGCTGCCCTACGTAAAGCTGCCCATGAATCACACACAGTCAATGCACTTGTGCCTGGAGCGCCCTGGCAGAGCAGGAGAGGAGGGAGATGTATGGACCAGCAGGGGTCTGGGGGCTGCCTGTGGCCATTTCCCTGCTCTCTCCAGAGATGATGGGACTGACGTTTCTGCCCTGCTGCCCTGCAGAGCTGCCTCCTCCATCCTGCAACGCCGGCAGCTCTGGGTGGGGTCTGCCAGGAGACCCATCCTGGCTGGAGAATTCCCAGTGCAGAGATAGCTGGGGCTGGTCGGAGGGGTGCTGAGCTGGCAGCTGCCTGTCGAGAAGGCAGGGGGTGGCAAAAAGCATATTTGCAAATGTGGCACATTTATTATTCACCGGCAGCAGGAAAGGAAGAGGAGCAAAGGATCCGATCCCCTTGGGAGACAGATGATCCTTTGGGGTCTGCGAGGGAGGGAAGGAGCTAACGAAGGAGTGCAGCAGAGCCCGTGCCATGCCTCCGTGTGGAGCAGAGAGCAGCACTGGGGGGCTCTGCCCTTGGCTACCTCTCCAGAAGGTCCTGGGTCCTGGCCCTGGTGGTGAAATACCCTAAAGGATCATGTCCATTAACAAATAACAACTAAATCAGTGCTGGATACACAGGCAGAGAGGAGTCTTTGCAGGCTGGACTGGAAGACGTTCAGTAGTCCCTTCCAACCCCAATTACCATCTCAGCCTGTGAGATGGGGCTCAGTCAGCTGTTGGACGATCAGACTCCCCAAGGCTGTATCTCCAGAGTTTCTCCCCCTCGCTGGCAGCTTTCCCTGCTCACCCTCCTGCCTGAGCACAGCAAGAGGCTTCACTGGCAGGTAGGGCTCTGGCTGTGCTTTTCTTCGAAGCTGCCTGTGAACCAAGCACAACTACTCATGTTGGGAAGTCTTCTTATTTCAGGATAAATAAGCCCAGGCCTTTGATTTTCACTTGGAGTGCCAGTGAATTTGCTCTCCAGGCTCAGCAGAGCTCTCCCTGTTGGGATCTGCTAGATCATAACACTGCTCCCATCATAGCCAGATACATCTGATGGAGCAAATGTTCCCAGCTGTCATCTATGCCAAAGCCAACTTTTCTCTGTCCTGAATTTTCAGAGAAAAGCTGTTTTTTCAGCTTGAAATCTCAAGCCAAAATTGTTTTCCACTTTTGAGTCTTCTTTCCAGATTTCAGCCACAAGTTGGCCCATTTATACCCAGTAGGAGCAATCAATCAACCAGTCAGGGCCGTGGATTCCCCAAAGCATCACCAGGCCCCAGAGCTCAGACTGCTTTTCGTTACACTGCTCAACTCAACTTCACAGGGGGCTGTTTTGTTTCTGCCAGAAAGGAGCAACAAGGAAACTCATGCAGGTCAGGTAACGAGAGAGGAATCACCTGCAAGGGTGCACTGGGGTTAAGTGCGACATACATGGAATAGCAGGTCATAGATACATGTGTATGTATAAATACATGAACAAATAGACATATGTATGTGTGTGTACTTATATTGACATTATCTGTATCATTTGTGCCGTCACCCATTCCTGTAACGTGGCTCCAGAGTTAATATCACAAAGGATTTGTCTGGGCACCGCTAGAGGCCAGTGTGCACCTTGAATAAAGAGGCCAAGGCACCAATTAATAACCGCCTGTCGGGAGGACAATGTTTCTTGTGGGATGAGGTCCTGTGGCACAGGGGATGCTGGCCAGGCCAGGGGAGGCAGCTGTCCACCGTTGGCAGCCTGGCAGGGTGGGTAAAACCTTCCAGCTACTGGCCCTGTGTAGTCCTGGCAACTTCTTGCAAAATCCTGCTGCTCCGTGATGGCTTGAACATGGTCCTGCCCAGGACCTGCTGTGTGTCCGGGGTGTAACGCAGCTGTAGCATCCTCCCCTCCGGCCTTGGGCAGCCAGGCAGTCACATCCACCAGGACCCAGCCCTGTCCTCACTGCTCTTTGGGGACTGCGGGGACAAGGCAGCAGCAGATCAGGTCCCACAGCTTCCCCTCCCCATGCCAGGCTGGGGCAGCAGCAGAGCTCCAGGTTGGAGGTGGGCAAATAACCGCCTGCCTGCTTCTCTGGCTGAGCTGCAGACAGTGAGTTTTGGATGGCCCTGGAAAGCAAAATCAATTTCTGAGAAAAGATGGAAGACCATGGCAACACTGCGTTTAACTAAAGGTGGAGTGTTTCATTTTGTTTCACAGAAGTTTTCACCTCGACGTTGGCGGCAGCAGCAGCAAATTGAGACGCCTTTCTCCACACGAGATCATTTTGACATGGTAACAGTGGAACCTTTGTTGAGTGAATGTCAAAATGAGACATAGAGCCTTTTAAAATCTGTTCTAAAATGGGTGTGTTTTAGCTTGAATTATTTGCCAGCCCCAGACACATGGGGGTACCACATTTGCAGTGGGGAGACGGAGGTCGATCTGGGGATGGTGGCACCGAGGTGGGAAGCGGTGCTGGCAGGGCAGCGAGGAGGGAGTGTTTTGCTGGGTGAGCTCCTTGATAATGCAGCTGTATTTTGGGAACTCTTCATTCACAGTTGATGTTGTTTGAAACCTTGTTTATTGCTTGGCTGCTTTTATCTTTGAGAGATGGAGAATGAGACCAGAACATCACTCCTGTGTGTAATGGCTTCTCTCCTTTGGTTGTCCTGGGGGAAACAGTGAGGTTCAGAAGTTGACTTCATGTCCTGTTGGAAACACAAAACCTAATACTTAGCCCCAAGTCTTTTGCCCCATTTTCTTTTTTCTGTGGAGCAGAAATAAAGACAAGAAACAAAAGCAAGATAATTTTTTTCCCCAAATCCTCCCAAAATATTTTATTTCTGCCTCTTAGGAATGTACTTGCACTCCCATTCACAACCTGGAAGATCTGAGATTTACCTCAACGTGACCTGAAACAGATTAAGGTCCCAGGAATGACCCCTTGGGTTGAGACTGAGGATCCATCCCAGCAGTCACAGGCAGACACCAAAAAAGCAAGAACGGGGCAATGATATCCCATCTTGACCTTCCATCTGTTTTCAGATCAGGGGATTCTCCTGCTTAAAAACCTGTGTTTTCACTTGCGTCATGCTCTGGAGCAGCTACTGGCAGAGAAAACCAGGGATTCGGTACAGCTCAGTGCCAGCACACCTTGCTCAGGATCGCCCTGAGTGACCTCGGGTCAGAGGAACTGCTGAAAAGCGGAATAAAAGCCATGCAGGATTGCTGCCTCCTTGAAGCTCCCAGGAGGAGACCTCCCCTCCGTGTCCCAGTGGTCACAGCCATTGCAGGAGATGTGGCGGGCTCTGGGCTGGCTGAAACTTTGGGTTTTGTTGAAGTCTGATTTTGGTTGAAATAGGACAACCCTTGTGCCAGGCAGGGGGTCACTGCTGCCAGTCAGAGACCTCAGGAGAGCAGACAGTTTGTGTAACCCAGGACACTTCATCTGGGAAGTGTCAGGCTGAATGAAGAACCATTTCCTGCGGGACTTCGCCCCAGCATGGCAGGAGGAGGGTCGAGGAGGGAGGAAAGCTGTGGCCCTTTGCTCTGTGCAGCTCGCAGTGTGTGGCATGGCCACCTTGGCATCCCCATGACGGGGGTGCCACACCCCCTGTCGCTTTCCGGAGCTGGGCGCAGAGCCGCCCTGCCGGGATTGCTGCATCTCTCAGGGAAGCTTTGCTGGGTGCCGTGCAAGGCTCCTCACACTGACCAATACTGCTCTGGTGGCGATCTGTCGAGTCCCAGGGAGATCTGTGGATCTGCTGCTCTGGCATACAGTGTCGGCGGGCATCACTCGGGCAGCCTCAGCTGGCACAGTCCACTGGACTGGCCTTGTCACCCTACTCTCCTCCTGGTGCAGAAAGTGCTGTTGTCTGTATCTGGCAGTAGGGCAGGAGCCTGAGGAGTGCATAGAAGATGCCTGTCCCACCTTACTCAATGCCTATCCTCTTGCAGGGCCTGCCATGGTGATGCTTCTGTGAGCAAGGAGCTCCTGACTGTGGATGTGTCTCATGGGTGGATCACAGAGCTGCATTACCACATGAGCACCAGCACCGTAACTGCCTCCTCTTCCTCCTCCAGAGACCTGCCAGGGAAAGATGCCCCATGGCAGCATATGGGATGTGTGGACCACCACCATCCCAGCGATCCCTCCAGCCTAGGAGCGCCAGAGCTCCCAAAGGAGCTGTAAACCCATATTGCTTTTTACAGAAAATCCACACAAGCAAAAGCCTCCCAGGGAAGGATTCAGGATCGCTGTGTCAGGGCCAGAACAAGCAGGGAGCAGCCCTGAGAAGAAGCAACATCATTAGAGACCCACCTTGTGTGCTCAGTGGTGTTTCAGGGGCAGCGCTGCTCCGGTCGCCTACCTGCACCCAGGGCTGGGCCAGCACTGCAGTGGGAGGGGGGCCCAGCTGGGCATCTCGGAGGAGCGCAGTCACAAGGGGTTAACCAGGATCCTCTCTCCAAGCACAGCTCTCTCCTGCCTGTCTGCTGAAACCCACTAACAGAATTAGCACTGGAAATTTGTGCACTGTGCTATGTTAAAAAAAAAAAAAGGCATGAAATATATTTAATCTCTCATTTTGGAATTGCATTTGACATCTAAGTTAAATAAAATGTTCCTGAGGTCATTAAAAATCAGAAATAGTACAAGATTTGGGTTTACCATAGTTTCAGAATGAATCAGGTTTCTGAACTTGTTTTAATCTCCGTATAATTGCTTTTCTGTATATGGTAACCTTTAGAAAATGAGTTTAATAATTAGTCATCTCAGACTAGTTAAAGACAACATCCTGCCCTCAGTTCAGTTTTATTTCCAACAAAAAACCAATGCCGAAGTAAAGTCTTCACTGTGGCTGGAAACACAGACTCAGGCTACATGTTTGGTAGGCGAAAGAGCTCATGTTAAGCCCCAGAGAGCCTGAAAGTGTGGCACTGCTCATCTTGATGGCTTTTCACTCTCCCTTTGCAAGAAGAACTGGAAGAGAAATGGAAAACACCAAGAAGCAGCAACAGCCATGGCCAGTTCCTCAGCTCTGCCCCTCCTGGGCACGGAGCCCCAGACTGGTGCAAGGAGAGGGTTTAACTGGATGGTGAAACAAGGGACCTCCTGCCTGGACCCCCTCTTTTCCCAGGATGGCAGGTCTGGGCAGAGTCCAGGCACAGTTTCCAACTCCTTTGGACCTATGCCTGGTGTCCACATTGCCAGCATGATCCCCACGGCTGGGGCATGCTCCTGGTCCTGGTCCTGGTCCTGGTCACACCACCCTCTCCCCTACTCCCTCAGCACCTTGCTCATCTGTATTAAAAGCTCATCTGCTTTCTCGCTCCCCCTCACATCTCATGCCATCATGCCAGTCTGGATCTCTCCTGTGGTTATTGGTTTCCCAGTGCCCATACATTATCCTCCCCGATTGGGTCCACATCCTGCAGGTCAGCAGCTCAGGGGTGTTGGTGGCCCCTTGGTCTTCTGCAGCATGGTACCTGCTCCCTGGCTTCTCACAGGGTATGGGAGACCATCCCACACCTCTGGGATCATGACAAAGGAAGAGGCAAAGCCCAGCCTGTGCTGATGGCATGTGCTATGCATGGGCATTGTGGGGACAGGGCACCCTGTGTCCCCAGTTGCTCTGGGGCTGCCCTTGCCCTCAGGAGACAGAGGTGCATCCCAACACTGCCATCAGCTATCCAGCTCCTCTTCCCTCTTGACTTCTGGCAGTCCAGTGCAAATCTGAACCACAGGTTTCCTTCACTGTTGCAGAAGGTGGTGGAGGAGGAACGTCCTCCAGATTCCATTTCTTCATCACACTGGAAAAGGTGCTGCAAATCATAGAATCATAGAATGGTTTGGGTTGGAAGGGACCCCTAGAGGTCATCTAGTACAACCCCCCTGCAGAGAGCAGGACATTCCTCTGCATTGTCTTGTGCTTTATTTAGTTTAAATTTCTAAAGGCATGGACTTGCCACCATGTCCCTGGAGGGAATATTCCAGTATCTGATAGATCTCACTCTGGGAAATGCTTCCTGCTACTCACCTGACATTTTCCTTTTCTTAATTTCACCTCTTTATTCCCAGCTCTAGCCCCTTGGCTGACAGCCCTCCCTTTTTTGACAGAGTCTCTGGGTGGATTTGCAGGAGCTCTTGGCATTCATTGACCAGGTCATTCCTACTGAAGCCAATGGTTTCCTTGGTGCTCAGGCTAACATCAAGTGCTCCTTCCTTGGAGAGACCTTCTTGGTTATCCTGTTCCCCTCAGAGGGACTGTGCTGCCGTCCTGTTCACCTGGTGACTCCAGAAATGGGTTAACCCCACCCTGGGGACTCCAGGTTACTGATCTGGTTCCCAGCCCTGAAGCACCCATTGAAGCCAGAGGAAAAGTGTACATTGGGGGTGGGATGAAGCTGTAATCCCACAAATGTGCTAATCTTTGGATCAGGAGCACTCAGTGCTTAAATGTCTCTCGCAAGTGGCTGAGAGTGTGTTTTGCTGAAGCAAACTGCAATTACATTTAGTATCTTCAATTTAGCTTGACATGTTGCCTCTAGAAAGAAGAGATGTCTTGTATTAAGGGCTCTGCAGCACAGACAGTATCTCTGACCCTCTCCTGTCTCCCCTTGCAGCCCCCCCAAATGCTCGCCCAGGCTGCATGACCAGGCGAGCAGAGCTGATGGCAGCAGGAAGGAGCTGCTAATGCACAGCTATTTCTGTCACAGCAAGGAGCATTGTACAGCACCAACCGAGGAAATGAAACCAGAGCCTGTCTGGAGGCCAGAGCAGATCCAGAAGAAGAGGCCAGTAGGAACCAGCTACTCCACTACAGAGACCAGAGGAAGCAGCTCACCAGAGCTCAGCGATGGGTAAAGGCAAGCACCGGCACGCTACAGCTCTGGCCCGCCAGCACATCTGGGGCCATGGGGCAAGGGAGTTTTCCCCAAGCTGAGACCCCCCCAGCAGTAATGGGGATGGATTTATTTTCACTGTCTTCATGGAGTAAAGGTATAATTAACATATCCTCTTATTGACCATGTGCCATGCAAAGGTCAAGGTCTCATCTTCTTCAGAAAGAGCAACAGGCTGGAGACAAGGTAATGAGCTAGATCCACCTTTGGCTGCTTCCTCCAGGAACTTATTTTTGTTTCAGAAACATTAGATGATCTGACAACTCCTTGTAAATGTAGCAGTCGAGTCCCCTGCCCAGTCCCACACTCATGGTGGCCTTTTTTCCACCACCTTCCCCTCTCCTTTTTTTCTTATAGTTATCTAACTTTTACAGTTTTTGAAGCCATGAAGTTTCTCATTAGCCTGCTGTTAAACTGGACTTTGGGAACAGCCATGCAATAAGTGAAGATCTCCTTGGGCTCATGGGGAGGGGCAGATTCCCTAATGGGTCAGCTATAGTCTCCTAATACAACCTCATCATGTCAACCCAGGTTACCTGCAGTAGTGTTTCTGTTGCCAAAGTTTTCTACGATATTATTTCAAACCACTCACTGCTTAGGTTGGTTTTTGATCACACTCCTAGCCCGTGCTCCTCTTACACCGTACCCACGACATGTGGGATGCAGGTGTGCAGCAGATCCTGTACCAGCCATTAAAACATTCTCACTGGAATCACAGAATCATTTAGGTTGGAAAAGACCTTTAAGATCAGTAAGTCCAACCGTTAAAGGAACCAGAACTGGAAGCCAAAGAAAACAGGGGTGTGTGAGTAAAGTGCCTTAAGACACACACTAAGGTACCTCAGGGTGTCAAGAAGGGTGTGGGTCTCCCATAGGTCCCACTGTATCCATGGGAAAGTCTCAGCAACCCCATGTCATTTCTGTGATGCAACACATCTCTGTGTAGACACCCAGTCTCTCCCTAGGTTTCTGGAGCCCCAGGACTCATCAGGAGCTGTAGTGCCATGTGTTGTGTAGACCTCAAAGGTAGAGTGGCTCTGAGTTTTTACAGAAAATTTAAGTGATGAAAATGCTGATATTTGGAAAGGCTGATGGTTGGCAGCAGGAGATTTCTGGACTGCTTGGTGTGAAACATGTTTTCAAGTCCACAGTGAATGCTGAACATGAGGTAGAACAAAGCAACCACAGGAAAAGAGGCAAACATGGTACTTAGCGAGCATCTTCGCAGCAGGGTGGCGCCAGAGTGTGGCTGGCTCCGTCTCACACAGCCCCTGCTTTCCTGGAGAACATTGTGCAGGGGGAGACAACTGGTGCGATGGCTGTCCAGCAGCAGGCATGGGCTGGGATTTCCCACCACTTCGGTATGAAATCCCTTGCCTGTAGGTGCCCAAGGAAGCTGAGCTCACACGTGTGCTTGGGTATTGCTAGTGCGAGAGCCCTGAGATTGCAGTGTGTCTAACCAGCTTTGAATCTGCTCCTCTTTTGGAGACCCAGTGGCCACAGCTACACTTGAAAGCACCACATCTCACTGAGGTTCTCAGAGATCCTGCTGGCAGACAACCCCTTCATCTCATCCCCAGTCTTTTATATCGCTCTGCTCAGCAAGGCTCAGTGGCGCTTAGATGTGGAGGATCCACGTGTCCTGGCTGTGAGTAGGGCTGCAGCAGAGCAACTTGGTGGGAAAATTAACGTGGGTTTGGGCGGCCGCTGTCACTGGTGGGAAAGGATGCTTGGGAGGTGGGAGGGAGAAGGAGGAATGCCACCGTCCTTGCACCATTGTCACTGTCATAGTGGGCTGATATGTTTAAATATATGCCAACAGGCTCCAATGCTGTGTCTGGCATACACCCAGAGGAATTCACCAAAGTCAGCATCTAAATTAGGAAATACTGGACTTGGAAACTTGGTCCATGGTTTGTGTGTGGAAGTGGCGCCAGCAGAAGAAGGTCCCTTCCCCCTCCCTTCATTGCGCTAACGTTTGCTTTCATTTTACTACTGAACAAATGAAGACAACAGCTGTGTTATTTAACAGTGTGCGTTTTACTACCAACAAAGAATGGTTCTTTAAAACATGCAAAAATCTGTGTGCCCTTCCAGTGAAAAGTGGAATTGCAGGTTTGGACAGAAGGACCTAAACAATAAAAGTGCAGCTGGAGCATTAAAAACGTAGTTGGTGGCAAAGATGGTTGGGTTTGGCTTGACTAATCTGAACGACGGTCCAAAGGACCATTACACTGCTTTAGGAGCAGAGCTGTTTGCCGCATATTACCACAATGGCAAATTTTAAGGGTTGGTGGATATTCAAAGAAGTGGTCCAAAGTAAAAACCCATATCTCTATTGCTACTATTTTTCCAAAGGTCATTCAGATGCCACGACAGCTGCTTCACAATGAAAACCTTAGATGCAATAAATGAGCATGGGTTATCATGCCTGTGCTGAGTGAAGGGGATGAAAGCAGCTCATGGGGCCAAATCTGAGCTGGCCTGAAAACAGCCACCGTAGGTACCAAAAGCAGTGAAACCATGGCAGCACATGACTCTGCATGTGCTCGGTCAAAATATTTCTCCTGCTTTCAGCTTACCACTTGCCTCTACCTCTTTGAGCTGCCTTGACCCCAAAATTGTAGTGTAGGCTAAGCACTGAGGCTGGGGAAAAGAGTAAGCTTGAATATTCATGCTGCGGTTGCAAGGCAAGTTGTGCAGAGAATAAGTCTCTGACATGAATGACACAACACATCCAACATCTTGTCTGAAGCACTCAGAAATGAGGCTTGAGCGTGCAAGGCATTTTGAAACCTAAATGGGAATGTTTGTGTAAGCTCAGGTGACAGTCAAAGGAGATATGATGCATTTTTGGGGTTAGTCTGATGCAAATGGGCACTTGAAAAGAAATGCGATGGTTGGTTAGCCAAAGGCAAGCAGTAATGTGTGCTAAAAAAGCTATTGTATTGATTGAAATGCATCTAGAAAACATCAGTCTGATGTAAAACATGAGTAATCAGCAGAAGCTGAAGGCTATTTCATAGAGCTCATGAACATGTGTTTTTGAACACCCCTCATTAATAAATCAATGAAATGTTGATGTTGGCAGGGGGTTCAAAGCAGCCTTCCACGAGCTGTGGGAGGAGGTGGCTCTATCTCAGGCCACTGGAGGCGGTGGCTGTGCCTCCAAAGGGGTGATGGGTGCCAGGGTTCTCAAGGACACCAAGGTCTCCACTGGCAAGTGGCCAGCAGTCATGGAGGATGGTGGTCCTGGCATCTGTCAGGGACAAGATGCTTCAGAGCACTGATTGCAGAGTGAAGGATCTTGGGAAATCCCTGTGCCCCATCAGTGCGAAGGAAGTTTGATTTCGAAGAGTCAGTCTATCACTCTCACCCTGTATCCATTGCAGAGGACATCTCCAGTGGCCTCTTACAGAGGTGTCCGATCCTGGCAGCTCACAGACAGAGAGATGCTGTGGGTTGTGTGAGACAGAAATTTAGAAGATACACACAGAATTTGCATGCCAGAGAGACCTGTGAGGTGGCCCTTAAAAAGAGTACATTTTCTGAGAAACAACTGAACTTTGACTGGCTCCTGTCAGTGCCTCCATCCACTGGCCCCTCAACATTTCTGCTGCCGGTTACCCAATGGACTCAGACTGTTCCTGTCTACGGTACCTTCTATACGTCCTGGGGACCAAGCCAGCTCCCTGAGTCCTGAAGGACAGGCAGGACCCCTTCCTCTCTCCCATACTGGGGCTGCACAAAATCCTTGGGAGGTTTCACTACAGAATGGACAAACTGTGTCTGTCCTGAGTCATGCATGGGCTGCAGACCCCCTGCCTTGGTGCAGACCCCACGTGCAATTTTTTGCATAGGGAACACTCCTGTTGAAGCTTTTTTGCATCTTTTGTGGCCCTGGAGCTTGACTTTTGCTCTCCCCCTGCCCAGCAAGGTGCCCTCAGTGCTGGCCTGGAGGTCTGGTTCCCCCCTTTCTTACTAAGTGGTTTGTATAAAATGCAGCATCTCTGTCTAGAGCTGGTTTTGGAGGGAGAGGCCACAAGTGAGTGATGGGACCAATTTCCTCCCCAAGGCATGGGGTTCCGATTCACGGATCTTTGCCTGCGTGAGCTGGAAGCAGGACCAGCCAAGGTCAGAAGTAAAGGTGTTTTCTGGCTGCCCTCCTCTCCGCAGCACCCACCACTTGCAGAGCAAGGTGCCTTTTAAACACATTTCCATGCTGCTGAAGAGCTCCTGTCCTGGCAGCATTTTTAGCTACTGCATCCTTCCACTCCTGGGATTTTTCAGCCTGTAAATGTGAGTTAAAATATGCACTGGTGTGAACTGAAGCTCCCTGTTCCTGTGCCTGCCTGCTTGCATATCCAAGGGGGACCAAGGCTGGGAGCAGGCTGTACTGGTGGCTTGAGAGAGGTTTTGGTGCAACAGCGAGGTAAATGGCTTTGGGAGCTCTCCATGCTGTTGGGTCATGTAGCATGAGTGGCACTCAAGCTTTCCCCCTCCTGATCATAATGCAGGGTGATGGCCCTGTCGTGGCAAGAGGCTGTGATGCCGGCTGACTCTGACATGGCCCTGGGGTGTAACCATGCAGTGGGTGTGTGCTGTGGCAGGGGTGTCACTGCATCATGACAGTGATGCCGTAGGATGCGAGGTCGTCACAGCAAGATGGCAATGGGCTGTGACGGCTCCTTCACAGGCACTGGCAGCAGTGACTGGAGAGCTCTGCACCATGACACTGGTGCGGGAGGAGCATGATGGCACTGCGGTGCCAAGCAGTGTCCATCATCTTATGGTGGGTGAAAAAATGGATCTAACAGGTGTATTGGATTGTGAGGACCAGTCTCCTCCATCAATGACCTCACCGTGTGACCATGGGCATAGCTCCAATGTTCAGCAAACGGTGGGGCCATAGGGCCACATCCATGCTGACTTTGCTTGAAGAAGCTTGAGCCATCCACCAACACCAACTCTCTAGCACAGGGCATAGGATGCACGCCCCACTTACGGCTGTGATCTCCCCGAGTTTGTAGTCTAAAGACTGACTTTCCTAAGGATCTTAAAAATTAATATGCAAATTAAAATTCAGTTTGGTGCCCATGGCTTTATGCCTTTGTGGTGAGCAAACCGTGCACTGAAGGCTCATGTGTCTGAGCAGCACATCTTGGTGTGCCTCTTTCTCCATGGTTTTATCCAGGCACAAGCAACACTGTCCAATAGAAAAGCCATCTGCAAGCTCAGTTGGTCTTGCCTCAGTGCCACAGCCCACCTTGGTTTCCTTGGGAGGGGGCTTCCCTCAAGAAGAAATCTCCATGTCGCTGTTCACAGCAAAGACCCACCATCACCACCCCAGAGCTCATGCTGTAAATGTAAAGCTGAGAACAAAGTTGTCCTGAACATCCATGGCTCTTGGCCAGCTCATGGCTCCTTGTTGCACCCCTTGCCCAGGTGGGAACTGGGAGCTGATGGGATCCCCAGGAGAGAGGTCCTACCCATGTGCAAAACTCTGTTTTTCAGACCTTTCGGACACAGAAAAGTTTGGGAGAGTAGGTTTTTGGAAAGAGCGGCAGTTCAGTTGCACACATAATGCCCCTTGCAGAGACTCCCAAAAGCAAGATCGCAGAATCCCAGAATACCAGCATGGCAGGGGCTGGAAGGGCCCTCCGGAGATCACCCAGCCCAACCTCCCTGCTCAAGCAGGCTCACCCAGAGCAGGGGGCACAGGACAGAGTCCAGGCGGGCTTTGAATATCTCCAGAGAAGGAGACTCCACAGGCTGCCTGGGCAGCCTGTGCCAGGGCTTGGTCACCCTCAAAGTACAGAAGTTCTTCCTCACGTTCAAGTGGAACCTCTTCTGCTTCAGTTTGTGCCCATTGCCCCTTGTCCTGTCGCTGGGCACCACTGAGAAGAGTCTGGCTCTGTCCTCGTGACACCCACTCTTGAGATAATAAGAAATGAAGCAACCTGACTATTCTTGGCCCTCTCCCTCCTTCTACCACCAACTTGTACAGTAAAATAGGGGTTTTACTTCAAAAACTATGCATTTTTAATAGATTTTATTTACATAATTTTTCTGTTTAATAAGATGTGTTTTAAATGCATTAACTGCAGCAGAGTTCTCTCAGACCTTTGGAGAAAAGAAACTACAATAAAGATTCTTGTCTCCTAATGTTCTGGGTTTCAGGCAAAAATTATTCTATAAGATAGGAATGTTTAAAAAACTCATAGTTCCACTGAACAAGAAAATCCAGTTAGAAAAAACCTGTATTGGAAAACATCTATTTGCCCACAAAATTATGTAAAAATAATGAGTCCATACTCCTCTTTGATGTGTGTGGCACATGCTCCTTTAAGGAGAAATTCTGTATTTCAGAGATAGTGTGCATATCGTGGAATGAAATGGTTGTTATGGCAACAACTCTCAAAAGCAAGTACTTAACTGAGAAATGTGTTCCACATAGCCATAGAAAAATGAAAACATGAAAACAGAGACAGGAAGAATGGACAAACAGAAGCAGTATGAGATGGCAAAGCCATTTCTGATTTTCAAGCGCACAGAGAAGCAGCACTGAACTAGCTTTTCGGATTCTTTTTTTTTAAATTTAAAGCCAAAGTTTAAAGCTGCATTTGTTCCTAGAAGGTTTAACATGTCTTTTACTTGATGTTGGTGATCTAATAATTAAAAAGTGCTATATCATATTAGTCCACCCTTATGGTTGAGGACCAAAGGATGAGATGCAGTCGAGGTGGTGTTTATTGCTGCTGTGTTCAGACAGCACGCCCAGCCTGGGGAGCCAGCACCCCAGCGTGCTGCATCTCCAGGATCCCCGGGATGGCCGAATCCAGTCTCCCATGGTTCAGAGCCTGTGGAGGTGGGATCCCTGACAGGGGTGGTGTAAACATCTGCACTTAACCACCTTGGATTTGTGTGACATTTGTTGTGAGGCTGAACCCCAGGCCCATGGATCAAGCCTGATCCACCTGGCCACCACCCAGCAGAAGATCAGTCTAAAGCACTGTGGAAGAAAGATGGAGAAGCGCAAAGCATTGGCTGCCCTTGATATTGCTGTTGTCTTCTGCCATCACATTCACATAGTCTGGAGACCAGACCATTTCAGGGAGTCCCCATCCCTGGAGGTATTTAAAAGCCAGGCAGATGAGGTGCTTAGGGACGGGGTTTAGTGGTGGGATGGCAGGGTTAGGGTAATGGTTGGACTTGGAGATCTAAAAGGTCTTTTCCAACCTAAACAATTCTATGATTCTATTCTATGATTCTGTGATTTCCCAGTGCTACAGAGAAAACCCCTCTGGCCTATTTCTACCTGGGAAAAAAAGTCATACCTGAGCCCAAATCTAGTTGTGGGTTTAGCCCAGGACAAGCGAGGTAGAAAATGATGCAGCCAGACCCCATTTTTTTCTGGTATCTGTTTTAGCATTTCCAGTACGGAAATCTGAAGTCCCTCAGCACTGGCAATACCTTCTAACTTCATAATATCCCCCATTTCATAAGCACACACCTGACTTTTGCATGAAGCCCCCAAGCCTGGTCCCTGCGCAGCACCGTTCAGCGCTGCTCTTGAGGCTGATAACTTCGTTCTGTACAGCCTTCCCTTTAGCTGGATCCACATCCACTTTGTAACTCCTGTAACTCCTTCAATAGAGATTCTTCCTTCTTCTGGGAAGAATCGCTATTGAAAGACTAATTTCCCATCAGGCTCTGTATGCAATATTTTGTTTAAACCTAGATAGATTAGCTCCTCCGCTCCTCTCTGTTTTCCTATTAAAAAGATATTAAATTAGTCTAATGTGATCTACTTTTGATAAAACCTTCTTGATTTTTTTCCACTCATTTTGTATTTGCCTCCATGTCCTCAGAGGTCCATGTCTCAGTGAAATTTTCTAGGATGAATGGCAGGGCCTGAAACCAGAAAGTGAAGCAACACAGAAGAAAAATTATTAAAAAAACCTCTAGTATTTGAGGTAACCCAGACTGATCTTCCTGATTTCTCTAACTACCCTGTTACGTACTGCTTATCAAAGCACCTATAGAAATGACAGAGCCATAGGAACTGACTCAATTGCAAAGTGAAAAGTGCTGGTGCATCAGGCTGAAGGTTTTTACTTTGCATTTGAGGAGGGCTAAATGTAACCAGGTAACCAGCAGTAACCAGGTACGCTGCTGCCGCTCAGCTGTTTTCCCTGCACACCCATATGCATCATTACTATGCCTGCACGACTGCCTCCTCCTGGCAAAAGATAAACTGTGATGGAAGTCTGACTTTCATAGAATCACAGAATGGTTTGCGTTGGAAGGGACCATTAGAGGCCATCCAGCCCAATCCCCCTGCAGGGAGCAGGGGCACCTTTAACCAGATTAGGTTGCCCAAAGCCCAGCCAACCTGGCCTTGAACGTTGCCAGGGATGGGACCTCCACCACCTCTCTGGGCAACCCCTGCCAGTGTTTCACCACCCTCATGATACAGAATTTCTTCCTTATATCCAGTCTAAACCTACCCTGCTTCAGTTTAAAACCATCCCCCCTTGTCCTGTCACAACCAGCCCTGCTAAAAAGTCCATCCCCATCTTTCCTATGGGCCCCTTTAAGCCCTGCAAGGCTGCAATCAGGTCTGCCCACAGGCTCTTCTGCTCCAGGCTGAACACCCCCAACTTGCCCAGCCTGTCCTCGTAGGAGAGGGGCTCCAGCCCTCGGATCATTTTTGTAGCCCTACTTTCTGGTGGAAAACCTGAGTTTGTGCTTTGGGTGACTTTGGCCAGCCTTGTTCTGGCTTTGCCCAGCCTCAGCTGGATTTGGCCAGGGTCTAGGACGGGATCTTGCTCGAGTGGTACTGGCTGTGGCTGGCTGCTGCTGCACACCCTGCTGTGACTCCCCACACTGAAGCATCCAGGGATGAAGGGTCATCGTTGGTGGGTGGCATCTTCCATTTAGTGATGCCAGTTGTATCCATGGCTGGTGGGACCCCACTAGACCCAACTCTGGGAGTAAGAGTGGCAGAAAGACTGGGACAAGTGGGGACAACATCATCTGGTGTCACCAGTCCTACCCCTCACTGATGTCCTCAGACCAATTTTCTGGAGGTGTTGGTGATCCTCAGGTTCATATCTAGGGCAAGGAGCATCTCACCCAAGCTCTCTCACTACGAAGCCTTTCCTCTGAGCTCTGTATCCCTCTCCCTCTGTGATCGGTGGGGAGAGGAGGTGTCTCCAGATCATGAGCATCCTAAGATGGTGTCTAAACCGGGAGGCTGACATCCCTCCAGAGCATCTCTTCCTCTCCATTGACTTTTCTGGAGCTCATTACTAACCCCAAACTTCATTCGGGAGACAGATACAGACTGGCTGGATGAGGATTTATCCTGTGTTGAGTATGACAAGTGAAGGGAAAGATTTCTCAGTGTAACCCAGGTCTGCCAAATCCTCCTTTGCAAATAAGTCACTTACATGTCCCAAAGGCAAAGCAAGAATTTGTAAATGAAAACTTTTTCAAATAAATCTTTTGTAGGATTTACAAACCTTCTGATCGGATTTGTAACTCCAGACACAGATTTGTATACTTGCTGCAAGATTTGAAGGATTTAAAAATCCATCTCTTGACTTGTGAAACAATCTAACGTTTTAGAAACCAGGTAGCTAAACCTAAGACTAAAAGCACACAGCACTTGGGCCTGAAGGTTTAGTGACAGGATTTATACATTAGAACAGGGAGATAATGTAACTCAGGTGTATTAAATCCTGATTTATTAACAAACTCAGAAGTAATAGCTTTACAAATAACTCCCAAGACATTTAAAAGAGCTTAACCCTTAGAGTACAAGCATTTGTCAGACTGCCACCTCCATGAATGCCAAGCAATATGTTTAAATATGCCAGGGAAAATCCAACTGCACTGCAGACAGGCCCTGCAGCCCCTCTCCCCGCTGTTTCTCTCTCCTGCGGGAGCCGGGAGCGACTCCCGAGGGTCTGGGAAGGGGCTTCCCCAAGTGCTGCAGACACCCCCAGCACATTTCTGGGGTGCTTCTTGGTTCCATCGTGCTCAGACACTTGTCGTGGCTGCATGTCTCTGCCTGCTCGGTGGGATGGGGCCCTGCCGCATCCCTCTCCTGACGTGTCCCAGTGCCACTGTGGCCTCTCTGCCTTTGGGGGGTGATGGTTGGGTTCAGAAACCTCCGCTGGGGAGGGCACTTTGGTGGGCTGAGACATGTGGGGAGAGGGCTGGGAGAGTGTAGGGACCAGGATGAGCTGTCTCCATCACTGAGGGCTCTGTAAAAAAAGATTTTTTTCTGGAGATGCTCTCCCTGCATCGCTGCTTTCTCCTCTCCAGCAGTCTCATTTTTTTTTCCAGTTACCTCCTATTTAAGCTACATGGCTTTGAGCTCCTCAGGGGGCAGAGATGGGGGACCTCCACTTTGGGATGATGAGGCAGGAGTTCATCCAGCTGTTCAAGTGGTCTGTGTGCTCTCATATCTTTAAATCTGCTGAGCTTGGCAATAACCAGAAGCTGATTTCTTCCTGGTGGCGACAAGCAATTCTGCAGCAATTCTACCTTTGACAAACCTGTTTGAAGATAAAGGTTTTCACTGCCGAACCAACTCTTCTCCGTTTGTGTTTATGCCAAATGTGCCAGCATAATAAAACGGCATTTCTGGAGTGGTTGCAGTTTTTAGATAGAAAAACCATAATTACCTGGAGGAGTCTGACAAAGCTGCTAATTCTCCTTTCCTCTTTCCTCTGGTGCCCTATTAGCTTTTGTTTAGCATAATTGAGTTCTCACGGCAGTGGCATGCCCCAGTGAGCAGCATGTTTCGGGATTGCCCTCGGCACTTGACAAGCTCTGCGGGTATCCCAACCCTCACACGGGAGAGAAGCCCAGGGTGTTTTCAGCTGGTGAAAGAACTTGAGGCTGTTTGTGTCCAAACTTGCTTGGAAACAAAATGACCATTCACAACAGCTTGCTCTGTTAATGGTATAAAGTGCACTAGAAAATGATTGTGAAAATAATAGCTACTTCTTAATGAGAGAGCCAGAGCGCCGCGTGCAGGGGGAACTGGAATGGAAAAGGCACTTGACATCTCTTGTGGGTTCAGCTTGCACGAGCAATTAAACATTTTTAAAACTTAACTCTTATTCCCTTTGGTGAGCTTTTCTCTCTTCCTTCTATTTGGCTCTTCCACAAACGGCTGCTCATTATTTTTGGAATGTGTTTCTATCCTACTTTGATCAGGACTGATTATACATAGCATGGGAGCACCCAGAAACCAGCCACCGAGTAAATGTGGATGAAGCCTTCCCTCCTGCTGAGGGGTATGTGCCACTGCTCTGCCTGCAGTCACGGCAGCATCTCCAAGATTCTCTCCTTGACCTCTCTGTGTTTTTAGAAATATATTTAAGTTCTGAAGTACATTAGGGATGAAATATCTGCTGCACTTCCCTTTATGTGTTTAGCTTTTATGTGTTTCAAGCATTGGAAGGGGCTGCCCAGGGAAGGAGTTGAGTCCCCATCCCTGGAGGGATTTAAAAGCCAGGGCCACAAGGTGCTTAGGGACAGGGTTTAGTGGTGGGATGGCAGGGTTAGGGTAACAGTTGGACTTGATGATCTTAAAGGTCTTTTCCAACCTAAACGATTCTATGATTCTATGATTCTTTTGCATTTTTCACTTAAGACATTGAAAGGCATCAGGAAAGGTTTTTAGTTTCTCTCCCGAGTTGGCTCAGGTTTGTGGTGGACCAAAGCCCTGATTCAATAAAGGATTCAGTCACCTGTTGAACTTTAACCACATCCTTAAGCTCAACTTTATTCAGGAAAGCTCTTAAGCATGAGATAAAGACCCAAGAGTTGGAGAATATCGAGTCGGGGGTGGGCTGCTCCTTTGTCCTGCCAAAACGCTCAGCAAAGCTCTCACTGAAGGCAGGACCAGTGTTGGTGTCTCTCTGTGAGCATGTTTTTCGTGGTGCTGGGCATTTCCCAAGGTCATCGTGATGGCTGATGCCTCTCAGTGAAAGAGTAAAGAGTCTGTCCCTTCCTCCATCCATCCATCCATCCATTCACCCATCCATCCATCCATCCTGGGCCACTCCATGTTGAGTCCTGCCCTACATAGGCCTGAGCACCGTGTTTCATGGGGCAAGCAGAAGGACAGTTCCTCTAAACATGGCAGCAGGTAGGGAAGAAGAAGAAGTGGCGATGGCACTTACTGATTTAACCCAGAGCAGCCAAAGAGCCCTTGGGTCACCCATGCACACCCAGCTCCACCTGGACCATCTCCCAGCAGAGATGGTGCAAACACTTGGGCACTGCCTCTGCATCCATCATCCTCACAACTGAGGTGACCAGAAGAAAGGAAAGGGTTAAAAAGAGAGTAATTAATATAAGATGACTGTTCATTACTATAAGACGTCTGTGTATCATTAAATTTCATTTGAGCTTTAATTAGACAATTTTTTTTTTCATATAAAAGTCTTTATTGTGTCAATTAGTTGATTGACTATCATCTGGTTTCTGGGCTAGTGAAACCTGATCCGTTGTGAATGAATTTGTTTATCAGGGGAAAGGGACCAGGGGATGGAAAAAAAATTCAATTAAATGTCAATGTGTGGAGTGACAAGCAGCATTCAATAGGGCTTTTAGTTTAATTGCTTGTATTTCATTAAGAGATGTATTTATCAAGAGAATTCTTCATTTTCAAAAGATCTTGGATGTCTTCTTTTTTGCTTCTGGCTTTTTAGGTACTCTTGTAGTAATCAAAAAACCAGAGAGAACTCTTTTAATTAGAAAAAAGTACTTTATTGTGACATGCCCTGAGACTGTTACATCACTGACATGTGGTGGCAGCCTTCTGGTGACATCCACACACAAATTTCAGGGGACAGGGTGTACCCCTACGTCATTTGAAAGGCTATCACCAAAGATCTGCCACTCTCTCTTGCTGTTCTGTGGTCTGGTGACCATGCTGAAAATAGCGCGTTAATCCTCAAAGTTTGTATGAGGAGGAAATCATTCAGCTCCCAGCCCTGGAAGCATTTTGGAAGGTCTGTTTTAAATCTTTTAAAGGCTGTAAATCCCTTTGGGAGGAGTGGTTTTCATTTGTGTTTTATTTGGATTCCAGCTCATCACTTGTGGTTGACAAATAAAAGTGAAATAGCCTTTGGTAGGGCAGGCGCCCTTGTAATACAGCGGGCTTGGCCCGAGCTGCTGCAGTTATGTAGGTGCATCGCCTGGTGTATACATGGTCACACTGGAATAACGTGCCTAGAGCACCGAAGTTTATTTTGATAACTTTCTGTTTATTTCTAATCCAGCCTAAAAACTGTGCATAGATGAGAGAGCAGCTGGGTTTGTTTGAGAGATGGCAACAGGATTCCAACAAAGCCTCCAAAATGTTACGGGTTTTTTCCTGAATGTCCAGGGAAATGGCAGGACTGAGGAACCCCTGCATGCAGAGCGTGGTGGTGGGGGCTCCCCCCCAGCACGCCAGCTGCCACGGGAGGAGCGGTGGGACACAGATGCCATGGCACATGCTCTGTTAGCGTAGGACCTCCAGCAACACTGCTCCGGGGGCGAGACATCACAGCCCAGCTTTACTCTTTTGAGCACTGGGGACTGGATGCATTGGCCAGCAGCTTTTGTGAAAGGAATATCTTTTGGCATGTATGTAGGAAAATACCCGGCCAAGTGATCAATCCATTGGGTATGGAGGAGAACTGGAGCGAAGGAGCCCCTGTGACACCAAGTCCTGCCCTCCGCTTGTGCAGGAGACCCTGTTGTGTGTCACTTTGGTAAGGTGATCAAGCTCCACCTCAAAACTAGTTTAATTCCTTGCCCTTGGGAGATTGGCTTTTCAGGTATTGTGGCTTGGGAGCGGGGAATCTCCCTCCATGGATTTGCTCAGTGCCCAGCAGAAATCCTGGCAGGGCCTCTGGGTGTGTCTGTATGATAAGTAGCCCTAATGAGTACTAATTACACCCAGCACATGGGTGATCAAGGTCTTTTCTGAAAGACCTTCAGTCAGTTCAGTGTTTTCTGCCATGTCTGTATTCTGTGCCCCCATTTGCTTGGAAAGTACAACCAGGACAATGTCTGTTCTCAGAAACTCATTATTCCTCTCATTCTGTGATGAGAATTCACTTTCAAAGAGGTCAGATAAGATGTTGGAAGACAACACATGAAGCAACAGGCAATTACATCCTCCCTGAACATTTTGTCTGCAATGCTACACCAGCATCATGACAACGACCGGGAAGCTGGGGCTTTTGCATGAGCAAATGAGAATGGCACGGCGTGGAGACATACTCCAGGTTGTTCTCTCTGGGGGCAAACTATCACTTTACAAATGTACTTGGAGAGACCCAAGGGTTGGGCAGAGCAGAGCTGACATGGGTGAAGTCTGTCTTTTACCCGAACCTACTGAAGAAGGAAAAATAAAAACACAGACCAGCCTTTCCAAGAAGACTTCATAGCAGCAGCAGCAGAAGAAGAAGAAGAAAAAAAAGATGAAGAAAAAGAAGAAATCATGCAGAGTGAGGCAATACTGTGTGATGTATGGGAATAATTATGAAGAATCCTGCTCTTCCAACACTGGACAAGAACTCCAGAAGAGCAACGGGAGCGTGCTGTGAACATCATACAGATGCATCACATACACCTCCGTGGTTCCAGCCGGAGTGGGACTGGCAAATCTGGCTTCATTCTGAAGGCTGAAGGAGGCAGCTCAAGTTCTTTAGGTCTGGCCCTGCACAGCATCTCCTCCCCTATGGGGTGGGAGGAGGTATGCACGCCCACCCTCCCCATCTGCCCATGAGTGTTGGTGGTTGCACAGCCATGTTGTGCAGCTGTGCAGCCCAGGACAACCACCAAGGGGGTTCTTTGCTGATTTTTTGGAGCATGTGGTCCTGCAAGTTGCTCCCCTGTGCCCGTCAGGAGCTGGATGTTCAGAGTCGAAGACCACAGGTTTTGATTCCTGACTGGGCAAGCCATGGTCCTTTTAGATATGTGTGTCTCCATGGATTTCCAGACAAGGACAGACTGTGCAAGTTGGGCCAGGGGAAGCACAGAGGCTTATTCTCATTCGTTTGTTACTGCAAATCAAGTTTTCATTAAAAAAAAAAAACAACCAAAAAAACTTGTGAAAACCTGTCCTACCTGAGAAACAAACACACACCTACTCACCTCCCCTGGAGCAAGACCTGCCCGGACATGCCCATACCATGTCCCTAGGAGAGGTCCTGAATCTGGGCAGGTGTCACTGTAGTGTCACCCCCCCGGCGCCAGAAGAGCCTCTTTCCTCTTCCTTTGGCAGCATTAGTCGAGCTTGTGGGGGTTGACGCCTCGGTTTTTTTAGCTATTACTTTTTCCTGAAAGCTAAAAACATTCTGTTGGGAGAAGAAAGGTTCTCCAGTCATGCCTTCTCAGCGTCCCTGGTGAGCTGCTGGTTGTGTGCAGGAGATAGGGCATTAATATTGCTCTGGAAGTCCCTGGCCTGGTGGAGAACCCCATGGTGACTGCGCATGCTGACAGCCCCATGGCTTTGAACCAGGACCTGTGGCTCAGTAGATAGACATCATTGCCCTGGGGAGTCTCTGAACTTATCAGACTTTGTGGCTACTCCATCTGCCTTGGCTTCTGTGGCAATACAGAGGTGTGGAAAGGTTCCCAGTAAACCATCCAGACCTGCTTCACCCCACCAGTTTTTGTGGTTTCCCTGGTCAGGGGAAGGAGGGACAATGTCCCATGTGTCACCTACTAGGCATCCCCATCCTGTTCTTTTCTCCTCAAGAAGCTCCTCTTTTGCAGGGCCCATTGAGCTACCTCCTGAGGTCCTGGCGGAGAGCCCATGGTGGAGAGGACTGCAGGGAGGAAGCCATTTCAGTGTTCTGAGCAGCTCCAGCCCTTCAGCCACAAACACTTTGTTTTCATCTCTAAGTAGCTGAAGGAATGTGTGCCTATCCGTAAATCTCCATCATCTCAACTGCAGCATGTTTCCTCAGATAAGGGTGCTGTGCAATGGCAATTATGTTTTCATTTGTTGTGAGAAAACTTAATACACAGAGTGGCAGAAATGTTATTCATCCTCTGTTAATTATGAGCTACTTACTGTAGGGAATCATGCAAAACCAAAAAAGTGTAATCAAATGAAATAAAGGGGAAGCAGCTTGTGCACTTGCCTTCATGCGGGTGGAATTAGCTCCTGCAATGCTCTGCCACCAACTATCATTAATAGCACTGCGTGGCGCTGTGCGTGACCTTCCCCTCAGCTCCCCAGCAGCACGACTCCCTGGGGAGATGTGTGCAAGGGCCGGCGTGTGGGCAGGTGCTGGGGACTGCAGTCCAGGGGTGCTTAATGCAGTAGTTTTCCCATGGGGCTGAGCTTGCATGAGCTCTGCTTGTCCCACCATGAGCTCTGAAATGGAGCTGCAGGAGAATCCCAGCAGAGCCCCAGATGGATCCAGGAGCTCGGGCCATTGCGTTTTTTATGTTACAGTGTTTTGCCCCTCCAGGCTGTGGGATGCACCAGGAAAGAAAAGGAAGGGGTCATGCTGAGGACGTCTGTAGGTCCCTGAGCCAGGGAGCAGGACTAGCTCTCCCTGCAGGTCCAGAGCCAAGCAGGTGGCAGAGGACACCGTGGTCCCACATGGTCTAGCGGTCAGGATTCCTGGTTTTCACCCAGGCAGCCCGGGTTCGACTCCCGGTGTGGGAAAACAGTTGTATTTCATATTGTGCCTGTTTTGGGGCTCTCCGGGACAAGGAGGACTGTAGGAGCGCCTGCTGGAGTGGATCCAGCGCAGGCTGCCAGGCTGGAGCAAGGGATGGATGAAGGGAAGCTGAGCTGGGCCTGGTCTGGTCTGTTCAGCCCGGAGGAAAGATTTCATTGCTGCCTGGTGCACAGAAGATGAGGCCACGC
>NW_009259494.1:1384700-1390713 GCF_000687185.1 Egretta garzetta | reverse complement strand
TCCCACAGGCGCATGGTTGGAGGAAAAGAAGCACCAGCCAGACCAAGGGAAGTTCTCCTTAGTTATGAAGAACAATTTTATCACCATGTGGTGGCAAAACACTGGAACTGGGGCTCAGGGAAACTGTGGGATGTCTGTTCCTGGAGATACTGGAAACTCGACTGAACAAGGCCCCAAGGAACTCGCTCCGGCTGGATCCACTGGAGCATATATGCAGGACCAGAGACCTTCACAGCACACTTCTAACCCATAAAGTTCATTCTTGGAAGGTGTTAGGATGGTTTTAATTTCCCCAGGGACAGGATACTTGGTGGTTCCTCCTCCTAGTTGAGCTGCCTGAGCACTCTTCACCTCTCTGGTGACCTAGAGGATGGCTCTGTTGCATTTCTGGGCTGCATTAGAAGTCAGTGTGACACAAAATCTGCCTTGGAAGGAGTGAGAATTACACAAAAAACATTTATCTGAGGTGGCAAGGAGCAGACTGTCCAGGAGGCAAGGCTGGGACACTGCTTCCCTGACAGAGCTGCTGCTCCAGCTAGCACATCACTTACACCAGGCCCCCGTAACGCTCACGCTCAGGTACAAATTTGTCCTGTGGGTAAGAAAGGTGTGAAATAACGAGGTTGTGATCTGCACAACAGCTCGGCAGCTGATGAGGATTGCCATTAGTGTGTTTTTGAGTACTGCAAGCTTAACAGCCTGACATAATGTAGCAAGCACTTTCATTCCCAAAGAAAGATTTTTTTTTCCCCAGAAAGTAATAAATAGCAACCGTAACTTCTTTGAGGGAAATTTCACCACAGATCTATGCCATATCTAATGAGAAGCTTCCTTCTGAGCTCATGCCATTAAGTATGTAAGAGGGGGGATGCTACCTACATTTTGCATCTCCCTTAAGTAGCTCTGCATAAAGAAAGAGACTTTGCAGAGCTGTCCACCCAATATGTCTGCACGGTGCTACAAGACTTGGATTTTTCAGGGTTCAGTGCTACCACTGAATAACTTTGCCATTGTCACACAAGTGTTCCAGTTGAGTTCCTCAGACCATATCAGGGGACTCACCAGAACTAAACCCCCACGAACACATTCAAGCCTTAAGATGGACACAAGCTGCAAACAACGTTATTTGAGTCATGTGAATAATGACTAAATGCTTGATTACTGGGATCTTTCCAGGAATGACCAGGAACAAAAAAAAAAGAAGTGAGATTCATCATCTCAGCCCTCAGCTGTGAATTTTCTGCTCAGCTCTGCTGCTTATACCACGAGAGCAGATGCTTCCTTACTCTGCAGAAACGCAGCGTGTGAAACAGTATTTTAACAGCTTTATCTGATATTTTATATCTCACTGTCAAACATAGCAATGATTCCACTTCTATTTGGGTAAGTAATCTGAAAAGAAGGCAGCAATAATCTCTCAGGAGAGCCAGGCACGGGACTAATTACTCCAGCTAGAGATTTGTAAAGACACATTTTCAGTGCTGGGATTTTATCATTCCACAGGGTAATTAAAAGACAACCCTGTCAAAGGAAGTTTCGCAGTCTTAAATATTCTTTTTCCTCTGTGAAGAATAACCCTTTCTGAGCTCAGCATTGGGATGGCTTTATTTCCCAGGGATGACTGAGGGCTGCCCATGGTGCCTGCCTACCAGCCAGCCCAATGCCGTCCTTGGGCGCTTGCAGCGGTTGGGCAGAGCAGTGCCTGTTTCAACATCACCTCTGGACATCAGGCATAGGGAAGGAGGGATGCTTTTGCAGAGGGTTAAACCCAAGAAGAAGTTATCTGGCTACTGAAGAGGTTTAAAGAGCCATTTCTCTTGGTTGTGTTGGTTGGGCAAGTGCTGCAAGTCAGTCGTGCATCAGCGACCAACTGGAGGCAGAATTTCTGCTTGAAATTTGTTTCTTCAGTGAAGCACTTGCTGAAATCAGAACAAGGAAACTTGCTCGTTGCAATGAGTTATGGCTCAGCCACCTCTTGAACAGTGGTTGGCAGCCTGGGACCAGAAATAACATGCTTGGCTGCTGCAGAAAAGGGATCAGTGTGTGCTATTACGGACAGATGTTGCCCTTAGGTCATTCCCCTTACCCCTGGGTGGGAAACGGCACTCGTATGGGGTGAGCGAGGGGTTGCTGCTTTGTTCCTCTTCTCAAAGTTCATACAGGACCATGCTTTCTGTGCCAAGCTGGCTCGGTGCAACCAGCAGTGCCACAAGAGGAATATAAAGCAGAGTTCAAAGGATTGGCAGAGGGGATTTAGGCACAGGTTTGCAAATGTCATGGAAGGACAAGTTACATTCAGGGCAAACCATATGGTTATCCAAGGCAGTTCAG
The DNA here is from genome assembly GCF_000687185.1 of Egretta garzetta. Taxonomy (NCBI): domain Eukaryota; kingdom Metazoa; phylum Chordata; class Aves; order Pelecaniformes; family Ardeidae; genus Egretta; species Egretta garzetta. Next base: position 1,388,382 of record NW_009259494.1, on the reverse strand, counting down.
ATCTCTAGTCAAAGAGTCAAACTGCTCAATATCCACAATCTCCTCCAAGGCTGATACTGGGTTTACCAGAAGGTGTCATTTACTCTTTTGGATAATTTGGATAATTTGGATAATCTGAAAATCTGACTGTGGGCATTATCTCCAGGTCCCTCCGGTTCCCCCATGGCACCGCGGGTGTCATGCACAGAATGGCCATGGAACGGGATGATCCATGCAAAGGAAAGCACGAGAAGTGCATCTGCACTGTCTGGTCCATGGATGCCAAGGTCAGCCTGAGACCTCTGTTTCATGCCTGTGTCCCACGCAGCCCTTTCTGCATCATCCTGCTTAAAGGCCCCTGGTTTTTAAGATGGGGTTTATGTCCAGGAAAGGATTTGGAAGTTAAGGAGGTAATTGTTAGAGAAACAAAAACTTGGGAGCTGACTTCAGCGTCCTTGAGTAGAAAGGAAACCACTGGCCGTAGTCTGAGAACAAGGCGCTGCACCTCGTCTCCTTGTCAGCTCTTCCTTCTCCCCGTGAGCGCCTTTCGATGCATACGGGGCCTGGGGGTGTGCCAGGCCAGTGAGACTGATGTGACGTGTGTAATGAGAAAGAAACAGTATAAAATGCAATGTATCACAAAATTAGCATCACCCAACTGCCTGTTCCTTGGCATCCTGCCGGTTTCCATCTTTATCTGGGCATTGTTTAATTGCCTAATTGTTATACTTAATTTATTTATTTTTAACTTGCCACGAGCATGTAGAAATATAAATTTAGCCTTAGAATATCATTACAAAGGATTCCTTTTCAGTGAGGTTGACGTCTCATACTGCAGCTTGCAAGTTTTTTCCCCGGGATGTGAAAATTTTAGGCCCAGCTGTGCCAGGTGGAGCCAGACCCTGGCAGATGGCAAAAACTGCGGGGCAAGAGCGGTGACTGCAGAGTGGGTCCAGTGCACGGGGGTGGGCATCGCCGAGCTCTCCGTTTCCCTTCCACCCGCAGCACGATTTGCTCAGGGTCTTCTCCCCCTCTGCCCCCCACCCTGGATCATTTCTCAGCTTGAGGCTTCTTGCAGATACGGCAGTGGGGAAACCAGAGCATCAGAGAGGTGTTTGGGCTGCGGAGGGGGACTCTGTGGCATCAGTTTGTTTAGTTGGTAAAAACTACAAAAAAGGATCCTCAGGGAACATGACAATTGCTTGAGCTGAGTTCAGGCCTTGTGAAATACCAATCTCTGACCAGGGAATCACAGGTCACCATTGGCCCTGGGGAGGGCATGTCTGCGCTCTTCATGTCCCAGCAGTCTCCAGATTTCCAGTCCCATTTTAGGACCGGTGAAAGCCGAGGGACTCCACATTCCAGCAGGCAAGTCAGAGCCTCTGGAGGAAGAGCAAAATAACAAATTGAGATGAGAGTTTCCCATTCGCTCCATCCTGGTCAGGCCATGGAGCCTTAGCGCTAATGGTGTTAATCTGCGCAGCCATTTACTGTGGGGGTTTTTTTCCAAATCAGTGTTTAGAAATTTTCTTATATTTCTATGAAGACAATTCCTTATCACTCTCTTTATCTCCAAGGAGTGCTCTGATCAACAGGAACTCTATGCTGGGAATGGCCTAATTAAGCAAAATTAGCATTTTATCATATAATGCTAGCATTTAATCCTATATTCATGCAGCCTGCTTTAAATATCCTCCCCGCACATCCTCTCCTGTAAGTGTCTCATGCTATGCCAGCTCTACTGTTTTTATCTATAAGGAATTGAGCTCGTACCTGTGACAGGTGCAGAGTGTGTTAAATCTTTTGATCATCACACAAACCACTCATCCTGATGTCCTTTAATCTAAGCAATGCAAAGAAAATCCTATGCACGAGCTTTATGCTTCTTCCATCTTCCCGAGTTTAAACAGGAGGCTCCGCAGCTACAGATCAATGGACCTAAATTGTTTGTCTTTAACTTAGGTGGGTTTAAAGGAAAGCTGCTCAGCCCAGCTGTCTGGAAGTTCAGAAGATGGGAAGGGCTGTGTGCTGTCTAGTGATGAGGGAATCTGAGTTACCTTTGAAACTTGGTCCAGTTTTTACAGCAGCTGAGTAATTAAACAGGAGAAAAAAATCACAGTGAATCACTTACTGCTGCATTTTTCACATCTTTCTTGTTGTTACTCTGAAACGAATAGTGAAATTCTTTAAATTATCAATTATTAAGAATTTCCATAATTCACAAGTGCAATTGGGAATTCTTATTATTTTTTTTCTTTTTCCCCCTCTGGGAATTATTCCTGAATAATTCGTGTGGAATAGCTGATATTCCGATATTGCTATTGGTTCACATGGGTGGCGTGAGCCATCTGTGCGATCCTGCCTCTAGACTGGATGGTTCTGGTACTCAGCCAATGAGGCGTGAAGAGCGGGATGACGGAAGATCTCACTCAGTGTGATAAAACACATCTCTGCTTTTGGTGAGGCGTCCGTTCTCACATTTGCTCTCCATGAAGTGATTGAGGGTTGAGGGAAAAGAAGAGGAGGGGGTCAGTGCTGGCGCATCCCAGTGAGGATTTGGGGCCGGTTGTGGTGCTGACATTTGCCTTGGATGCAGGCCCTGCAAACCAGTCCATGTGTCACCGGGAAGGGAGACACCAGTTAAATCCCAACCACAATTTCTTGCTCTTTGATGCTTTCCTACAGCCTCAAGCTCATGGGCAGCAAAACGTTAGAAAAGCTTGAAGGGATCCCAAAAGAGAGGTGTGTGCCATCAGGTAACTCCATACAATCATCCTACTTTGCCTGCACAAATAAGCATGCGTGGAGAGCAGGTCCCCAGGAGGCCCCCTAGACTGCTGAAAATGAGACCCACTGTTTTATCTTCTAGTGAACTGAAAAGTCAATTTAAAATATAAATATACTTCTGTGAGTGGGGAAAAAAGTTTCTTGCTATGAGACCAAAAATGCCTTATCCAGAAAAAATAGGTGCCATTCCCTTTAGCACTGCCATTAGGGTGTCACGAGTGAAAAACCCTCCCAAACACAAAAAAGCCTCCGTGCTATGCAAAACACCACAGAAACCGTTTTTCCATTACAGTGGTCACAGGCCATTTTGCTCTTCACTGGTGACAGGGGACCATTAGAATACAATCCCCGATGCCTGCATATCATAATGAAAATCATATTTCTTCCTGAACGGGTACATCAATTGTCTTTTTAGTAACTTGGGAAGTGCAGCTGTATGCAAACCAGGGAACGGTCCTTCATTCTTAATCTGTTCTCCTGCAAGATAAGTGATAACTTCTTAATGTAACTTTCCAGTCTGGTAAATAAGAAGTAGCTACAACATGATCCCATGGTTTAAATAGAATCATCTTCCCGAGGCCGAGTAGCCGCTTTCCATCCTCCCCTGGGCAGGAAAACTGATTTTGATAAAATCGGAACATTCCTCTCTCTCCCTCTCTCTCTCCCTCCCCTTCTCTGGCACCTGCCTGAAAATCTGCAGGCAAACCTATTTGCATTTCTAAAATCATGTGCTGTGGGAACGATTCCTAAAAAAAAAAAAATAAATTGGTGGCAAGCCCGTCAGAGCTCCTTGATGCAGCTCTATGTGCCAGGGGGATGGATGCAGTGAGGGGTTTGGGGCTGGCAAGGGAGAGGAGGCTGATTGGAACGGGGGTGGCGGGGGGCTGACCTGGCGGCTCCCTTGGGGTCCCCCGCT
>NW_009259494.1:1363452-1384622 GCF_000687185.1 Egretta garzetta | reverse complement strand
GCAGTCGGCGGCATTGGGCAGGCAGCAGGCGCATCCTGGCCCGCTTCGGAGATCGCCCAGCGCCAGCCCGGGGGTGCTGGCGGGCGACCCGCTCTTCACGCGGACTGCAGGCTAAAATGCCGCGTTGTACTTGTTGTGTGGTACAAACGGTTCAATCAATAGAAGTGAGCTTCAGAGGGGATTTCTGGCAGCGGCGGGTACTCAGATGCCATGTGTGGAAGTGGCCCCCAGTCCAATCTCTGCAGCATCTCCTGTGGGATGGGGACGCCCGCCCAGCTGAGGGACAAAATTCGCCCTGTAGGTGAGCCTCGTCCCACCCCCAGGGGCAAAACTGAGACGCCAGGGCAAGAAATTTGAATGAAAAAGAAATGGAAAAATTTAATTGCCAACAGCATTGTAGCAGGCTTCGGAAAGGTTTTCCTCCTGGAGGTTTTATTTTTTGTGCTTCTACTTTTTTACTGCCCCAAGCCTGCATTTTTTTTTAACAAAATGATAAGATTTCTTTTTGCAAAAACTTGCTTGGTTCCAGGCAGCGGGCCCTTGAGTCGTGCCCACCCCTCCCAGGAGACAGAGCCAGTGGAGGAGCGGTGCCAGCACCACGCGCCCGCCTGGCCGCACTCTCACCGTCGTCAGCGCCCCGAGGGCCCCGAGTCCTTTTGGTGACTTCTGCAGCCCCCTGCTCCGCACCCCGCCAAGAGAGGAGAGGACAGACCCCGGCTCTGGCTTTTCCCAGAGGAAAAGGTCGTGGCTTTTCCCCTCTCATTCATGTGCATGGGGAACCTCGAGGAACAAATAATTCAATCTGCTGCTGGATTGCCAAAGACTTTAATGAAAGCGCTATTTATTTAGCATCGTCTGATACTGCATCTACAGTGACAAGGCGGGGGACTGAGTAATAACAGGTCTGGAAGCAAAGCGCGGAGCAGAGTGTGCCACCAGCATAGGAGCGTTCCAAAAATATATTATTTCAGTTCCTGGTTTAATTAGAATTTATTTTAAGTGGGTTTGCATCAACTAATGAAACAACTGTCATTGATGAACTGCTGCCGGGCAGGCTCGAGTAGATTTTAATCTCTAACCAGCAACTCAGGCAGCTAGTGTAAGGGGAGCCGGAGGAAAGTCTATTAGAGATAGACATCAATTTAAAATTACTCATCTTAAGGGAGTATTGATGCAGAGGGGAAACTGTTACAGGATAGAGAATTATGTCATGAGGTAACTGATCCAAATTCAGGGCTCACCTTAAAAACTGAGCAATACTGGTGACAGCTTGTTGCGCTCACTGCTGAAAGGGGGGTGTTTCTTACCAGATCAGCACACCTCGAAAGTTCACGCTGTGCATGGGGAGGAGTTGTGGAGATGGATGGCAAACGGCCATCCGCAGGCCAAATGTGCATCCCCAGATTCCCCACAGCTGGTTTTGCAGCCAGCCCAGGGAAACAGTACCCAAGGAAGGACTGACAAATGCCACCCTGCTGATGGGGAAACTGAGGCACAGCAAAGCTGCACAAATTCCTTGAGGTCAACCCATCTGTGGGAGACCATAAGAATAAACCCAGCCAAGCTGAGGATTGCTCCTGCAGTCCAACACCCGAGTTATCCTTCGCCCTTCAAGAACCTTATGTGATTCACCCTGGTTATTTAGAAGTAGCTGGATACTCCTGTACTTTGGAAAAGGGCCTGACATTTAGTTTTCAGACCTGAAGTTAGCAGTGCCCTGGGTGGGTGCTGGCAGTGGCTGATGCAGGGACATTCCCCAGGCCAGTGGCCTCAGCAGCTGCCTGGGGCGATGGGCAATGCAGCAAAGGTGTGAAATCATGGGGGACAAGTCTCCAAATCGCTGTGGATCACTTAGCTGCTGTTTCCCATTGCCTTTCACCGAGGCTTGGGATGAAACTGTCTGTCAGATCTCTGGTGCCAGTTCTCAAAGGTGGTGAGGGCTCCCCTGGGCTGGTCCTTGCTCCCGTGAGATGTTCCTGCCAGACATGGCTCCTGGAGGCACCTTTCCAGCGGCCAGGACCAGAAACAGGCCTGGCCTGCAGTATGGGCACACGGAGCATTTCCCACCTGATTTTGTAGAGCTGTGCCTGGTGCCCACAGGCACCAGGCGATGGAGACGTGTGCTTTGTCCCAGGGAAGACCGGGACTGTTACACAGAAGCTCCTGCAGCCGATCCAGACAGAATCAGGGCAGGAAGGGAAATCATCCAAAGGATGTTTGACACAGTAGAATTTGTTTTTACCTCTTTCCTTTAAAAAGCAAAGCAAAGCAAAACAAACTAGGAAATTACATGCATGCTTTTGGAATGAGACAGTAGCTCAGGGTCATCTGTGTTTATTTCCAACATTTTATCTTATTTCCGTGGGCACTTTTTCAAAACAAGGCTTTGGGGTTTTTCCTTTTCCCTCCCATTTAGTCTGCATGCCCAGCAGCCTGAGTGCTGAAAGGTAAGCTTAGCTCCGAGCTGTCATAAACAACCCGAAATCACACAGCAAACACATTCCTCCTTCCCTGCGACTGTCACTCCTCTCCTGTCCACTTTTCCTTTCACCATTTATGGTCCTGGAGAATAACAAGGATGCAAACAGAGCCTGTGTTATTTGGGAGCACTCTGATGGCCCCCGAGTTTAGATGACACTGTCTCTTCCTGTGATCAATACAAGCATTGACCTGGCCATTGCTGAAATGGGCTGGAGCACTGTGGCCAGGGGAGCAGCAGTCCAGCTGGGGTCCCAGCGCCGTGCTGGGGACCAGGGCTGCCATCCTTCCCCCTGCATCCCAGTGCCACGGTGGGGACCACGACTGGCATCCTCCCCCCTGCACCAGTCTCCAAATCTGATGGAGATGCTTTCTCTAAGCCACCACACAGGGAGTCACCAGCCCAGCCCATACCTCCTCCAAACCAAGCAGCGTGTCTAGGGTGGGATCTGTAGCATCAGAGCTTTGGAAAGCTCTGCTCTCCATCTGAGCTAGTGCCTGGTCTGGCAGCTGCGGGAGGTTTCTCATGCAGTCCCCACTGCAGTTTGGAGGGGAAAAGTGTTGGGTGTTATTTAAATTTTGGATTTTTTTTCAGCAGAAAGAGGGGAAAATTTATATTGTATGTGAGGTTTTTTTCTTTATTATTTTTCTGGAATTAAATGGAGTTTTTTGATATATTGAATATATTTAATATTCAAATGCTGAGAATTTGCAGGACGGAGCAGACAGAGACTGCCTCTTGCGATAAGAGACATTATTACTGTTGTGAAGAATTCCTTTAAGATTCCATCTTAATCGTTCTGCTATTGAAATGGAAGAATAAAGTAATAAAATTAGATGTTTTGAAAAGACTTGATTAAAAAAGTAATTATCCTGCCAGCTCGTGGGTTCCCACATCCTGTCAGGTTCCTCCAGCTCAGCCCCTCTCCTTGCCGAGCCCTCCCTGGCTCCCCATGGGGACAGCAGCCCCTTCATGGCCAGGCATCTCTGATCCACAGCGCCTTCTTCCTTCCTTCCTCTGGACACACTTTGGGGCTGTTCTGGGGTGCTGCTTGCCTACCGGTCCTGTCCCCCAGCCTGGGCACCCCGAGCACCCTTCTCCTCTCTCCCCAGCCAAGGTCTCCCACCCCAGGTAGCTGCTCCTGGCCAGCACCCTGGGGTGTCCCTGTACCCAGGCTACGCAGCCCCACACAGCCAATCCTTTTCTGCAGGGGCGGGCTGCAGGTCCAGGTGCCCAGTGGAGTCTACGTGTGGGCCCACAGAGCCCATGGGGCTGGGGCATGGCTGCCTTGGGGCGCCCTGCACACCCTCCTGGTGCAGGGCTGCTGTGGTCTGGCTCTTGGCTTGGGCCATCGCGCTGGAGGGAAAGGCTCAGCTTCCTCCCGGCAGCCTCAATTCCTGCTTTGTGGTGCTGTCAGCCCATGCGAGTGTGCACAGGAACCCTCCGAGGTCTGGGGTGCACAGGGAGCACCCCACATCTCCTCTGAAAGTGCCTCATGCCAACATGCATCGTTTCTGCCAGCACTTTTGTGGGGTGCCAGCCTGGGGCTGGGCTCCCCCCACGCCCCAACACTGGGCTCCCCACAGCCTGCTGGAGGTGCTGGCCCTGCACATCTCTGGCCAGGGGAGATGAGGGATGCAGGATGATGCCCCATTCCTGGGAGGGTGCGGGGTCTGCCCAAGCACTGGCCCCAGCAGCAGGTAGCCGTGCTGGAGGGAGAGGCTTTCCCAAGGAGGAGAGGAAGGATGGCTGCATGCAGAGCTGTGCCGGGCCTCCCAGACCCTCACAGCTGTAATTGTGGAGCTCGTTCATTCCGCATTTCTAATGGGGAAACACAGATGGTGACAGCTGAGTGCAAAACGCATCTATTAAAATCTGCTGCTGATTGTTCCTCATAATGAGCTTTGGGTTTTTTGAAATAAGCTGCAGAGAATACACGGCCTCGTTTGGGGATGTAGCAGGTTACGGGAGACTTGTGCCTGTGTCTATCTTTGTCTCTTCTCCATTGCTAGACATTTCCTGACCATTATTTATTATTTTCATAGCAGAATAACTGGAGATCCATCTCTGCTGGGGCCAAATGAGAGTTAGAGATGTCCTGGCTGAATAAGTTCTCCAACTGGAGACAGGAGGCCACCCAAGGAGGACGTCCTTCCCAGGACAAGGGCTAGCTGTGCTCCAAGACTGCCCTTTAAACAGCTGCAGGCCCTGGTAGCAAGGCCCATCCCGGGGCTTTGCTGACCTGTCCGGCTCTGCCTGCAGCCCTGCACCAGAACCTCGCTGCTCGGGACCTGCCTGCGCTGCTCACGCTCCGCTCTCTTGCCATGAAAAGCCACTGCTTCACTGGAGGAAATTTCAGAGCTGGCAAGATTTCTCCCGAGTCGGAGACTCAGCGAAGCTCCCACCACTCCGGCAGTGACCTTATAATTAAGCGGTGTAGAGGACACTGCTCCCAGACGGCTCCCTGAGTGCTTATATTTCAGTTTGGGCTACATCCAGCTCTAGTAAATCCATTAATTACACTTCATACAGTGGCATTTACTGACGAATGAAAGATTTCATTAAGTCCGCCTGCTTCCTAAAGCGCAGTAAGACCACGGACAAGCTCCCCTGAGCCCTGGCCCCCGCTATTTAAGTAGCAGTGCTGTGCCTCCTTGTTCCACACAGGCCTCACCTGCGGGGAGGATGTAGCCAAAGATCGTTTCTCTTATCTGGACCATACTGCTCGGTCCCAGGCAGGGAGAAGCGGGGCTGCAGAAGGCAGGACTGGCTCCATCCTCGCCGGCGGTGCATCCTTGCTTTTGTTCTGTGCAGGGACACCTGAGCCAGCTCACTTCCAGGGACAGAGCGGAGATGCATTAAACTTTCATGAAAACAAGCCAGCGACAAAGACAGAACATGAGCTTTTCCCACCGCAGCAGCTTGGGAGGACTCTCCAGGCACCAGCCTCGCAGTGCAGGGACCAGGCACTAATGCAAGGTAGGGCAGCTTCTTAAAGAAGCTCCAGAGGATGCCTGTGTGTCCATGGCACCTCCACATGTACTCTATGAAATCCTCCTTTGTCCCATCAGCATGTGATTTTGACCTTCAGAATATATTGAGGCCGTCCAGAGATAAGATAGCTTGAAAGGACGGGGTCTCAGCTCCAGGGCAAGTGTGGATTTAGACTCTTTAGAGTTTCACTGGAGGATGTGACCTCCACCATTAGGGGTGCTGGTGCTCTTTCCATGGTAGGATTCATGGGGATCCTCCCTGCCTTGGCTCCATCAGCCCTTGGCCAGCACGAGCAGTGAGCAGGGCAATTCCCGTCCTTCATTTTCTTCACTCAGAGGGTTGTTCTTCCCCGCAAGGGCTGTCAAGCACCAGAACAGGCTGCCCAGGGAAGTGGTTGAGTCCCCCTCCCTGGAGGGATTTAAAAGCCGGGCAGACGAGGTGCTTAGGGACAGGGTTTAGTGGTGGGATGGCAGGGTTAGGGGAACGGCCGGGCTTGATGATCTTAAAGGGCTTTTCCAACCTGAACCACTCTGTGATTCTATGATTCATTTCTTACCTGGTGGCTGTGCTGTGCCCTGGGTGCTGAGTGGGTGCTGATTTGGAGGAGAGCAGGCTGGAGTGAAATTTAGTGGCTAACACAGCTGTCTTCAAGCACCATTAATCTTCTGTATTTCTTCGGTGTCAGGACAGGAGTTACCTCCTGAAACAGGGCTGCTGCACTGCCTGGCCAAGTCCCATGTGCTCTCGGGCACAGTAGCCTTGAAAGACGTGGCAGGAGCCACAATTACACACTGTCACCACCCTACCGGCCATCACCATTTACAGGCTTAAACACTGATGGGTGGGAGAGTTCATAGCAAAGGCTTATCTGCGAGTTCTTTCAGGTCCCTGGTATCTCCAAGAGGTGCATTTCAAGCTTTTGTCCCCAAGCAAAAGGTCTGTTCTGGGAACCACCAAGATGGGGCTAAAGCTCAGAAATCTTGGAAATGATTCTATGATTCTGTGATGACTTTCATGATTTCTACACCGGTGCTTGGCTTGAAGAACAAATGCTGTTTTGTCTTCTCCACCTGCAGAGCAGTGACTGGTTCCAGGTAGTTTAACAGCCTCCCAAAGATGTTGTCTTGGCATGGGAACAGCTGGAAGCAAGAGATTAGAGCTAGGTAGGTTTGGTTTGTCTGCCATCTGCTAAGCCCCAGGAGAGGTGGCCTGGGGTTACCACCATCCTGCAACTACCTGATGGGAGTATTAGAGACAGAAATGTTCTGACTTATCCAAGTTGCCTACCTACCCATCTCCAGGCTGAAAGAAGCTTTGTGTGGTGCAGTGATGGTTAGGTAAGATTTTCTTCTCTCCAGGATTTACTTGAGTTGCCTCCAAACCTGGACACAGAGGGCAGATTTTCCCACATTGACGTCTTCCTCAGGAGGATGTCAGTGGAGGCTGATGAGCAGCCTGAAGTCTGCAAAATCAGGTTGCAATCAAATGGAGCTTGACTCAGTGCGGAGGCCATGGTGTAGAGCCTGTCTCTCTCTCCTCTGCTGCAGCCCAGAGGCTGTGCTGCCCTCAGCTCTAATCAGCCAATTGAAGGCACTATTGTGGGAGAGGAAAGATGATGGGATGTAGAGCACAAATACCTGTTGAGCATTAAGTCTGAGCAGCCGGTGTTTGAAACAGCTTCCACAGCAGCTTTGAACAGCTAACTACCTAAGGACCTTCTGACACTTCAGCTCGGAGCAAGTTTCTACCTTCAGACATTGCCCAGCAGGGCTTCTGATTCTGCTCCTGCCAGCCCTGGGCATAGGACCCCAGAGGTCCTACCACACTCATCTTGACCCTGGCCCCATGACAACCCCTCCAAGCAGAACATGAGTCCCACATCTTCTTGGGTTCACTTCTTGCCCTTCCCCAGGAGGGCTGCAGGGGCTCCGGGCCATCTCACACCATGGAGCATGAGGATGTGCTGCTTGCCTACATCCTGCAAAAGTCTATGGTTGGAGCTGCCACAAGCCCTACTCGGGACAACCAGGGACTGCTCCCTGCAGCCAAAAGCCATGAGTCTCCAACCCTCGATAGCTGCTGTATTATTTCTGGCAGATCACTAGCGCTTAAATGACAGATACATTAGCTGAGTCAATGCTGAGGATGTAAATGCGCAGCTGGCAGAGCTGGTGTTTAAGGAATGAGATATGACAGCGTTTGGGTTTTGAAGTGATTAGCACCTGTCTCAGGCATGCAGAGAGGCAGGAGGCTGAAGGTCAAGTGACTCAAAGCACTTGCGGAGCACGGTAATCATCACGATGGGCACTTGCGAGCCCTGTCCCATTGGGAGCATAGCCACAGTGCCTCCCAGTGCTTCCTGAGCATCCTTCGCCCAGAGGGGACCTTGCCCATGGCCAGGCAAACTGAAGCTGTAGATGTGACCGGAGCCTGTGCAGTGTCATTTTTACTGTGAGGAGTTGGTTGGTCTGTACAGCTGTCCCCGGCACTGCTCTCCCCTTGCTGCCCCAGTGGCAGGTATCCATGGGTCCCATGTGCTGTGTCCCCTCCATCCCATCTGCTGCCACAGTACAGAGACCAGCTGGAGGCAGGTAGCGTACAAATTATCCCATGCTGGGGTACATCCTAACTGGTCTCCTCCTCTCTTCTCTTGTCTAGAAATCCTGGCCTAAATCCTGACTTTTCAGGTTGAACATCCTTGCCACAGTGTTGGCATCGAGATCACAGAATCCCAGAATCCCAGCATGGCAGGGGTTGGAAGGGACCTCTGCAGATCATCCAGTCCAACCTCCCTGCTCAAGCAGGCTCACCCACAGCAGGGGGCACAGGACAGAGTCCAGGTGGGCTTTGAATATCTCCAGAGAAGGAGACTCCACAGGCTGCCTGGGCAGCCTGGGCCAGGGCTCGGTCACCCTCAAAGTACAGAAGTTCTTCCTCATGTTCAAGTGGAACCTCTTCTGCTTCAGTTTGTGCCCATTGCCCCTTTGTCCTGGTGCTGGGCACCACTGAGAAGAGTCTGGCTCTGTCCTCGTGACACTCACCCTTAAGATATTTGTACGTGTTGATGAGATCCCCTCTCAGCCTTCTCTTCTCCAGGCTAAACAAGCCCAGCTCCCTCAGCCTTTCCTCATAGGGGAGATGCTCCAGTCCCTTCATCATCTTTGTAGCCCTAAAGTGAGATGGCAGCGAGCTCCCTCATTGACCGACCCTCTTGGCAAGACAGCTCTGAGCTCAGCTTCAGGCATTCCCCTGCCCCCGCTGCAGGAGACAGCAGAAAGGGTGTCCCAGCCCCTCGCTGCGGCCCCTGCAATGCCACACTGCTTTATCGCTTTCCTTCTTTCTTCTTTCTCCACTCAGCACACGAGAGTTTTCCCACCCACTCGACTTTCCCGCTGTCCTGCTTCTGAGCCTGAAAGGGGTCCTGTGCTCCCGCCGAGGGGCAGAGCTTGCCTGGACCCAGGGCAGGACATGAGGCAGCTGAGTGGCCAGGTCACAGCAGGACTTGAGCTCAAGGGGCTACAGATCAGGGGGCTGCGGGCTGGTCTTCTGCTGCTGGGTATTTTTTACCTATTCCTAAGTCATTTAATGAGGGCAGAGTTGTGTAAGAGTGATTTTAACCCCTCCTTTAAGGAGACACTAAGTTAATATAAGCCCAAGAGGCAGGTAGGTGTTCCCCAGGAGCGAGGACTACCCAATTTATTGCACAGAGTGCAGCATGTCCACTGACCTCCCTCTCTCCTGCACTTATTTTCCCCTGCCATGAGAAAGGTTTAATGGGGAAGCTCAGGGGAGCAGCAGCTCCTACACAAGGTCCGCAGGGAAGTCACCCGCAGTCCCAGCTCCGCTGGGGCAGCCCCTCTACTGCTGAGAAAGGCGTAAGTACCAGAGAAGGAGGAAATTTGTTGGCAAGGGAGGATGTCACGTAGCTGAGAGTTGCCCTCCAAGGTCTTCTTACATCAAGGATGCTCCCACAGCAGGGAGGATCCTATAAGACAAGGAGACACAAGTGGTGGCATTGGGAAATGCAATTATTAGACACACAGTGCTGGGCTGTGGTACCAGACAGGACTGTGAGTATTTGTCTGCAGGGTACAAAGGTACCGGAGAGATCCAGGTAAATTACTGGTACGGTCCTGGGGGCAGCTGGTAGTTGTGGTCCATATTGACACCAATGATGTAGGCAAGACTAAGGCAGCTTCCCTGGAGGTTAAACGCAGGCTGCTTGGCAGGGGCTGATTTCCAGGACTGCCACAGTAGTGGTACTGCAATGCCACACCTGAGGTCAGAGGGGCAGGCAGGAGTCGGGAGGCTTGGTGTGAAAGTGAGATGATGGTGCACAGAGGAGAGATTTGGCAGAGGTAGGAGCTGAGGATCCAGGGCAGAGAAACGGACTACACCTTAACCATGGCAGAGCCAGGGTGATGGTTAGCATGGTCCAAGGGGTCCTAGGGGCGTATTTAGGCTAGGGACTGGGGAGACCTGATGAGGAAGAACACCTGGTTCAGCTGACCTGTTCAGCTTGGTGGACATAGCTCAATGCACCTCTGAAAGGACCAGTGGGGCATGAGCATCACAGGTAAAATAAATGAAGGTGGCAAATGAGGCCATGTGTGATCCAGCTGACTGGCAGCCTTTAGCATGAAGCACCAGAGCCATAGCAAAACTGCCACGAGCTCCTACACCAACATCAGAGGTCCACGGTTAAAACGGTGACCTAGGCTGCTTGGCGTCACTACCAGTCCCAACTCAGTGGGCATCAAGGAGCCCTGGTGGAGGGAAGATAGTCCAAGAAATGTGGTGTTGCTGCATTACCAGCATTATAGGAACGACAGAGGAGGATGGTGGGAGGGAGGCAGGGCATATGATAATATAACAATGAAAAGCATTAAAATACTAGGTGGAAACAGGAGCTCTAGGGAATCCCTGTGGGTGGAAACCCCAAGGTCTGATAATAAAAACATGCTACAGGACGGTACTAAAAACGCAGACAACAGTGGCAAGGAAATGTTAAGTGGGGTGAGCAAAGCTGCAAATTTAGGCCAGGTAGTAACTGCGGGAAACGTCAGCTACCCATGCACAGGCCAGGTCGGTGTGTCATTGGGCTCAGATGAAGGCATTGCACTTTTGGATGTGACAGAAGATGCACACTAGAGCAACCAGCCTTACAATCCATGAGGAGCACTGCTGGTCTGGTTTAGTCCTGATTCAGAAGGTAGCAGTGGGATAACCCCTCTGCTTGGCACGTTAGCACGGCAGCAAGCCGAATTGCCCCGCTGCATGGATGTTTGACTCCAAGAAGACAGCTACATAAAAATGAGGCAAAGGGACAAAGGAGCAGCGCAGAGAGCAAGAAGCTGCAGAGCAGCTCAAGGGGAATTCAATAAAGCTAGTGGGAAATTGGTTTAAAAAGAAGTCAGGGAGAGCACTGCAGCACTGCTCTTCACAGCAGAGTTTCGGAGCTGACTGCCCCAAGGAGGCGGTGGAGGCAGGCAGTATCCACAGGGTCAGGAAGGTCTGGCACAAATTCACGGACAACAAGTCACTGAATGGATGAACAAGACAGGGTGATGTTGCTGACATCTCTATAACATCCCTAATCCAACGGCTAGTGTAGATGCTACAACCATCGGCTGCTCCTAAAGCAGAACCGGCAACTTTTGGTCACCCTTCCCCTTGTTTCCGTGCCTTTTGCACAGCCCTCTTCCTTGCAGAAAATATTTAGTGTTTTAAGCAAAAGCGGGTTTTTTAAAACAAATGCTCATAACTAAATTTTGTTGTTGTTGTTTTTTTTCTCTCTGCAACTTAAAAATATCTTCAGCAAAAGCAAATAAGCCTGAGCAGGTTTGCCAAAACCTTCATGCGAAAAAAAAAATAGTAGTTACCTGTCAGGTTTATGGTAAACAGAGCCAAGTAATGGGCAAACACTCTCCTGGTGAGAATGGGCATGGCTGCATGGTGTTGCACAAAGTGCCCTAAGTGCAGAATTTGCAACCTGATCTCCGCTGTCAAAAACCCAAAACAAAACAGCAAAGGAGAAAGCAAACCCCTCCCCTCCCCTGGGCACCCTCTGCTTTCGCCTACGTCACCGAGCACCTCATTAGCCCCGAAGACTTCCAAGGTGCTCGTTAAGACCTCCGGTGGGAAGCAGAGCTCCATCCACCAGCACGCCGTGACACAGGTGGCTGTGGGTGCCCCCGTGCCACCAGGGAAGGTGCCCCCATGGGTCCTACCGATCACGATGTAAATCAGGAGTAATCCACTTGCATCTAATGAGGAAAAATTATTTCCCTTGTGCTACAACTCCTGCCTTGGCAGATTTGTCCTGGCACTTCATCCCTCCTCATTGCTGTTCCTCCTCTTCCTCCCCGCATGGCAGTAAAAGCTGCAGCGACAACGAAGCCTCCATCCTTCGGCTCCAGTCTTAAATGCAAGCTTATAAGGCTCTGACAGTAAAAAATGGTCTTTTATGTGCTGCAGAAGTTCATAACGTTCCAGTGTTGATAGGGATTGAGTGCAAAAGAAATAAAATCAATAAAATATTCAAAGCTTTTACATTATAAGCTGAAGCAAAACTTTTTACCAAATGTTTACTGTATAATAAATTCTATTAAAAAGCCCAAGCCTGCATAGTGAAGAGGGGTGGAACGTTGTCACTTTAATTGCAATGGCATAAATATTTGATATTCAGTAAATTAGATCTGTAGCTCTGAAAACATTCTTGCAAATGGATTTTTACCTGTAGCACAGTGCCATTAGCAGGAGAAAGTCAACACAGCCCCAGGGCCTGTAATTAACTCAACCCAAGCAGAACTAAACATTTTTGACAGTTTTCCTGGTCTGGAATTAACTGTCATAGCAGAGAATGAAAGGAAGTGCATTGTCACATTATGTTTACGTAAAGTCTGTAAAATGCTGTGTTTTGTATTTTTGTTTTGTTAAGTCTGGGTTTCATGCCCCATTATTTTTTTCATCATTAGAGACAAGCTTAAAAACAACTAATGATGTATTTTATATCCTCAGACTGGTATCGAAGCTGCCTGAAAAAAGGAGGAAGGCATTAGCTCCGTAATTCAATTTTTTTAATTTTTTTTTTTCTCTCTCCATAATGAAGCACGGTACACTGTGTGCTGGTATAAATCATAGCACTCTGACATTTGAAGACATTAGAAACTCTGGTTTTCCTATCTGATTCAAAGTTCCCAGATAATAAGCAGTTGTCTCGCCCATGTCTGTCTGTTTTACTGGGGCTGGGGGAAGGCGTTGTGTAGGGTTTTTTCCGTCTTTTCTTCCCTTTTTTTTTTTTTTTTTAATATACTTGTATTAGTCAGATAGCTCTTGTGTTCTGTAAAAATAGTACCATTAAAAAACAGGAACTCTTTTTTTCCCTTTTTTTTTTTTTTTTTTTTGTATTTACAAAAATAACTGTCACTCTGCTGAAATGCAAACCCTTGAGGGCAAATCTACTTAATGCTTCCCTGAAAGCTACTTATTGTCCAGTAGCTCAGAGAAAATCTGTACAACAGTAATTGAAGGGATGTGTTGAGCTTTCTGACATTCTGTCCTAGAAATTATCTTACCTGAATAAGAAAGGGGCATTTAGCAAGAGAGCTCCTGTGCAATTTGGAAACGTAAGGATGCTCATAAACAAGCTGATTAAAATAGATGTGGCTTGCTACATCTATAGTAATAACTTGGGCAAATGTGATAGTTTACATTAAAAAGGAAAAACCAGTCTGTTTGGATGGCAAATATATGGCTTTTGCTGCAAGCAGGGATTCTGTTATAATCTTGTCTCTTTCTTGACATATTGAGAAGACAAGCAAATAAGGAAACAAAAATGTCAAGATATTTTTTTCCTAAAGATTGCCAGATAGAGAGAAAAAAAATCATGGCAAAATTAACATTGGTCTCAGATCCTGCCTGTGCTGCTCTGCCTTGACACTCACCTAAATTAAAAGCTTTTATTTTGAATTTCTGAATATCTCAGGGCAAGAAGAGAAACCCCTCTTTTCCCAAGATACATCATGCAAGAAATGACCTCAGCTAGATGTAATTTTTATTTTGCATTCCATTTCAGCATAGAAGTCCCTCTTGTTTTGCTATGCTGGTGCCAGTTGCAGAAGGGTTTTTAATGGTTTCTAATCAGTGTGCAGTTGCCTGTTAACTTCAGCCTCCTATTATGGCAGTTTCCACATCTTTATCCGTATCCAGAAACACTTCTTTCATGTGCACACAACATTTTTGCTAAGAGAGCGAGAGAAAAAGCAAGGCAGGCAGGAAAGCAGCCTCTGGAAGAGGGGAATCTCTGCAAAACCCCTTATGCCGGGAGCTTTCTAATCACAACAGGAAAGGGACCCTATCGTTGGGAGAATAAACAAGTGAGAGCAGATGAGGGTTTAACTGCTCTTGACAATCAGAGGCAGGGTTTCAAGTGACTTCATTCAGGTTAGCAATTTCAGCCTCTGCAATGAGGAACGTTTGTTTTATTTTTTATCTGTAGCTCCTTAGGGGCTAGACATGGCGCGGTGCTGAGCCTGCGACAGGCACTGATGGCTCTGATGGGACTGCAAGGGTTTGGCAGGTGCTGGAGGGTGCTCAGCCCCTGGCAGCACCAGCCCCACTGGAAGATGATCCTTGCTAGCAGGACTTTCTGTTGCTGCCTATCTTCTTACTGAATTAGGCAAATTACAGTGCACTGTATCTTTGGTAAATTAATTAGCTCAATTAGGCTGGGAGGGATGGAGCAGCGTGCGTGTGTGCTTCTTCTTGCTCTCCCTCTTTGATCACTTACCTGCTCCTGGAGGCCCCACGGTTTATGAACAGCAGACACCAGCTCATCCCCATCCCCCTTGGGACGACCACCCGGGAGGCAACGCCGCCACCATCCCCAGCGGCACCCAGGGGTTTCCCCAGCCCCAGTGCGTTTCTGGGAGCCTGCAGCACTGAGCGCCCTCCAGCCTGAGGATCGTGCTCCCAGCTTAGCTCTGGGCTGGGGGCTGAGCTTTTTGGCGGAGGGGAGATTTACCGCTGGAGCCCTCCTGGCTGCCCAAGGGGTTCTGTGCCCTGAGTGCCGCTGCTGACATCCCGGCATCAAGCATCGCTGGTGCCAGCATGCATGGCGGGGTCCGTGCTACCACAGCTGGAGGGAGGGTAGCCCTGTCTTCTGGGATGGGACACATTATACCCCCTCCATCCTCTTGAATTTCTCTGCCTCTGGCTTCCCTTTGGCTGTGGGTTTGTCATGGGAAAGTGAGACCCCAGAGCACATAATCTCCCAAATATGAGAAACATCATGGCCACTTCTGAAGCTTTTCTGTCGCCTCCTGCTTGAAGCCTCACAGGTCAGGCAGCCATCACTCCAGTCCCAGCAAGTGAAGAGGTGTTGAGAGCTCCCTTTTGGTATCAGACGATGCCTCTGCCAAGCCCTGTGCCTCCCATTCAGCAGCTGTGTAAAATACCAGCAGAAAAGCTTGAAATCCCATGAGTGAAGAAGGAGCCTTGGCAATGTTGACTGTGGCTGCCCAGGTCCCGTTGCCACTGTGGATGGTCACCCCTTGCTTCCACCACCAGGAAGGTATTGAGGGCTCCCTCCTTGAGCCCCACATTGGAGCAGCACCGAGGTCTCCAGCCCGCCACCCAGCTCCTTGGGGCAGGCCAGGAGAACACTCCTGGGAAGCTGCAACAGCAAAAGGTCCCTTTTCTCGTATTTGTGCGTGATAAAGGATTCAGCACATGGAGAAGAAATCGAGTTCTGATTTATTAGTAGCAGCCGCATGGTAAAAGACAGCGCATGGTCTATCAATACTGCTTAGCAGTAAAACCCAGTGTAATCCACTCCATGGTAAAATAATCAAGAATGTCACTTTTCATAGGATTCATCATAAACAATAAAACATTTCACAAACAATCGTCGCCCAGCATTAATGATCAGATGTAAAGAGACCTGAGTGCAATTACTAAAGAAAACAATTATATGCCAGCAAATATATTCATCTTCATTTGATTTAAGCACCCACCTTCTATGGCTATGAAAGGTATCTGGATGTGAACTCAATTTGCAGGGCAGCAAACTGAGCCAGCAGAAAGCTGATTTCAGCAAGGTGGTGCGAAGGGAGGTGAGGGATGGAGCAGACACATGGGTGAAGCGAAGCTCCAGGACATGCCCATCACAGGGCTCTACATGGGGGCCCTCTAAAAGACCTGGTGGTTTCCCTTGTGCTGGGTGCACACCGTGAGATTGACTGAGCTGAAGGCTGGCTGCAGCCTCTCTGTTTTCAGATGTTTTATCCTTTTACTTCCCCATAATCACAATTTCCCTCTGAAAGAGGACATGTTTGGCAAAAACTAATATAAATAGGTAATTGGTTTAGATCAAAAATAATCTCCATGAAAAATTTTCTCTTAAAGCAAAGGATAGTCATTTTTTTCCTGTAAGCAAGAATAAACATGTTTGCTTGGGCTTGAAGAAAGAGTCACTTTCTGTGGCTCTTCGTGCTGACCGCAGCCTGGAGGCTGGGATGCGTGGCAGAGCCAGGGGCTTTCTGGTCTTCCCTGAGGAAACCAGTTCCTGGGCTCTGATCTTCAAATACCTGTGTGTTTTTGGGGTGTCCTCCAAATCTTGAGTTCTGCTACCCCTCCAATATACTGGCAGTTACTTTCTCATTCCAGCTGATAGCATCAGCCCCAGTTGTACTGCAGCACTGCCACAGGCCACAGCACTGGGCCTGGGCACCTCAGTGACCTGCTGGGCAAGCCACCCCCTCCTTGTCCACTTACCAGGCAGAGGACGCTTCCCACCAGGCTGATCTTAGGAAGAAAAGAGAAATGGTGGCAATTTGTCTGCCTGTTTCAGTTTTGCTCATTTGGGGCTCAAACACTTGTGACCAAGTTGAAAGGAAAAGGAAAGTAATACCAGAAGAGGAGAAAAAGCTTTTTTTTTTTTTTTTTTTTTTTTGTGGGACTGTCGCATTGGGTCCCACACAGTGAGTTTGATTTTTTTTGCTAGTTTTGAATACTTATCTTTTCCTAGTGATTAGCTCTACCTCACCCTGGCACGATGCTCAGGTTTTTTCCAAACCCCTGCAATCAATTGCATGCTAATACATTTTCCTGCTGCCTCTGCCTGTTCCCTGCCCCATCCCCCCGACACGTACCAGCACAATATTACCTTTCTGAATGCAGAGAGAAATGAAGAGAGACTCACAGAACATGTGAATCACAAGGAAGTGGTTTCCCTAGTGACAGTAACCACATGAAAGCTCTCACCATTTACTCTCATGGGACCTTTTAGCACTTTGGATTGTGGGGAGAGCAAGAAAGCCGGTAAAAAATATTGTGGTTGGTAAAGAAACAAGCTAACCCTGAAATGCTAAATGGTGGTGGCAATCCATGTGAAGGCATCATCATCTCCTGGGGATTTTCATGAGGTTCATCCATACCACGTTGAACTGCACTGTGGCTTTCAGGTCCCTTCTTCAAGGCAACGGACCAGAGACCTCAGAAACCTGCACCATGGCTTGCTCAGGTCTCACCTCAAGGAGCAGTCCCTGCCAGGACGACCAACAGCTCCCCGACATGCACTTCATTTTATCTCTACTTCCTACATTGGCATTTCCCCTTTGGAGCACCATCTGGGGAGGCTGTGGGGAAGCTGGAGGTGATGGTGGTGGTGGCACTGGCGCCAGCAGTTGGGACACTGTCTAGGTTTCCATGTGCTGGAGGCCAGTATGAACCGTGGTATGGAAGCTTCAGTGTGCTTGGAAAGAGTACGGCAGTAGACAGAGAGACAGATGGAAAGGGTGAGCAGACAGTTATCAGTGTCTTTGCCTCACACTCAAGAGTTTTCGCTCCTCTCTCTGTATGTCTTTAATTTTTCTAAACAACTCTGAAAGCAAATGAGAGCAATGCCCAGAGCAGTCATAGCAAGAGACCCCAGAGAAGTGGTGTCCACATGGGAAACCAAGAAGAAAGCATCCTTTACTGAAGCAGGACTCTCTTCCTCTTCTGTGTTGCCAACCTGGGCACATTAGCTTAATAACGAGCTTTTTAGCAGATTTCAGTGAACAAGAAGCAATTTATTTGTCGTCATGGTGACAAAGAAGACCTTCTGGAAAAGAGCTTTGAATGAAGAGAAGAAGGTTTATTGTGCAAAGCAATGAGGCATTCAGTTGGAACATTAGCATCACACAAAGCAGACCATACAAGAGGTCTTGCTAACTTCTGGATGCATGGTTGGATGCATTCTGGGTCCTTGCTTTCCTTGGAAACGCCAAGAGAAGGCTGGCACTTGGTGTTTTATACACATTATTTGATGTCCAGCCGTGTTCTTAGATGGCTCTGGGGGAAAGACAAAGGTTCCTTGTTGGAAGGTGGCTGAACCTCACTGGTCGCATTTCTGGTGGGTATTTCCATGGGCTGAATTGTGAGATTCAGCTGCCAACTGAACAAACCCCAAATAAGCCAAGAGCGTGCATCTCAAAGTGTATTTTGTTCATTTATTTTGACAACTCTAGTGTTTCTTTAATTATTTATAAGACTTCATACTGTACTGGAGTAGATTTTTGTAAAAATAATGAAGCCTTAGTAGTATAGCATCTACGATCAGGTCTGCAGGGGAAGGGGGAGATAGGCAGTCACTCTCTGACGTGAGCGGAAAGTGAAATGTAGGTTGGAAGCAAATTCTTTGCTAGCAAAAGTTTTCAAGCATCGAAGCAGAGAAGGACAAACCTGGGAGACTCAGCACTGCAAGGGTTAGAAGGAGACTTCTGGGGTGAGGATGAATTCCAGAAGAGCAGCTCCCTTCAGAAACGGTCATTCAATGAAGTCTGGATTTCTTGTCATTGTGTCTTCATCTTTGGAAATCTATCAATGGAGAATTAAGGTAGAGAAGGAAGTTATACTGGGCAAAATGGTATAGACCTCAGTAAGGTGCACACATCACTGCAGTTAGGTGAAGCGTTGAAGCATCGTCCTACATAACTTCCAGGA
This sequence comes from Egretta garzetta, assembly GCF_000687185.1. NCBI lineage: Eukaryota > Metazoa > Chordata > Aves > Pelecaniformes > Ardeidae > Egretta > Egretta garzetta. The sequence goes on along the minus strand of NW_009259494.1, from coordinate 1,366,162 downwards.
CACCAGTAAGAAGCACCTTGGTTTTACAAAATAGCCTGAATTTCTTCCTAACTCAAGGCACAATAGAATGTTGCAATCTCAGGATTCCTGGCAGAAAGAAAACACCTTTCCCCAGTCGCTTCCAGTGGCAAGGTTAAGGCTGCAGAGCTTACCCGTGGCAGAGGGTGCCCAGGTGAGCATCCCAAGGGGTGCTCAGCTGGCTGTTAGCAGCCTCTGCATCTTGTCAATGTTGGCAAGGGAGTCCTGGCTGATGGGAAACCTGCCCTTTTTGCCTCAGTTCCTGGAGGTGCTTCCCCCAAGGGAGACACAAGCATCGTGGGTCTTTTCTCCTTGCAGCACGACTCACCGCAGGCACCTGGACCCACGGTGGTTGCCCCAAAAAGGCAATGAAAGAGGGAAGATCCCCAAAGGAGGTGGTGCATCTCCCAGAGGTCAGAGCAGACTTCTAGTAAAAATCTGGCCCCAAAGCAGGGCAGGAAAATCCCGGCAGTGCCTGGCTTCAGGTGAGGGGCTGCTGTTTGCCACAAGCCCTCCCTCTGCCCCAAGCAGAACATGGCAGAAGCCACTGAGGACCCAAACCTCATTGCCAAGAGGCCTCTTTCCTTCCCACATATGAGCCATGTGCTTATTGAAAAGAAACACTCGCTCTAACAGGCAAATGCTAGAAGAATGCAAAACCACAAAGAGTTTATATATTTAACCCACCCAAGGAATATAATTATTCTTTTTAATCAAGTCTATTCAAACCATTTATTACTTTATTCTTCCATTTCAATAGCAGAATGATTAAGATGGAATCTTAAAGGAATTCTTCACAACAATAATAATGTCTCTTATCGCAAGAGGCAGTCTCTGCTCTGTCCTGCAAATTCTCAGCATTTAAATATTAAATATATTCAATATATCAAACCCCTCCATTTCACTCCTATAAAACAATTCAGAGGATATGAGGAAGAACCAGAAAGGGTCCCATTACAGACTGCAAACAAATTCAAAAAAGGAGAAGGGAAAAACTCCAGCATACATAACGAGCTGCAAATGTAACTACCGCTCCTGAAGTCCAGCTTCACGGCAGAGCAGGCCTGGGGGATAAGGACATTATCATTTTGAAGACTCATTTATTTCAGCACATGCTGTACATTATATAAGAGCCAGGCTTCTTTCAGCTTGTCGTCGTCTCATTTTTCAATGCACCATGCACCGGTAAGAACAAAACTTCACCTGCACCCTGTCCAGGACAATTTTTTCAAGCTTTTCAGAGCATGTAGAGAATAATAAAAAGGTAGACAGTAGTAAGCTATGAATAAAATCTGTATCTTCTCCAATGCAAGGAATATGTCAGCAGTAAAGTCACAGATGTTGTGGTGAAGTGCAGGGCACAGATGGGTGAGTGTCAAGAGGTGGTGCAGGCAGGTCTGGCTGAGCCAGTCTGGGCATTCAGGTATCTCAGCCCTATTGGGACAGCTCTCAGAACACATGTCATGTTCTTATTACATTGACATGTTCTTAATATGCTTAGCTTGCAAGATACGGGTCTTCTGGCTGAGGTGGAGGCATGGTGGGTTTATTTTCTAGGCTAGTTTTTCCTTCCGCTTCTGACCAGTCTCTGAAAAGACTTTGGATGGCATGAGATGTATCTTACATAATTCTAGAAGACATCTTTTTAAGGCTTCAGTTGCCAATGTCTTATATCAGATTACTTCATATATGGTTGATAAAGGCCTGAGTATTACTGAGTAAACAATAAATAATACAGGAATGAGCAGGGATTTCTAAGTCTCCAAACTTCATTTGTTAAATAGCTCCTGGGACCAGCCTCCATCCATGGCTCAATGGCCTGGCAAAGAGGTTTCAAAGCTGCAGTAAGTTTCAGGAGGCTGACAGTGTCTCACGTCATCCATGCTATGATGGGGGTCCCAAACAGGCAAGCAGACACGGGGGATCATCCCATGGAGCAGGCGAGAGCAGCCAGGGACCTGCCCTGCTGCCTGTAAGCACCGCTGGACACATGAGCGCATGGCTCTCTTCAGTTTACAGGGTAGTGCAGCACTGTGGGGATCTCATCCAGAGCACTGGAAGGTCAAAGCCTTTGCACTGATCTTGATGGCTGTCTGGATCTGTAATCCCAGCATGCGATAATGTCCATTATTTTCCATGCCTTTTTTCTCAAAGGTTCCCAAAGCATTTTTAAGCCTTCATTGGCAGCTGTACCAAAGACCACCAAAATCACTGCTGCATGATGGGCCAATGCCTCTAGAAGTTTAAGCTGGCTGGTTTTCTGATGGCTTTCACAAGGAGCGGCATGGAGGAGGCCGAGTGCAGTTACTGGAGCTGGAGCTGAGCCAGGACATAAGGTCCCCTTTGGGAGAATCCGCCATTTGCACAAAGAGCCCAGAGTTTGGGTTGGCACCTTAATCCCTGCCCAGGCTGCCATCTGAGGGTGAAGAACTACAGGTCTAAACCCTTCACCGTCATGTAGGTGTGCCTGAGCATCACCCAAGCAAGTGTGATCCAGCTCAGTTCCTCTTAACACGTGGGAGTAGAGGGACCCTCAGAACACTGTCACTGCAGCACCTCCTAAATATTCCCACCAATAATCATGGAATCATAGAATCATAGAATCACTTTGGTTGGAAAAGACCTTTGAGATCATCGAGTCCAACCTTTAACCTAACCCTGACATCCCACCACTAAACCATGACCCTAAGCA
>NW_009259494.1:1359247-1362405 GCF_000687185.1 Egretta garzetta | reverse complement strand
CTGCTGGTAAATTAGGGGGAGTGGCTTGGCCAGCTCCTCTGCCAGCTCCTTCAGCACTCTTGGGTGGATCCCATCCAGCCCCATAGACTTGTGGACGTCCAGGTGGCATAGCAGGTCAAAGACTGCTTCCTCCTGGATTATGGGGGGTTTATTCCACTCATCGTCCCCATCTTCCAGCTCGGGAGGCTGGGTACCCTGGGGATAACTCGTTGGGCCATTAAAGACATAATCAAGAGAAGGAAATGTTACAGTTTGCCGGTTTATACCTTTATTCAAATTTGTCCTACATTTATTTCTTTTTAGCTGGAAGCAAGAGGAAGAGGCTGGCCTGCCTACCCAGAGAAGAAATAAACCTTTGGGGAGCAGCAGGTAGAGCTCTGGGTGGGCTGGGGGTTGTGACAGCTCTGGGCAGGGTGGCAGAGACCTCCTGGATGCATGTGTACCTCAGCTTTGGGCACAAACTGTGTGCAGGCTTGCAATATTCCTGTTAAATTCGTCTCTGGGTGACTCCAGCCACCCACAGTTCCTTGGGACAGGGTGATTCATTCAGAGGAGGGTTTCCTGAGAAGATTGCTAAGAGCAGAGGGAGGGCCCTTGAACCAGAACACCTTTCTGTGGTTCAGGTAATACAAACAATATCAAAACAAACCTGACACAGCTACTTTAATCCACCTAGTGCACAGCCTGGTTTTGTGCAGACAATGCACTAGCTATGGCCTGGGATATAAGAGCAGTACCTCCAGCAACCCTCAACCCCTCGAAGCACCCATGAATAAATCAATAAGGGTCGGGTTAATAGGCAAACGGTGAGACCGTGTGTTCCACCTGGGTGAGCAGGACTTTGAGTGAAATGAGAAATCAAATATTTCTTCAGCAATCTTTGCCAGGCTCCTTCTCTTTCTGTTATCGTTAACGGTATTGACTTTTTACACAGTATTCAAGGTTAAGCAAACTATCTCACTGTTCAGCCTTGCTGGGTTAGGTATGAAGGAGACAGGCTGGCCTGGAGAAAGCCCTCCACGAGGTGGAGGTACCCAGGCTGTAGAGCAAACTCCCTTTGCTTGGAGATCGTCTCCCTTCAGTCCTTTCTGCCCCCTCTCTGTTGGCAGCATCTTGACCTTGAAAGCCAGGGCCTTTCCACCCTTTGCAGCTTTTGACTCAATATCCTGCCCTCCACTCCAGCTGTGTCTTTGGAGAAGTTTGACTCCAGATTGGAAATGTTCTGACTGAGGCTCTTGATGTCTTTCATCTTTACTCCTTCCCTCCTCCCATGCAGAGCTGGGACCTGCTCTCCAGCGAGGCTCCCAGACAGGGACATGTCCCCACCATAGGGGTCCCCACCAAGGTAAGCCCCCCAAAAGCCCAAAAGCACCGAGAGATGCTGAAATCTGCAACTCCCCTGAAATGAGTCATTCCCTCCCAAAAGTGTATTCTGCCTCTTTTGTCAGAAAACCTTCCTGAACTACCAGCTCCTTGCTATTTTTTACCATGTCCATTATCCCCACAGCAAGGCAAGGACTTCACTCTCCATCCAGGGCTGCCTGTCCATCCCTGGAATAAAGGATACAGTGGTTTCACTTGATTTTTGGTTTATTGTATTTAAAAGAGAGGAAAAAATGGATTGACTGTGGAGAAAAATAAAAGTACCAAGGAGAAGGGAAATGCACAGGGAGGGGATAGGAGCAGATCTACAGGGAAAGAAACTGGATGGAGCAGGACTGGGCCTTCCCAGGGACCAAACCTTGCTCCTCACTGTGTGAGAAGTCTGGACCACAGTCACAGGTGATGTATGGGAGTAGCATCAGCCCCTTTGTTCTGCACTCGCATCTGGGGATATTTTCCAGCAAGTTTTGTCCCAGAATGGTAGAAATTAAATGCAAATTTTTGTTCTGCCTCTCAGGAAACAGCAGGGATATGTCTGTGTAGGAGGCAGCTTTGAGAGGTACGTGAGAAGGAGCAGGGGGCTCACAGGCTTGGTGTGCCCACACTTTGAATGGGACTGTTTGTCTCTGGTGGGAGAGGCAGAGCATTTAATGAAGAATTAAATCAGGCTGTAAAAAGGGCTGAAAGCCTTCCTGCTCCTGCAGGCATCAATGGGAGCTCTGGGTGTTTGACACTTCTGAAAGCCAGAAGAAAAGGTCCCAAAGTGCCTTCTGGGAGCCTAACTACAGCCTGAAGGTTCCCCAGGTGAAAAGCCCAGATTTGGGCTCCCCAGCCGGTCTCCATTGGGATTGCTTTTGGGGTGGGGAAGGAGCCTTTTGTGGCCATGACGTGGTCGGCTGGGAGCTGAAGGATATTGGATTCTTCCCATTGACTGTCCATGGAATCAATGGAAATTGCAGAAATGAACCCACAGGGCTGGTGTGGAGCAAACTCCCTTCGCTCATGTCCACCACAGGGGCTCCAAATGAGCCTTATAGCAGGGGATGCAGCGCTGGGCACCCGTGCACCCTTCCCCAGCCATGCTGGGTCTCCAGGTAGACGTAGTGGGGACTGCAGCCCCCTGCAATGCCCACTTCGCCAGCCAGTTTGCAGACCCTGGAAGGGGCAGGGAACCCAGACACATCCCAAGTGCTTGCCCACCTCTACACCAAATGCTCTATTATTATTAATGATCGTAACAATAATTCAGCCCATTGCTATTGTTACTGTTCCTGTAAAAAAAAAAAACAGAACTCCCAAACCTGGATACAGTTATGAAATTTTCTTTTGGCCTCCATAAAACATTTCCAAGTCATTATACAAAGAGTAGAGTCGAAAAGGAGCTGCACACAATTGTCATAAAATGTAATTAATTTTGAGTAATTCACAATGGAGAAAAAAGTGCTGTAGAGAGTAAATTGGTCAGGAGACTTCTGTGCTGGGGAGATGAGGTTTTGAAAGGCTGCTGACTAATACAGCACTGACCTGAAAGCAAATCCTTACATTCATGCTGGGCTGGCTGTTTCCATGACAACAGTTGTTATTAGTAACTGAAAATGTATTGCTGTTATGAGTGGCAGCATATTTTTTTTCAGTTGAATTCAAGAGCAGCTGGGTACTTTACTCATGAAGATAAAGTGCTCAGATCGCTACAACACTAATGTTATGTGCTGCACCTCTCATAATACAAACCTTATACTTACCCATGATACAAAGAGATGTGTGGATTGCTGTAG
>NW_009259494.1:1320090-1358951 GCF_000687185.1 Egretta garzetta | reverse complement strand
CAGCAGGCACAACACAAATGGCAACTTGTATCAAAGAAATCAAAAGAAAATAACCATGGTCATCACTGTGCTTTAAATTAACTCTTTAGTGAAATTCCCAGAGGATTCAGGCTGACTGGCGTGTTCAAGTAACAGGTAAATCCTGTTAGGAGCTAAGCGAGCTAGCCTGCCATCCTGAGATGTAATGCCTGCCTCCTGAGATGCACCGAGGACACCTTGCCCTTTAAATTAAGCTGCCTCTCATGCACTACCCCCTCTCGTTCCTGTCCCGAGAGCAGCAATTTTTATGATCTTTGAGGAAACAAACTTGCAGAGAAAAACTCTCACCTGGTTCAGACCTGTGCAAAGCCACTGACTTTAACAGCACCCCCCTGATTTTTCCTGATGATGAACAAGACCACACATCGAAGGGCTCAGGGCTGAGCCAGCGCCACCGCCCTCCAGGTGAACTGGTCATGTCAATCGTCTTGGCCTCTCTCCAACTCACCACCCCTTGACAGTAACCAAAACGCTTGTGGTTAGACACCAATTACAGCTAAGTCAGTTTAGGAATACTGTAGGAATACTGGAATCCTGTGTACAGTTCTGGTCCCTGCTGTACAAAAAAGATGTGGGCAGGCTGGAGCGGGGTTCAGAGCAGGGCCACCAAGATGATCCAAAGGCTGGGAAGCCTCTCAGCCGTACGAGGGTGGGCTGAGAGAGCTAGGTTTGTTCAGCCTGGGGCAAAGGAGGCTCCAAGGGGATCTCATCACCACGTACCAGTACCTAAGGGGGAGCTACAAGGAACATGGAGACTCCCTTGTCACAAGGAGTCCCATGGACAGGACAAGGGGGAATGGACACAAGTTGCTCTTGAGGAGATTCTGACTGGACATGAGAGGGAAATTTTTCCCCATGAGAACAGTCACCCACTGGAATAATCTCCCCAGGGGAGGGGTTGACTCCGCCACATTGGACACTTCCAAGCCTCAGCTGGACAGGGTGCTGGGCCGTCTTGTCTAGGCTGTGCTCTTGCCCAGGAAGGTTGGACCAGGTGATCCTTGAAGTCCCTTCCAACCTGGGATTCTATGATTCTATGAACTTAAGTTCTGTCAGGTATGACTGTGCCTGCCACACTGGTGTATATTTCAGATGCCCCCCTCTGGGTCCTATGAAGGGAACGTAAATCTTTACACCAGCATAACTGAGAGGAGTATAGCTCAGGAAAAAAATATCAGTTGTCAGAGTTACTCATGTAGATAACATTATGTACGTTATATTGTATGAATGAGTCTGCGAGTAGCAATAACATATTCAGGAAGCAAATAAGTTACAATCCATAATCAAAAAATGTTGCAAATTACATCCTTAATAGATTACATTTATAATCTACTTGAAAGAGATCTTTAGGCACTTAATTGACATATTCCAAGATAGCTATAACATATTGGCTGGTTAGATACCAATTGACATACTTATTAAATATCAATTAGCGCATTCCATAATTTGGTACCTAATTAGCTTGCTATAGCTATTCTATCAAATGCCAATTAAATGCTTGAAATTTCTTACAAGTTGGCTGTACTAAGATAATAATTAAGAATGCATTGCTTAAGTCATTTTTAGTTAATTACATGGCAAACTAATTTTGGCTACACACATTAGACCTTTCAATAAATCCCTCTTTATCAATCAATTGGTATCTAATGAACTCATTATTCTCTTGCTACATCTGAATGGAAGGCAGTGTTGCCATTCTTCCAGTAGTTGTATTTAGATGCATCTCAGCATGGATGTGGGGATCCGTGTGCCTCCCACCCCAAGGTCTCCAGCAGGGATGTGAAATGCCCTGTTCCCAGCCCGGGGAGCAGTCCCTGCCCCCTGTCCATGGAGGCAGGAGCCACATGGAGTTTGGGGAGGGAGTGGGTATGCAGGAGTCCCTGTGGTCCCCCCCTGCACTGCCACCACTCCAGTCACCTGCAGCATGGAGGGCTCAGCACCGACCCACCTTGCAGCAGCCCTATGCAGGCTGGTGTGCAAGAGCCACAGTGCCCAAGGAAGGGTTGGGAGTCATGAGCTTATTGTGGGAGGAAAGGGGCAGATGTCTGAGTCTTCTCTGTGGTGTGGGAAGTGAGAGGATAAAGGAGGTTGGAGGTGGTGGAGCTTCTTCAGGTGAGGTGGAAGAACATAGTAGCATGGACTTGCGCTGATCCAATGCAGGGACGTGTCTCCCTGAGCTCCTCATGTCCCCTACGGCAACAGAGCACCACTCAAAAAGTAAAAATAGCATGCTGTATTGATGTCATCTCTCTTTTCTCCATTTTTTATAAGTCAGCTGCCTGATTAGGCTACTGCCATATGTGGAGCATCTTTTATGTCGGAGGAATTTATTGCATTAATCATTCTATGGTTCCATGATTAAGGTAGGCAAGTTCTACATGTACTTGTGGATGTGATGACCCTCTGGATGCACCATTCTTCGTTGAAAGGAATTGTACAGTGCCTGCCCCATTCCTGTGACTTCCCACTGTGCTTAGCTGGGCAGCTGTAGGTCCTACCACAGCTAAACTGTCTTCATGGCCCTGGGAGGCCTCGGTGGGGCTGATGGCTTTGAATGGCAGTTTGGAAATTTGGCTATGGACTGTGCTGAATATGAAGACTTGGGTAGAAAATTGCAACTTGCGTCAGTCCAAGAGGGTGCAAGGGGGTGGCTTCACACAGTCTGAGAAAATACACAGGGGCTATAGCCCATGACTCTGCTCCATCAGCTAGCGTCCTCTGTTGGACTCTCTATTTGTCTCTCATCTTTGACTGTTAATAAAAGGACTTTCAGTGCCCAGCATTTTGCCCATAGGTTCACGTCTTCTTTTTAATTACTTTCAATAAATATGATGAAAGACATGCCAAAAATACCCATATTTCCCATTTTCCAGTTTTTGCTCACATGTGTGTCTGATGTGCACATGCTTAATTTAGCAAAGTGATTTCAATGAAGTGGAAAGGGATTTTTCAAAATGGTATGGGATGTCTGAATCTCCTTCAGGCACTCAGATAGTGCACTGCTCTCCACTCACCACGAAAACCAGCAGCAGGGTCTGCCCTGCCTCGAAGCGTGCTCCTGGAGCTGTGCTGGCCATTGGAGGTGGCATATAGATCCTCCCACCGGCCACGAGGCAGTGATGCTGGCTGAATGCAATATGCTGAGTGTACAGGAGGGATGGCTTTGCTCAATGCAGTCATGGTATGTTTTAATTTCCCGTCAATGTACAGGCTGCACCGTAGCCACCAGAAGAGGACAATTCACGCGGGTGATTTTTGTGAGCCTGGTGCTCCAGCTGCTTCTGACCACTCAGCACTGAGGAACATCACCTTTCCCATTCTGCAGGGGCATGCGGCCTTGGGGCAGTGCAGAGAAAGAACATTATTCACCTTAAGGAGAGTTTATGTCAAACATCAAACCTAAAAAAAAGAAATAGGGAACTCACTGTTGCATGCTACCAAGTGCTGCATCCTGCTGCAGAACAGGTCTCAGGATGCTGGTGGAGGTGACCTGGGGCACAGGGAAGGGACACACACCAGCCTGGGAGGACTGGAACGAGTCTTCCTCAGCACTGGATGCAGTCAACCTGGGTATGCTGCTTCCTCTTCCCCATGGACCATCTGCTGTTTGTTCTCCACACCAGAACCCCATCCAAGCAATGTTCCTGTGCAGTGACAAGACTCGTGCCCCTTCATCCCTGTGCAGAAGTGAGGGGCTGTGTGCTCAAGCTAACAGGGCGAGGAAGAGCAATTCACTGCGTGGGGCTTGACAACTACATTTTTTACATCAAGCAAAGCCAGAAGCTTGAACAAATGCCTTTGTGGTGACAGAATGAAAGGGCTGCACAATTTTTTCTTTGCTTTGACATAATGAAAAAAGGCTTTTGACAAAATCCATTCTGCCCTTTAAATGAAGTTATTTGTTTGACTAAATGCACTGACTCCATCCAAATTATTTATTAGACTTGCTTGACATTGCAGGCAAGCTGGATTCCCGCAGGGCTGGGGGCAAGAGGTGGGTTCTGGATTAATCTCATCAACCGATAACAAGGCAAACCTAGTAAAGAGCTGCTTTTTACTTAAAAAAGAAAGGGGTTGGAAGGGGATCCAACAACTGCACATCTTGCAGGCTTGGTCTGGGACACTCGGGTTGGGCTATTTCCTTCCCATAGGTCCATGACACTGTCAATAAAACTTATCACTGGGTACCTGTACTGTTATGGTTGTCAACACCAGTTTTTCAGAGGATTCACCAGATCAGAACTCAGGGAAAAAAAGGACTGATGCACTGGAAGAAGGATTCCAGCTCCTCTCCCTGTGGGCTTAGAAGAAGTAAGGAAGGGAGAAGAAATCTCTGCTGAAGACGGAAGAAAAGGAGAAACAGGAAATAAATTATTTGAGAACACATAGTGGAACAGAAAGAAAAGCAAGAAAATCAAGAGAAAAGGGCCGATTATAATAAAGAGCACAGTTAGCCAAAAGGATGGCACAATTACAATAGGGATTGGAAAAGGCCTCACAAAAAGAGGTTAAGTGAAATAAGTTAGAAGGTGTGAAGAAGAGAGGGAAAGGACAGTAGGAGTGGGACCCATGCTGAACATTACTGAGAAGTCCCTGTATCCCCCTATTACATTTGTGGAGGTGATGTGAAGCCAAGTCAGTGTTCATGCTTGTTCCCCAAGAACCAGCATCACCTTCCCTTTCCTACAGTCCCTGCCATCCTCTTGATTTCAGCATCGAGACAGCTCTGCCAGCTCTGCAGAGTGCCCTGGGTGGGTTGGATACATGAGCCCAGAGACAAAGAATTTTATGTGTATTTTAGGCACTTATTGCCCAGTTGGTAGTGTGCAAGAACCAAGAAAACCTGAAGAGACGTAGGAGCTGAGGGCACTAAAAGCACGTACAGCCAGAGCTCAGCAGCAATTCATGGATCCAGGGGTATCAAGTCCTCCAACAAGCCTTCACTCCTGTATACCCACTGGAGATCCCCAGGGTGGGATGCCCCCTGTCCTAGGACTCCTCACCATACACTGGGCCACTGACTGCAAGGCTCATGATATTTAATGTACGGTCCTGAAGCATTTGTCATGTCTGATGTGCCAGAGCCTACTCTGCCAAGCGAGTTTGTCAACACTCACTCAACCCACAAACACCCTAAGAAGGAGAATTACCAGTCCATAAAGCCTTGGCAAGCACTAGGTGACTCATGAGTATGTTAAGAGGATACTGAGACCCCAGGAACTGTTTCGGTTCCTACACATTGGCACAGCAATGCAAGTCGGTGAAGTTGGTGAAGTTCTCATTAAGACTGATGTTTCTTTCTTGGTAACCTGCTGTTCAGAGAAGCCAGTAGCCCCTGCTAGAAGCTGTTGTCTTTCCCTGGACTTACAGAAATGACTCTTCTAGCAAGACACACCTGCATCTTCACTGCTTTTTTTCTCTTTCCAAAGGAGGTCCAGAGAGAGGTGAGTTTTAAAACATACCTAGTATATCCACTAGTAATATGGACCCAGCTTCAAAGTGATGATTTTTTGAAGTCATGCACTAAAAAAACTTCAAAATGTGTAGAAACTCAGCAAATCAGGGTCAAAATGCTACAGGTTCCCTGTCATCCTCATTCCCTACTGCCCACCCTTTTAGAAAACAAGGACAGCAATAGAAACATGGCATCTACTACTGGGACACTTCCATGTTCTCACAGCATATTGGTTTTTAGCAATGTGAAGCAGGGAATGACAGGGAAAAAAAAGAAGATAGTTATAATTATCTTTACCTTTAGTTGTATTTCATATGTAAATATAGTAGCTTAAGTAGCCTTACAGGAGCAGAGAGCTCATTTCTGGCCTCTCTTGTGGAGCAAGGACCAGAGAGGTCTGAAGCATCCTACAGTCTCCAGATGGCCCCTATGTAAGTGAGTAATTTGTCGCATCTGCTGGAGAATGAGGAGAGCAAAATCCAGGCCCTGTCTGCATGTTTGCTCTGAAATAATTTGGGACATTTCTGTTAACGCTTGATACTGTGGAAATACAGCCTATATATGTGAAACTGCCCTAGGCAAGGCAGGGGAGGTACAGAAACTTTTATTCAGGATCCTCCACTACAGACATTCTTGATTATTCACTTTTTTCATGTTTGTGTTTCCCCTTTCCCTGTGAAGCCACCTCATCTCTTCCTCCCTCCTTCTCTCCCTTCCTCCCTCCCCCAGGTGATGGTACTTCACAGGTTTGTGGGGTGGCCATGGCTGGGCCTGCTTAAATTGAACATGGCTCCTAACTGCCTGACATCTCCTGGTAGAAGGGATAACCTGAGACTATAAAAGATGTGATTTCTCCTGGAGCTGAGCTGATAAGATATCACTCATGCATGATGCCTGTTCAACCACCATGCTCATGACATCTCTTTCCCAGTGTTTAAGACCTTCTGTTGGATTCCGTATGAGTGGCCATTTAAAATGAACCCAGGTTTTAATAATGAATAAGATAATAATGAGGACTGGCCTCCCCGATAGAAGTCCTCCCCCTGGGGCCCTGATGATGATCCCATCAGGCTTCATGGTGCTCCATGTAAGAGGGTTGTGAGTGGAGAGCCTTTCCCACAGCATTTTCTCCTTAACTCGAAGATCAATTAACTTGCAGTCCTGTAGCTTAGGGATCACTAATTTAAACGCCCTTTCCTGGTCAAATGCAACGACCCCAGTGCTGTGCAAGGCTCTCTCGTGTGGCTCTCATTGGGGAAGGAGGGAGGCGTGTGCCTGCCTCCAACACTTTGAAAGCAACCATCAAACTGGGTCAGTTTGTCAGAGTTCAGCATCAGAAAGGCAGATTTTTCCTGCCTTGTGCTTCCTGACCAGATCGGTGCCCAGAAGGAGGTGGGTGACCAGAAAGAACAAGAGCCCGGACCCAAACACAAGACTTGCCCAAGCAACAGGGCATTTTGCCACAGTTTAGGCATCTGAGCCCAAACTGCCAGGCTGCAACTCTCCGCTGCTCTTCCATGACTGCTGCCTACTACTGGAGCTGCCCATAGTCTGGCATGTTTTTATTTGAAATTGAACCATACCTGCCTGACTTGGGACAGGGTTGCAGGAGTCATGGTGATACAGGAACAAGGTGCTCCTCCACCTCCACCCAGAGCTGCACCCAGCAGCCACAGCTGGCTCTGCCCCGGGCACTCCCAGGTCTGCAAAGCCCCCTCCAAGCATGGCTGGAGGATCAGTGCGATGTTCAAGTCTTGGCAGCCATTGCAACAGCCAAACCCAAGTCAGTTGTCTGCCTTTTCTTGGGCAAGACCCGTTCTGGCAGTCTATGTGAGAAAAGTGGGCTGGGTGGAGTGATAGTTCATCTAGGTCACTTTTCTGTTTAATGTGACTTTTCCATTGACGGAGCATAAATTTTTACCCCTATTTATTTGCGTCCCTCACTGACTTGGCCTGAGCTCAGTCACTGTCAGTGGAAACTACTGACATCTGAAATGCTGACTCTGAGGTTACTGAAACTAAACTAACACAACCAGCCGCTCATGTACTATGTGGAGGCAAACAGCCCTCTCCCCTTCTCACTCTTCCTCGTTGCTTGGTGCTTTTGTGGTGCTTCTCAGTCGGGGTTTTACACCTTCATGCTAACGTCTCCTGTACCCCTTCCTGGTGGTGATGGGTGGCTGGGGCATTCACTCACAGATGACCTTGGAGTTACTTCTTGAAATCAAGGATCATGCGTCATTGGGAGCGGGACCTTCCCCTTACGTAAGGGGAAAAATGAAATCAGTCTGTTTGCGGCTCTGCAGTTACGGGAATGGGACAGCTCCTCTCCCCCAGCCAAAAAACCCAGCCATGCCGTGGCCTGGTGTCACATTGACTAAACCTGAGAGCAAAAAATGCAGAAAAACTGTGGAAATTCCCAGGCAGAATGAAACCACCGGAGGAAAAGTGTGCAACTTTTCATATTTGACTTTGGTGCAAGGATCCTGCATTACGGGAAATATTTGCCCTGGTGCTATTAATAAAACCTGTTGAACAAATATCGAGCTACTAAATAGTTATCTCGCACATTAATAATCAGATAGAGCACAATATTTAATCTAACCGTTTAGTCTGTATCGGGACTAGCTGTTCCTTTGCTTTTAATTACAGCTTTCGTTTTAGGCTTACTGTACAAATTGGCGAGATCTATGAAGCATCACTGCACACCATACCTCTGCCTGCCTGTGGCTCTACAATTAAAATGCTCATTTTTGAACACTAGGTTTTTTTAATCTGCTAAAGAACCCTTAAAGTCATTTGGACAAATATTTTAGCCTTCATTCCCTTCTGAATGAACATGGGTGCACAGGAAATCAAAACTAGTTCAAAGTCAGTGCACAGTAAAGGCGGTGGAGCTTTGTCTGACTCTTCAAGGGCAGCAAGCAGACCTTCAGTATTTGGCATGGGTTTGGGATGAGATGGGCATTTCCACTTGTTTTTCACTGATAAATTCTAGTTTTGTCCCCATGGGCAAGTCTGTTGCTTCTGCAAGCAAGTTATCTCAAATCTATCAGTAAGCAGCTGCAGCATGAATAAAAAACCTGAGAAATCACGTTAGTGAGAAGCAGGACTCCTGTCCAGATTGTCTGAAGACTCAAAGTTTCTGTGTGTTGGTGCAGTGCTCATTTGGGTTTGTGTTTTGAAGGCTCTATTGTTGGAGCGCTGCAGACATTGTCTTTGCCTTACAAAAGAAATTATTCTCCATGATGAGAAACACCACTGGTCTTTCCTTAGGAGATTTAGTGATAGACTTAGCTGTTCCCCGTCAGGAAAAAACTCCATCCAAATCTCCACGATGGGCAGTGAGTTATCCAGCCAAACCTGTCTTCTTCTCCCTCTACCCTTAGGTAGAAGTCTGAAGTTGAAAGTCTCTGCTTTCATTTTCTGCATTTTCCCAGTAATCCAACTGTGAAAATCAGGCAGTGTCATGTAAGGGCTGCTTGGGTTTGCTGAATTCCTACCCAGCTTGGCTCTGGCTCATGTATGGTCTCCACACTTAGCTCTGGCCATGCTAGGAAGACAATCTTTGGTGCACGGGAATTGCTTATGGGAAAGGAGATTGCCATGTAGTTTTTATCAGGGCTAAGACCAAACAATATTGCCTTGGAACAAAGCAGAGCAAGAAGCTGCATCTCCCGACATGGGCAATGGGAGATGACGTGGCAGCCCTCCTGTAATACAGGCAAAGCAGGCAGTTGCCCAGGGCAGCAGCCTGAAGCACAGGCATAAGCACACATGGGATGCTCTGGGGCTTGTAAAAGCTACTCCACACCCATAACAGCTCCAAAGTGAAAACAGACTCAACCCCTCCAGCACCATTTTCTGCAAAGGCAGATGGAAGGGAAGCCCTTTCCCTTCTAACATCACCTCTCCACCCTTCCTAGTCCCCTCGTCTGCACTTGCAAGCATCTTCCCTTCCCTACATTTACCCTCTCCTTCAGAGCTGAGTGGGGGCTCAGCTGGCCCCACATCTTCCCCAGGGCTGTGTCCACTTTGTGCCTACCTGGCCCAGCAGCCGCCCTGTCCCTGCATTGCATGACCTAGCATCATGGCTCCTTGCATCTCAGGCAGCACTGGCATGTCTCTCTCTAAGTTTCATTTCTGAGCAGGGCAGCCTGTGTCTACGAGGAAATGAAAACTAGAAAGCGTGATTTCCAGCCCCAGCAGCCCCCTCACATGGCTCCTTTCTCACCCAGCCCACCTCCTCCTCGTCCTGGGAGGCAGGAGGCTGACTCAGCCTCTGCCAGGCTCCTGCCCCCCCCGGGGTCCCTCCCGCCTCACCCTGGGGACTCTCAGGGGAAACCTCCTGGGGCAAGTGGTGGGGAAGTCATGCCTGTGGTCACCTGAGACCAAACAGGTCTGCAAAAGCCACACGTGCTCGCGCTGGTACTTCATGCCAAGTGATGCCCCCGTCACCAGCAGACAGCGTAAGCGCTGTGCTGCCGCTGTGCTGCCCTTGCACCGCACTGCCCGCTCTCCCGCACCTTGTCTTGCTCCTCTCCTTTGCATTCCTTGCTCTTTTCTGTCAGTCCTGTTTTCAGTATTTTTACCCCTCTCTTTTTTTTTTCTTGCTCTGCTCTGTTTCCTCCTGAGGAAGGGAGGAAATTGGTGGCCCTTGAAATGTCCCTTTCCCTGCTGACAAGGTGGTGGTTGTCCCAGGGGTGAGGGTCTGGATCAAGGATCACACTGTTCTTCTCAACCACTCTGAATATCTCTGCCATCAGCTGTCATGGGCAACCTGGAAGGTGCAAAGCACAGGGAGGGCAGCCCCCATGCCATCTTCCCAAGTTGGATGTCTTTCCAAGTCATGCTGCTGTGGGCAGCACTGGTTATCTTCATGACAGAGGTCCAGGCTCTTACAGTTCAGCTAACTCTGGACCACTCCGCTGAGCTGGATTCCTCTGTGCCTTCTGTAAATGACCCCAGACCCCACCTGAAGACACCAAAAGTTGAAGGAACACTTCTTCCTCTAGGAATTTGTCCCAGTGCTTTTAATTGCCATCTCTCCTGAAAAAGTGTGCCGTGTTCCTAAGCTGAAAATGTCCACCTTCAGCTTCCAGCCTTTTCTTGTTCTGACATTCCCTGGCAGATGTGTACACTCTTCAGTACCAGACATTTCTATTCCAAGTTATTTTTTAATCTTCGTTTTGCTAGATAAACCATGTGTTCTATAAACCTATCATTTCAAGGCATTTTCTCTTGCCGTGTTATGATTTATTTGGCTGTTTTCTGAACATTTCAATGTCTGATTTAAAGTATGGATGCCAGAGCTCTGCACAGTTTGGCCACACTTGTTTCAGTAGTGCTGGGAACAGACGTAAAAGCACAGCCCCTCTCTCCTTCTCTCCTCCACTCTGCCAGAGACACCCCGTATGCTGCAGCAGAAACTCATGTTCAAGTGCTTGACCATCCTCTGAAGAGATTTGGCTTTGGGAAAATCCTGCCTGGAGTTCCTCTTTTCCAGGCTGGCTCTGTGCTCTTTTCTTCCTGTGCAACTTTGCATTCAGCTGAATTAAAATGCTTTCCTTTCCTTTCTCTTTAATCAGGCCCCATTTACCAGGTGACCCAGATGGCTCCATATGGCTGTGTGGGACTGGGTCCCTGCAATGCACCAGGCCACCAGCCTTTGTGTGATCTGCAGGTCTGATCAGCAGGACTCTTACAGTTACCTCTAGGTCTTTGAGGGAAGGACTGGAACCGGTCAGCCCTCTGACTACCAACTGGTCAACCCTCTGACTACCATCAGTCCCTGTGTGTAGCCACCAAACATCCCTCCTTCTTGCCATCCCCATAGTGACTCCCCTCTGGCAGCCTCTCAGCCCTCTGCTCTGCCTGCTCTCCATTGCAAAGTCACAGAGTTACCTACAGCGCTCAGAGTTTCCGTCCTGTGGTGCCTGGCACCTCAGCAGGCAGGTCAGCTACCTCCACACGTGGGTGAAGACCCACTTCGGGCACAGGATGGAGGTTGTTCTCCAGTTATTATCAGAAATCAACCTGGAGTCAATCAATAATGGCAGACTTCTACATGGGCTGAGACTAGGAGCCTCCAGCAGCTGAAGGCAGCAGCATATCAGCTCATATCAGACACCGCTGCCTGAGATAAAGAGTGTGAAATTAGCTATTGAGTGTAAAACACAGAAAGGAGGGGGTTTTTTATGCAGGTCGTGACCTGGAACAGACAATCTGGGGTTTTTTTTCAGTTCTTTCCATAGATTTTGCTATGCTCATAAAAGCCATCCTTCCACTCTGTTCTGCAGTAAGGACACTGACAGTGGCTGACAGCCTGAGTTCATGTCCATTCTGGGATCCCCCAGCTTTTCCCTGGTTTGGCACATGAAATTGTAGCTACCTTCAGAGCACATGGGAGAGCCTGGGGATTGCATGAGATGAAGCAGGCTCAGCCCTGCTTCACGGTCAGCCTAGGGATGAACACAGCACAGTGTCACGCCTCAGGTTGCGCTTTGTGTCTGTTGATTTAGTCCAAGAGAGTAAAATGCTGATCACCCAGTTCATCTTCTTTGAACAAAGAACCATTCCTAAAGCACAGTATGGACAGGACATCTGTTCCATGTGCTCACTGAGCTCCCCCAACAACTCTACCTGTCTACTGGGGTTCCTTCTGGGTACTGAAGTCCTATCCAAATGGCTGTCCACCTTCCCCCATTTAAAAAAAAGGTATTGGCTACAGATGATCATGCTGTTTTAACAAAAACAGGATCTGGCCAGCACTCAAACCTACTAGAGGGGGCAGAAAAAGGTAGAGTCCATGTATCCATATTGATTTCAGGAGTAATACCTCCCAGTGAAGGTCAGGAAAGAAGAACACAATGCAAGATTATATATCTAAATGGCCTGTATGAATAGTAGAAGTATTCTGGAAGACAGCAGGTTTGTACAGGATTTGAAGCATGATAATAAGAATAAAACAGTCACAGATATAGTTAAGCCCCGCAGCTGAAAGACCTTTCAAGCTGAATGAAAATCCAGCTCTGTCCATCTAAATCATGACTTGGATACAAGCAGAAACAGAAGAAGTAGTTCCAGTTCTCCTGTGCTGGGAGATGCTGAGAGAGTCCTCCAGTGTTGGTACAATGTGCAATGCCCTTCCAAAGCACTGGTTATCAATTAACATTTCTGGACAACATCTCAGAAGTTCAATGTAAGTTGTGACAGGACTGAAAAGAAACAATGGGGAAAAGGTTGAAATATTTGCATGCCATATTGCACCTTTAATGAGGCCATTACCACAACAACTAGTTGGGCTAGATTCAGTGAACAAAACATCAGTACTGATGCATCCCTGCTCATTATATTTGCATTCTTGTACCTTAAGGACATATCAATGAGATGGAAGCTCTCCAAAGAGGACTCTGTTGGCCTGGCGGTGGGCAGGTGGATGGCAAAGAAGAAACAACATGCGTGTATACAGTGTTAATTTGTCACTGAACACAAAATGATGAAGAAAGCAGTGAAAAATCATTATAAGTATGGGGAAGAAAGACCTCGTACAAGAGTCTCAGGGGAGACTCCCATTACCTATAGGCTGATGTGGATCGGAGAAGGTAATTACATAGGTAAGTCTGTGTTATTTCCATAAAGGAATGATATGGCCAGCTGAAATGTTGGAAAGAAAGCATAGCTATTCCATTGTAAAAAAAAATACTTTTACAAACAAGTAAGTCTCTCAGAGAAAATTATTTGGGCCACAAAAAGGAAGTAGTAGACTGGAGGGAGAAGTAAGATTAAATTAAATTTCAGAACAATTTGAACATCTCATCATACTGCGTACAACTATTCTAACACCAGAGGCCGTCTTGGAAGATGTTGGTTTCACTCCCTTTACTGCAACAAATGTGCTGTGTGACTTACAAGAGGAGTAAGCCATGCTACTCCCTCTTGCCTTCTTCTGACTTTTTAATTTGGAAGGACCAATTTTCTGCTTAACTCCACTGAGGACCTTGAAGGGGGAAAAGATTTTTCAAAAAAAATATTCTTTAAAGGTAAAAATTTGTCTTTGTGGAGACTAGGGATGAGTTTTCATGTATCTTGTGCATCATAACTTCTTTTGGAGAACATATAAGAAACATTTCTTGACAGTCTTCAAATAGAACACTTGCTTTCAAATTTTAGAAGTACTTACTGTAATCATAAAGGCTTTTATCAAGAATTCTAGAATACGAAGAGTCACAAAATACTTACAAAGTTGTAACTAATCAAAACTGAGCTTTTCAGGTTCACAATACTTGAGATTCTGACTTTTCAGTCAGTTCTGTAATCTGCATGCCAAGGAGTCCTGGCTTGGCAAGGAGCACTGACATCATGTAGGAATCTGATGGGACCCGCTGTAGAGTCATCCATCCCCAACTCTCCTCCAAAGCCTGTAAAAAAGAAAATCTACAGAGCCTTGGAAGGAAGTAGATAAGGAAGGCAGAGAAGGGAAGAACAAGGACCAGATGAGCATGTTGAGATGTCTTGAAGACTCATAATAGAATTAAAAAATCCATCAAGCCAGAACCAAATCAGTGAAAGAGGTGAAAGGAGTCTCCCTTTGGATTGTGCTGTGCCCCTCTGATTGTACAATGGAACAAATGGAACAAAAAGGTGTGTGCCTTTCCCTGCAGCTCAACAAGGTGCTCAGGAAAGATGGAGAGATAGCTTGGATTAACTCCCATCACCACGACTTGCCTCTATAAAATGTTCCTAAGTCTGAGGTATTTTTTTCCCCAAAGTAGTGACAAAGCACAAGAAAATGCCCCCCAAAAGGTACTTTAAAGACAGTAGGCATTTGAGTCTTTTTTTTTTTTTTTTTTTTTGCAAGGTTCTGAAACATTTGCGTGGGATTCTGTTCTCAAGCACATAAAAGGGAGTAAAGACTTAAAATGTGAGCGAGAGCAAAGACAGTGGAAAATAATAACATAGGCCAGTAGCCCACACATACTCAAGAAAGTATCACTGGTGTCTGCTGCAAACAAAAGAGTCACTAATAAGCCAGGCACAGATCCCACCATGGAGCTAGAAAGTCTGTTTTCACCAAACTTTGCCATTGCTTCTTCCAGAAAGACAAAGTTTCCCCATCACCGTGCTCCCCATGACTACTCACATGGCTGCCCCATCTCTGTTGTTGCAGGGCCATCCCCCACAAACCCATCTCATGCATAGGCACATGAACATTGTCTGGAAGCTGTGCCACAAATTGTGGAGATGAATTGCTCGTGCTTCAGCTTCTGGGTGGAAAATGGACGCAGAAGACAGCCCATAAAATCAGCATACTCTTTCCATTTCCTCTCTCACTTAAGCTTATTATCCCTGCATGTCTCTCCCTGAAAACTGTAAATTAGCAAGTTGCCAAGGTGAAAAACACTGCCCAAACTGCGAGAATGGATGTGCCCCAGACAGCCCTGCTGTTACCATCGAGGGACTTGCACGGGGCTCAGATCCCAAGGTGTTTGCAGGCATCGGGGCCCTGTGACTTTCTGAAATGCCTGTGCAGGTTCTCAGAGTGCTTAGGGAAGAACAGTTTCTGTAAGTGAACAATAAAGCATGCACATTTATGGTGTCTGAGTTAGGGAAGCTTGGAAAACCAGCATTAAAGGAAGCTGAAGTCTAACACTACCTCAGAGAGAGTGAGCTCAAGGCTATTAAGAGGAGGTTTCAGAGGCTACAGCCAAGGGGAGGTGTCAGAGGGAGCTGGATGCACACGTTGAATTCCTTCCCCTACACAGACAAGCTGCCAGGGATGCGGTAGGAAAACTCCTGCCCTGTGCAGCGCCTGAGCTGAGCCCCTAAACTCTCAGAGGTTACAAATGCATCTTAAGACCATTTCAATCCAGGAAGCAGATTTGCTTTCATTTTGATACCATCCCTCCACCATCACCATTTTCTTCACAGAACCTTTGAAAGAAGGCACTCTATTGTTAAAAAAGCAAGTTTAAAAGGGAGAAAATAGTTTTTAAGGGTAGGAAATACGTATTTACTGAGTGACTAAATCAACTACTTCAAAAGAAAGTGGGTTAAAAATTTTGCTGGGTTGGGGTGGGGTTTAAAGTGGGGGAGAAAACCAACAATAACAGAAATGCCCTAATGAAAAACAAGGCGTACTGAAAGTCCCCGAGAGCTCTCTTACAACAAGCCTGGGTCATTTCATTTCCAGACCTGTGGCAAGAAAGAAGGATACACAAGAGCTGACCGCTTTATGGGTGCATGTGACACAATCCGGGGATACGATTGCCAGCATGTGGCAGAGTGCAGTTGCAAATAGGTCAATCTACATTATCTTCATAGCTTTTATCTTTGAAGGGTAGACTTAGGATGTCTTGGACCCCATTGAACAAAGTAATTTGCAATTAGCTCAAGTAAATCAGCCCTTGCTTTGAATTTTCTGCTGTAAACATATTTGCTATCCCAGCTTCCTCAGCTGCTAACGTACATTTTCCAGCATGGAGGCCAGCAGAACTTGCAAGCACAGGGCTCCATTCTGTTAAGCTTTACACAGAGGCTGATGCAAACGCGGTTGCTAATCCCAAGTGCTTTCCACGCTTCCTGGGGATAGTTCTGATTTGAGCTCCCATTTCAAAGATGTGCACCAAGGCTGCTGGTTTCCAATGGCTGGCTCTGGAGGGAGAACATGCTGCAGCACCAGATGCTCAGTAACAAGGGGGAAATAAAGCATGAGCCAATGCTGAGCCCCCACTACTGGTATTTACCACAAGCTGAACCTTGGGCTTTTGAAAAGCTCTACCCTGTAAGACTGGAGGACTCACTCCAGTCCAGGTTACCCTTTGGCGATCTTAGCAAGCTGGGACTCAAGGCTTGGTAAAGAAATGCTTTTCTTCCACTAGGCCCATTACGCATCTGTGTGGAGTGGGTGTTTCCTGCTGCTAGGCAAGAAACAGCAGCTCTCAGCCCTTGCTTGCCGTGGGGAAATGCTTGCCCAAAGACTCTGCCACAGGGTCTTCACTGCTGTTGTTGGACCCACCATCAGAAGAGGCAAGTGAGTTGCCATGGGTGAGACAAATCCTCATGGTCCAGCTGGCTGAGCTAGGTGAAGTCCTGACCAAAACCTTCCCCAGCAAGATAGCCCATCCTCCCCCTTCCCTGCCAATGGATTTCAAAGCACCGTTCAACAGCGCTGAGGCACTGGGCTGAGCCAAGCAACGCAGGCACAAAGTTAAAAGGTCATTTGGTAATACAGTGCCCACTTCACACATACCGATTTCCACTTGACTAGAAACCGTTAATGAGTTACACCCTGGCTAGCATCAGCCCAGAACAGCGCACGCAGACATTGCTAGTTAATAGGGGGTTTCAGTATTGGTCTGAGATGAAAGTGTCATCAGTAATAGGGGTGGGTGCATTAGGGATAAGAAATAGGCATCTTCACAGAGCAGACTTTGAGCTGCAGAAATCTTGACTTAACGGAAAGCCACAAGGGTCTGTAAGCAGCAGTTTCAGGAGCCAATGCATTTGTCAGACCTCCCTAAAAACCTAGGGGTTCCTCAGGCTTGAACCCAGCCTGGGGGTTAGTGAAACAGGCCTGCCGGTAGCTAGGAAGGGACACGTATTGCTGCTCCCACTGGAGGTTCATCTGGATGGGGTACCCTGTGGCTGATAACCATGCAGAACATGAAAGGGCCCACATAGGGTTAGCAGCAGCCTCACCAGCTATCAAGGGACTCATGATATGTGTCATGAAACGTCACGCAACTGAAGGTCATTCTTGTCTTGTGAATTCCAGACCACAGAGAACGTGTGGACATGAGAGCTTCTGCTTGACTGGGGAGAGGAAAGCTCCTTTCCAAGCTAAGAGATGCACTGGGGAGAGATGCAAGGGCCAAGAAGAAGGCAGTGCTCTTGGTTCTCAGGGCTGGGTAGGTCCTTCTCATTCCCAGAATGTTATTCAGGTGTTATTAGCTCATCTCATCTTTCTTTTTGATTGTCATTCCAACCACACAGCAGCCTCTGAGAATGTGATCCTCAGCCAGCCTGACACCAACTTTTTTTAATATTTTAAACCCAAGTGGGCAGTTCATCTGGAGTGTGAGCCATGATCACGATGCTGACGGAACCAGAGCTGATCATGCTGCCTGTGCTTTGGGAATTGTCCCACCAGCTGAGATATGAGGAAGAGGGCACAGCATAAGGAGAAAAAAAGAAGGAAAGAAAGAAAGTGGACGGCAGGAACACACCAGTATCCCTGGGGGAACAGAGGGTGCTTGGGATCTGTGAGTCCTCAAAGAAAAGGAAATGGCAGGAAATCCAAGGAGGAAACAGAGTAAGGTATTATGTCTTGATTAAGACAAAAGAATGCTGTCCCTGGTGCCCAGCCCTATTTCAAAGAAGTCCCCATGGTGGTAGTACTGGGAGTGTGAGGGCAAAGAGGTGGAGGGGATGTTCTCATTCTGGGCAGGGATGCCCTACAAGGCACTGGCTCCTTCCTGCAGTGCTAGACCCTGCAGAGGGTCTTTGAGGTGACTAGCAGAGGTCGTGTGATGACTGGGATGGGGTGGGAAAGGTGACAGCAATGGTCAGGGCAGGCTGAAACCTTTCATGTGGTAGCTGCAGTGTCCCACCTACAAGGAGGACCTTGCTCCTGAGCTCCGTATAAGCTGGGTGTCAGAGCCCCAGCAAAAGCCCATCTGTTAGGGTGCGAGGCCATCCTGCTCCAGAGGCACACAACAAGCTCTGTGCACAAGAGAGGAGGGGCTGCGCAGCTTGGCAACCCGTCATCGCTTTGGGGGACTGGTCCAGTGATAGCTTACACTGGTGGCTGATTACAATCTTGCCTTGGTTTTCAGATGCTGCTGTCTCACTGCATTAACCTTTCTTCTTTCATTGTTTTGAGGGGTTTTTTGTGGTCTCTTGGGTTTGTGCTGGTGAGTCAGGAGATGTTGCTGATTGTGATCACTGAAAAATGAGTTCTCAGCTGTAAGACAGCCAAGTATGATGTTGTCTTGTTAGGGGCACCCTGCAGAAATCAAAGCATGTCCTTGAATGGACGATGCAATGTCTGGCAGAAAGATTTGGGGTGGATGGCCAGAGTTGGTTCACAGATGATATTTTTCCCTCACCAAATCCTACCAGCAGCATTTCCAGACACAGTTATGATGCTATTTACCTTCTGTTCACAGTAATTTTTCCTCTTCAAAACCCCAAACCAAAGATAAGGAAAAAATGAATCCAGGATGACATCAGACATTGAAGTTCTGGTTCCCAGAGCATCTCCAGAAACTTTACTTGGGATCACACAGTATGCAGTTTTGATCCAAATGGACTTAATAGTCTTTTAATGTTCCCATTACCTTTGTTGTTTACTAAGAGCAGTCTCCTGACAATCCTGTCTTCCAGTCCTCTTTGTGCACCTTCAATCCCTTTTGGGTCTAAACACTTGGCTTCATATCTCCTCTTTTTTTTTTCTGAAGATCATGACAACTTAGCTCTTCTTTAGGCAGGCTTCACAGACAGATCTGGGATTCTCAGTTAAAAATTAAAGCCCCAGGAGTTCCAGTACCAAGTGCGTAAATCTCTCTTTTAAGCAAGTTTTCCAGGTCAAGTGAAGGTGATTGTATTGCACCTCTTAACATTCTAACTACTGGTAATAAAATTTCATCCTTTTTGGTAACGGAGGTAAAGTAAATGTTCTTATGTTTTTTTCTGTATCTCCACTGCAGGATCAGAGCTAAAGGGATAACTGACCAAAATATTTCCAGTCTTGAAAAAAACTCAATCAGAACATTCAATTTCAACAAGTATCTCAGTGACAGATGGGACTTCCCATTACGGCCACTTCCTCTGTGAGAAGGAATCCACTAATATCGGAAGCACAATGCACGGCCTGTACAGCCTCTCTGTGCTCATCTGGTCCCCTTAATACATCGAATGTGAAATTCCATCTGGTAACCATGTGCATTTGAAACACATTTATGTGGAGACAAATTACATAGCTGTAGGAGGCATTTCGGCAGCTCCATTCACAATGCCATCAAAGACTGCGGGAAACGGGTACAGAAAAGCCTTGCCTTTGAAATAATACCAGTTGCATCCTCTCTCATGGTTGGCAAATGGGGTTTTTATTGGACTGTGAGAGGTGGAGGTGGTGAAGGAATAAGGTTTTGGTTGCTTGTTCTTTTATTGAGTCTCATGGTGCCCTGCCCTATTTGCAGTAAGGTCTAATGGGCAGCAACAGAGCAGCTGTCTTGCAGGCTCCTGTCTCTGGTAGCAAGCGGAGGGAACAGTGCTGGTGGACAA
Organism: Egretta garzetta; assembly: GCF_000687185.1. NCBI lineage: Eukaryota > Metazoa > Chordata > Aves > Pelecaniformes > Ardeidae > Egretta > Egretta garzetta. Next base: position 1,339,171 of record NW_009259494.1, on the reverse strand, counting down.
GTGCTGAAAAACCTGGAGGGACTGTATTGGTACATGACTCTCAGTTAGCTACTCTTTGATCTGGTGTACTAAATATGATCCTTTTGGTCCAGCTACCGTGCTTTGATTGCAGGCTAAAAGCTGCATGTGTACTTAAATGCGTGAGCAAATATAGTGAACTGTTTCTTGGAAAGCGAGCTCTCACAGTTTAATTTATCTCACTTATCCCTCCAGTCTGGCAGCTTATAAGTAACTGCTATGATCAGAGACAAGTTGTTTCCCATTCTATCTGGAGGCAAATACTAGTTTCACAGAAAGGGATCTGACACTCTCTGTACCTAAGTGTTTCTCACACACAGAACATTTGAAAATCATGATTCAAGTGCTGGGCATCAGGCAAGCAGTCAGCCTTTGCTTTCTGTGATGAATCTGCTACCTGGACCTGGGCCAGCACAATGTACCATGGATCAGGTACATACTGCGGTTAATGAGGCAGCGACAACACAACTACCATTGTGTTCTTCATAATAGGAACTAATGGGGCATTGCTGAAGAGTGAATGATGCCATGTATGTAATTGTTAGATGGTTGTGTGAATTTAATAGGGCACAGATTAGAAAGTAATCAATAAATCTGGACCACAGCCTTAATGGAGCTGATATGGTGGAGAAATACTGGGTAGCAGAACTGTGTTTGCAAAACAGCTAGAATTCCCAAATGGGGTTTCCAGGTTGCCTTCAAGAGGGGATGAGTAGGATGCCTTACCTCTGAGAACGGAGCCCCCAGAGGAGGGATTTACAGTTACTGCCGAAAAGCTGGGTCTTCCCTAATGTGAGATGCTCACCTTTGACTCAGGGACCAATATCTGTAGTGACACTGCACAAAAGTGACTCTTTGTCTTCATACCAGCTATTTCTGTGCTTGCTGGGATCCTCACAGTCAATTTGTGACCTGCGTGGTCGGGTGTGACTTTGCGCAGGAGCTAACACCCGAGCAAGGAGCATGCATTGCATGGGATGAAAGTACAAGCTGTGGTTTTACAGGCTGATCTCATGACCTCAAAAATATGTGGGGTTAGAATGACAGCCCAACCCAAAGGGCTTTAAAAAATCTGTCTGTTGAACGTGCATACATGGGGCATGTCTACAGGCGAGAGCCCAGCACAGTAGGGTATCTCCATCTTCTCCGGACACAAAGCTACAGTAGATCTGTCCCTCTGTGCATGAAGAACTCTTCATAAAACAATGTGGAAAGAAGCACGTTACATCCTTTTAACTGAATGACACTAGCTTAGGTAACAGTATTTTACTCCCTGTGGTGCTAAACAAGGCATAAATCCCTTGAGAATTGAAGTAATAGACATAAACCCTCCCCTCTCTTCTTCCCCCTGTGACTCCACTCTTCTCCACTCCTGTATTAATGGATATTTTAAATCTGGAAGGAATTCAAGAGTCTGTAGTAGGTAGTTAAACATCCAGATGTATCAGTAATAATTATGCTCAGCTTGGGGAGGCGAGGTACTTGAATAACAGGCATGGTTTCCATGGATGGCTACAAGATTATAAACATAAAATTTATAAGTGGAATGGGAACGTTTGGTTTATTTTCTCTTCTCTTTACAATCACTGCAGTTTAAATTGAAAACAGTGAAGGGTAGCAGAGCCAGGCAACAACCTGAAGACTGTAAACAAAATAATTCATGTCTTACTGATGGGATATGGTCATATAATCAGTAAATTAATTTAGCCTACTCTAGTTTCACCATTAACTTTCTATTTTCTCATTTCATTGGCATTTCCCTGCCCAGTTTATGTCTCCCCTCAATACATATTGTGCTATAAACCAGAAGCAAATATCTTGAAGGGTAAATGAAGAGGTAACGAGTCTACAGAAAAGATGTTATTGAGGTACATTAACTCCTACTTACTATCTTTTAAATTTTTCTTGATCCAAGATTCATTTTTACTATTTGATCGGTTTCCAATATAAAAATAAAATGCCAAGACATTAGATTTTTACACTGTGTCCTTAGTACCTAACAGCACCAAGTGTTTCCCTGAGACAAGACAAGTATTTACGACCTGGAAAGGAAGGAAAAGCTTGCAAGCCTGAAGTCATGAAATCAGGGTGACTCAGAACAGAGGCTGAAAAATCACTTCAAAAGGTCTTCCTAGCCATGTCTCGGACAGTTGTTGATCTAAGCCATGGTCTGACAAGAGAGGAACCAATAATTCATATTGATTTAAAGCCATCTTTGCTGCAAAACAAAGCAGACACCTGATATCCACGTGCAAAACCTGTTCGTGCAATAGCACATCTGTGAACGTGTGCAATTAGTGCAATTAGATGGCAATTTATATGTAAATGCCCATCCAGTCAAATGTGCCTTTACTTAATTTGTGTATGCACTGGAATATAATTTCAGAAGGTTTTTCTGCATTTTCAAAATCTGCCCCTTAATAATTGAATGCAACTGTTTGCACAATGCAAACCACATTTTAATCACCAGCTTGCAGCGCTTGGACATGGCAGGAGCAGAAGCCAGCAAGGCGCCAGGGTGAGGAGTTTGTCCCTGGGCACAGTGGGGTGCAGTGCCGCTCCTGTGGGTCTCTGCTGGGGGAGCAGGATTTGGTTCACAGGAGCCAAGTTGCCCTCTGGCTGAGCTGCTCTTCTCCACTAGCTCTTCAAGCAGTGAGGTCTGTGAGATGAGCAAGCCCAACCCCATGCCCAGACCCTGATGATTATCCAAATGCCTGCTCCTCCTGCCCCTGCACGGCGAGGGTGCTCAGGGGTCTCTCCCCTGCTCCCAGACCCCAACAGGCTGGCCCAGCACCGAGGGACATGTCAGCATCTCCAACTGCTGCCCCACACGTGCCAGTTACATCTGGCCGTCACTGCCACATGCGCATTCGGGGTCATTGCAGAAACCCCGGTGATGTGGGTGTAACCTGAGTGAAGTGTGATCTCCCATGGGCCAAAACCTGCATCAGATTTGGGCTCTGGTCTTCTACAACAACAAAGTTTGGGTGGTAAAGCTGGGAGCTTGTGCACAGAAGAGTGGCTCATAGGCCATTACTGTTCTGAGTGAGATTAGGCTGTTACTCAGGATTCAAGCTTTGGCTCTGACCCACTGTCCTTAGGGGACTGTCAATTCATCATTTGCAAAAAAATTACATGGTAATACTCCTTCGTGTCTTTGACATGCACCTGAGGACAAGAGGACCTCAGCCTCTCCAGGGGCAGGAAAAAATACAACCTCTTCCCACGTCTCTGCCTGTACCAGCTGAGGAATTTAGATTGGTAAAATATGTAGGCAGTGCATATCAAGAGTAGGTCAGATGAGGTAAAACATGAGCTCTTCTCCCTACAGAGGTTAGGCCAGGGTGCTGAAGCCTGTGCGCATGGAGGAGATGAGTAGCAATTGTGTGGGTACAGTATGCAACTTGTACACACAGGTTTACCAAAAAGAGGATAAATTTTAATAGCAGGAATATTTTAACTCTTCAACATGTAAACAGCATTCTGGGCTGATCTGATCAATGCTGCTTTGCAGACCACATTTGGTACGGTGCTATATATAGTGTTCCTGGAGTTTTATTTAATAGGACGGTACATTTGATCCTAATGTGCCATCTTAGAAGTAATGAAGCAGAAAAGATCTTTATCTTCTGTGAAAGTTGCAGTTATTGGCAACGATTCAGAAAAAAATAAAAGTAATTGCACAATCTTTGGAGATATTGTATTGCTAACTGATTTTAGCGCGAAGCTTGGGTGGTTTTCATTCTGAGTTAATCAGGCAATGGACCGTATATGTTGCAAATACATCACTTTCAGGCACTCTCCACATATTGACAAATACAATTGCCGGGGCTGCTGCCTGAACTTTCTGTATCTTTGGATCCCCCTTTTGGAGCAAAATAAATAAATAAATGAGCAGAAGAACGAAGACTCTTACAATGTGCTAAAAGCATCCTTCTTCCTAGAGTACAGCATGGTTTGCCATTCAGTTGCCTTATTTTTGAACAACTGATGCAGATGGCACAGGAACTCGTATGTTTGTGATTGCTCAACATGCTATATATAGAGCTGGGAGTGAAGACGGGGGCCTAAATTCAGAAGAAGGACTTGGTGATGCAGTGATTACATTTTAGTGCTGCTACCTGTAACACAGGAGCTGGACATCTTGTGTATGGCCTGAGGAGACCTCGTTGCCTGCTAGCCCCGAAGTGTGCATGGGTCAAGTAGCTGCTTAGTAGCAGTGCTTATAAAAGAGCGAACCGGGAGCTGCTGAAATGACACAAGGTGCTGGGAACAGGTCTGCAGGGTTAGCTCTGCCCCCAGAAGATGTGTCTACATGACTCTAGGCCATCCACACTGAGTAGAGGAGGCAGAACCAAACCTTGCAGCTGGGCAGCGAGTTTCCACTGCACCTGCAGTCTCAAGCTAAGTGAGCATTGGGAAGACACTGCAGGGAGTTTTAGGATTTCCAGAAGCTACATTTGGAATTTATGCCCCAAAATGCTACTGCAGTTGCTCACATCCCTTGTGTGAATCTAGTTCCACAAACCCTTTGAACAGTAGGCTCTCCTGAGAGTTAGATGATCTCACCCTTCTTTTTCCCTGAGGACTTTTAAATTTCATTTTCTGAACAGCAAAAGCCCAGGATTATATGCCCAAATACACGTGCAATTATGCACCATGCACACATGGATGTGTGACAGATGTGTGCCTGGAAAAGCAGTACCACAACACCCACCTTTGATTTTTAGCCCTGGAGTCACAAAGGCAGCTGTGGGGACAGCTGTATTCATGTCATGAAATCAGCTGAGAAATAATCAGGAGGTACCAGTGGATGGGTGGTTTCCCCCTTGCTGGTAGGAGATGCAGAGGCTCTTCTCTGCTTTCTGGCAGGGCTGGCTTCCCCACCATTCCTTCACTTTCTGCTACTATGTTTGTTGCACTCAATGTTTGTCCAGCCTGAAGATGCAAGGTGCCCCTAACCCATGGACATTGAGGTGACCTGGTTCAGGCTGTGCCTTGCCCCACATGACCAGACTAGTATTTTTCACCTAGGAACGTTACCAATACTTCATTGGAAAGACAATGAACAGAGATTGTGCAGTAGGAGCTGTTACCACATGGTCACAAGAGCTGCCTCACAGGGTCATGGGTAGAAAGTCCACCAGTTTTCAACAATGTTCCCTAAAATATACTTGGAATCAACCTGAATCCCTTTGTCTACCTATAATTCATTTGTGGGTCACCTTGAGAGGTCTCAGAAAATAATGTCATGTGGAAAGGCCCGCTGGAAATCTGCTGTCCCACTTCCACCTCAATGTAAGGTAAGGTTGCTCAAGACCGTGTCCAGTCGAGTTTTGAAAAATTTCTAAGGATGGAGAGTCTAAGTCTGGCTTCCAGCTTCCACTGGATGTAACATTACAATGTATGTGACGTGAAATGCCACCTTGCGTATTTCCACTTCCTGACCTGCACAGTGTAGAATTTCACCCAGAAACTGGTAAATTGACCTAGTTAGAGGCTCTACTGGTGTTGTGAAGGCTACACAACTACTAAAAAGAGTATCACAAAGATTAGTCCTTCCCAACATTCAAGAAGCCAAACAAACAGCACACAGTTGGCAAAGTTCAACTAGCAATGTCCTCAAAACAGAGGCACAGCCAGAGTTGGCACCATGGGCAAGGGCCCAGCTTTGGAAATGACACGATGAGCTTCAGGGAAGGAATCCACAGTGCCTTGTACCTCCCCAGGCTCTATCACAACCTGGAAATATGGGGGTTGTGCCTCTGCTTCACTGTCCTTAGAAAGCATACAACATCACTGGCAGATCTTCCCATGAGTGGTGCCCTGCTGAGGCACATGAACACTGCTGGAGATGGAAAATAATTTATTTTATGATAGAAACTCTATGTAATGAGAATGGTAAAGAATGGGCTATTTCCTAGCGCCATCAAACCTCCAGGTTTCCAACTGATGAGTTAACCTTCCTGCCTCTCTCTCTTGAAGATACCTCTGTCCAGCAACATTACAACCTGCCATTACGTACACTCCCAAAATCTTAAACAAAAAACATCCTAAAAGGGCAAATGATATCCCACATGCTAAATCTCTTTGTATGAACTTTCACACCTTGTTAACTGCTCAGCCAGAGGGGTGTTCACAGTCCTGGAGACTGGGTACCGGCACTCAGCATCCTTCACTAAGGGGAGCTGCTCAAGCTCTTCTGGATTTTTAAGGGTATTTCCTGGGAGTTTGGGGGACTCCAGTTGTTGGAATCACGTTACCGTGAAGCTCTCCACAGGCACTGCGACTGTTCAGCAGCTTCCCCCGCTCCATTTTGTCATGTAAATGTCAACATGAATCATCAGGACAGGAGCAAGAGTATCAAAATGGCTGGGTTTCCTGCCCCAGCAGTGACATTTAGAGCATTATTCAAGCCGTGCAGGAGCTTGTCAGAAGATCCGAATCACTTGGGAGGAGCCTCATCGGAAGACATGCGGTAAAGGGCACCCGATAAACAAAACTGTGCCTAAATATGAGGGTGTTTCAGCCTGACTCACAGCACACACATCTTCCCTGGGGTGCTTCCAAGAACTCTCGCCATTTCCCTGCCCTTGGTTGCCACAATGCATCGTGGCAGCTTGGATGCAAGCTCTGGCCACTTTGGGCTGCTCATGTAGCACTTCATGAGTTCTTGTGGGAGGGCAGATATAAACCACCCTCTTCATTGTATTCTCACCCCAAAGACTCCAGACACCACCCCTGGCACAGCCCAGCCTTGGTCCATGTTTCCAAACATCCAGGTGCGGGGACTCTGTCTCCCATCCCACTGTCACCATCTCGCTCTTGAATCGCAGTGGTAACTTGTTGATTTTTCCTTGGGAAAATGGCTGTACCACTTAACTCACATATTTAGCAGAAAGGATGCTGCCGAGCTGTGAGAGTTGTTTCCCTTTTTCTTTGGGTGAATTATGTAAAAGAGCTTCTGTGCTCCTACTCCCTGCTTCCAGCTCTCACGCTTTGGTTGCCATCCCAGTGAAACCCATGGTTTTGAGGGGTTTATTATAAAGAGTGACAAAATTCCCTTTGGGGCAATAGCTTGGCAAACACTTAATCAACACAAAGAAGGGGACTAAGTTTTAAATGATCCATTTTCAACCATCTTCTCCCTCGGATACACTCCTGCTTCCAAGATTTAAATGAAGAAAGAATTTTTAGGAAAACTAAATTAAAAATAAAAAAAAACTACTCCCTCCAGCCTCCATACTGGTAATTATTTCTTCCATCCTAAAAACCTGGTACAGCCACTCACTGGAGCAAACTAAGCTGAGCAACACAGTCTAAAATCAGTACAAGCCCCCTTAGGCAACATCTTTTAGGTTGACTATTTTCTTCTCCGAAACTTCTCTCTGTGATTTGTGGCAAAGGAATCTTTCTCTATTTTTAATCACCTTCATCATCATCTCTGCTCTATCCTTCTCCTCCTGGAGAAGGAGACTCCTTGGGAGCTGCCTGTCTGTCTGTCTGTAGGTCACTGCGAGCTGGTGCATTTGGAAGAGTGACAGATTGCTGGTTGGAAGGAAGGCACAATCTGGGAGTGCAGTCTTTAGCTGATAATAACTATTTCATCAACATCAGTTCTTCTGTATTACAAAGTGTAATTCATAAAAAGAAAACCCTCTTGGAGATTCTCACAATACATAAAAGAATATAAATAAAATATAAATGAAGAAAACAAGACACGTTAATTACATACAGCAGAACAGGCTCATCTAAAAAGCTTGCTTGTCAGTTTTGATCTCGTTTGCTGGTGATATACTGCTTTTTATGGCTGGTGGAAGCAAGTTGGAGAATAATCCTACCCAGAGATGAAAGGCCAGTGAGGTCTGAGGCTGGACAACGAGGCCACCCAAAGGCCCGGGGGTTAGGTGGACAAGAGAGCCAAGGGGATCAGAACTTGAGGACACTGGACTGCAGAGAAAGAAAGATGATGGATACATTTCAAGGTGGGATGGAGACGTTTGAAAATCAGTGGAGTCTGAGTGTAGAGCTAGCAAAGGAGGCATGGAGCAGGGGAGATGGGATGAGCACATTTGCAGCTAACAGAAAGCTAGACAGCTGCTGTTGTGCACGGGAAGAACAAGGATGTAAGGAAGGGACCACGAGTGTAATTAAGCCTGGAAACACTGACGTATGAATGAATGTCTCTATGAAACATGGAGAAGCTCTAGCAAGAGCCACAGGGGCTAGCAATAATTCATAAGTGGTACAAAATTAAGCTGGCCATGCAATTGATACAGAGACAGAGCATGCATTTTCTCCAGAAGAACATGATGCCAGCTCTATGGAAAGCACAGACACAAACTGCCACCCTAAACCCTCCAGCCCCGGGCACATACAGCTGACCACCCCAAAGACCATCTCCCATTGCGCACCCCTTGCCAGTCTGATGCCCAGTCCCTTCGCACACACACCCACTCCTGGGGGCTCTTCCCCAGCTCTAGCGCTACTGGCAGCGTGGTGGGGTGAGCTGTGTTTGCAGAGGCGTGTGGGGTGGGTGGTTAAAGAGAGAGGTAGGAGGGGGAGGGCTGAAGGACTGAGTCAAAGCAATGGGAAGCACCAGAGGTTAACAGAGTGGAGTCATAGGGTAGAGGACTGACTGTGGCAGATGCCACCGTGCTTGGGGTGATGGGAGAAGTCCTTCTGAATCCAGAAGGTTGCTGTTGTCTTGTTTTCATGCCGTGGGACTGAAGGAGCATCGCAGTGGGGTTGCTTGGTAATGAGAGTGCTCAGCCATGAGGGCTTGGGAAAAAGGGACTGCTACACTAAAAGTGAACAAGAAGGCAGCGTCTGGGGAGAATAATGCTTGGCTACATAGGGAGAAATGCTGTGGAGCAGGTCTGGACTAGACAGTCACAAAGTGCAGACTCTACATGACTTCTACCATAGCCAAGACAAAATCTGACCTATATTCTCCATGTCTTGGGCCCCAGCAACATTTGGAAGGTTCCTACACTCTATAGTAGTGGACATAATTTATAAACCTTGCATGCAGGCACAGAAATTCAGATGCTCATCATTTGTGAGGGGAGACCCAGAGGCTATTGCTGTGACTATCAGCCTGCATGGGATCTGTGGATAAACATATGATCAAATGAGTGTCACAGCTCCCTGGTGTCATGCCAGAAAGCATCTGTGTCAGCTGCTGGCAGTGACTTTTCCAAACTTGCGGCTCTCTGCATCCCTGATTTATCAAAGATCACACAGCAGCCAACAGTCTATCACAGCTTAAAGACCAAATAAACCTGTGGCTTGTCTCCCAAGGTCTTTCCTCTGGTGCTTTTATCTCTGCCAAGGGAAGCAGAGATGTAGGAGGGCGGCGGGTTCACACACATGCTGTTGCCTTGTACACACTGCCTGTCTCGTGGGCATGGAGATGGTCTAAAGGCCTGGCGAGGGCTGAGGAATCAGCAGGAGGCTCTGCTTCTCCATAATGGCCACAGGAGTCTCTGGGAGGGAGTTTTCCATGTTGGCAAAACAGAGGGAGTGGGTTTTGGTTGTGGAGATGGCTGGGGTGGAGGCACTGGGGACAAGCATCACCCTACACAGACCTTTGCTGACTTGAGGTCCTGCTAGATGTAGGTTCAGTACTGGTTTTGCTTCATTCCTCTGAGTATTCTGGATGTAACTACCTTGTTTGTATGGCTGGCAGGGGCACTTTGTGCATTTTCTTTTGACTTTAATACTACTGTGTCAGCAGCACCACTGGGGAGCGGTTTCAGAGAAAGCCTTATTTGGGTGAAAAAATTGCAGGCATCTAAAAACACGAAATGCATACAGACTCATTATGGTTATGAAAGCTTTTTCAAATTCTGAAAAATATGAAACATATCCCTTTTATGATTTGAAGTTACTGCAGTTTTATTGAAAACATTGTAAAAAAATTAAGAAAAAATTGAAACGAACAACTCTATTTCGGGCCAAACAAAGCTTTCAGTGTTACCCACAAAGATTGCTTCCTATATTTGCTGGTTGAACCACCACTGGGTGGCTTAGATGATGGATCCTGGCTGCGGTGTGGCAAGGTCTGTTGGTTTTTTGGACATTCTGGCTGTTCAGTATCTTAGTGGGGAGGGACGTGCATGGTGGGTGTTAATGCAGCTGCAGGAGAACAAAGCCTGTGCACCTGTGGCTGCAGGTATCCATGCTTGGGCACCAGTACCCAAAGCTGGGCATTGCCTGCTGTATGTCAACAGCCACACACTAAATCCTTCCCTGTGCTGCGCAGGGTTTCTTCATGGTGGCGTATGAAGTGTATCACAGAATCACAGAATCACAGAATGGTAAGGGTTGGAAGGGACCTCAGGAGATCATCTAGTCCAACCCTCAGGTTCTCCTAGAGCATGTTACACAGGACTTTGTCCAGGCAGGCTTTGAATGTCTCCAGAGAAGGAGACTCCACAGCCCCCCTGGGTAGCCTGGGCCAGGGCTCCATCACCCTCAAAGTACAGAAGCTCTTCCTCACATTCAAGTGGAAGCTCTTCTGCTTCAGTTTGTGCCCATTGCCCCTTGTCCTGGCGCTGAGCACCACTGAGAAGAGTTTGGCTCTGTCCTCGTGACATCCACCCTTCAGATATTTATAAGTATTTATGAGATCCCCTCTTAGCCTTCTCTTCTCCAGGCTAAATAAGCCCAGCTCCCTCACCCTTTCCTCATAGGAGAGATGCTCCAGTCCCCTCATCATCTTTGTAGCCCTCCTCTGGACTCCCTCCAGTAGTTCCTCACCTTTCTTGAACTGGGGAGCCCAGAACTGGACGCAGTACTCCAGGTGGGGTCTCACCAGGGCAGAGGGGAGGGGGAGAAGAACCTCCCTCGCCCTGCTGGCCACGCTCCTCTTAATGCACCCAGAATACCACTGGCCTTCTTGGCAACAAGGGCACACTGCTGGCTCATGGTCAGCTTGTAGTCCACCAGGACTCTCGGGTATGAAGGCAGCAAAGTGTTTACGTCTCCAACAGCTGCCACGTAAACTTCCACTTCTAACAAATAACAATCCCAAGTGATGTGAAAGCTGATAAAATGAACATTCACACTTCAGGCTTCTGCAAAACCCACTAGGATAGGTCTTGCTATAAAAATCCTGCAGAGATGCACAGGATTTGAAAATTGTACCTGTTACCAAAAGATGATCAGGCTGAGCGGGGAAAATTTCAGACACAACCAAATTTCAGACACTTCCTATTTAAAATGTAGAAAACAGCAGAAATTTGCATAGACATTTTAAGCTAAGACATGAAAAATTTAAGCTGCAGAAAGACAAAACAGACATTCCTGCCCATTCACAACCCGTTTTTGGAGTGAAACCTTGAATATCTCTTCAGTGGCAGCAGAACTGCCATTGCTTCAGTCTTGAACTCCACCAAGCCAAAAGTCCAAAGGGTGGGATGGGGCAGGTTCCTCCTCCAAACTGGAGAAATATCAGCAGATGCTGAGATATGACATGGCCAGTATAGCACAATTTTAAACTGGGGGTAAAAAAGAAGCAGCCGTGTTTCATCAGCTGCTTTTATTCTTCCTCTATCCCAAATCCTCTGATCTAAAGGACAAGCCTGAGATGGCAAGCACAGCTGAGCTGCGGATGGCACGAGCATGCCTGGGCCAGCAGCAGCCCCTAGCTGGGCTGCGTGTGGCAAAAGCCTGTTTAAATGCTGTTAAACTACTGCTGGTTTGAGAAACCCCTGTGGGTCTTGGGTTGTGAAGTGCAAAGACTCCCTCAGCACTAACTGCTGTCAAATATTAATGCTTTTCCCCTTCCAGCTCTTATTCACAACAAATTTTCATTGCAGCAGGAAATGTTGCTACCCACCAGCTAGTCTGAATAGCAAAAATGTGGGATTAATTGACAGCTGTAAGACTAAACAAGGAGGCTTCTGACTAAGAAGATGCCATTTCCTGCCACAGAAGACACTATCAGCCCCAACAAGGAACATGCCTTCGAGGAGAGGGACTTCAGTACGACGGAAAGGAGGCTTCTGGTCAGAAATCCCACAACCTCTGAACAACACTTAGCCTATCCTGCCTGGGGGAGAGGCCACAGCACGCATGTCCCATCAGCATACCATGTGCCTTGAGCAGCCAAGCTCCACCAGGCCAAGCAGGCTGGAGCACAGGTGTTCCAGAGTCCTTCAGGTCCATCACCTTACTGGGGCACCTGTGGAGCTGTGGGCATGGAGGAAACCCCTGACCTGCTCCAGCCCCACAGACAGGGCTGCAAGTTATCTTGGATAATGCAGAAATTCTGGTGCTGTAGCCACCAAGCCCATGGTGCACACTGCAGCATCTTCTCCCCTCCCACATGTCCTTTGTGCTCCTCCTGCCTCCCTGCAAGATGGCCTGTGGGGGGCAGAGCCCTTTGCTGCACGTGCAGGGCTGCAGAGAGCATGAAGTACCCATCAGGCCAAATCCTGGGGTTCCTCTCATTCTTGGGCACCCCCAACCTTGCACTGTACCAGTCTGTATTCCCTCTAGCTTGGCAGGCTGGTCTTGTTCTCAAGCCTAGGACCTCAGCCAAGCAAGGCTGTTGGGGAAGTAAAACCTCACCAGGGGCCAAATCCAGGCCTGATGGCAACCATTTGGATTAGGATCTGATCTCACTTACCTATCTTGCTGTCTTGCTAAAAGTCTAGTTCATCCTGGAGTGGAGGAGCCGTAGGCATCATTTCTCCAGCATCTCTTTGCTCCTGGGGATTCATCTCCTTTTGCCTCTCCTCTGCAAGCATGCTGGCTCTGCTTGGCGACAGTAATACCCTTCTTTCAGCCCTCGTGGAGGGATGGGGATATGTAAAGAGTGCTAGTTTGCTGAAGGGAGAACAAATCATGCTGAAGTCCTAGCTACACCAAGGACCTCTCCCTCCTGAATAGCAGCTGGAGTTACCGGGCTGCAAGCATGCTGTAGGACATGGGCCAAGGCTGAGCAGGCTGTGATGCTGTAGGACACGGGCCAAGGCTGAGCAGGCTGTGGTGCTGTATAGGCAGACCTTTTCTGCAACCAGGCGAATCCGAAATAACAGAGTGCACGAGTCCATCCTCCCTCTTTACAGCAGCCTTCATTTCCTTGTGAGTCATTCAGTCTGGGTAATGAATTTTCTTTATTAGTCAGAAATCAATTCCTCCTACTCCTGACCAGTAGACGATTCGCTGTGCCATATTATGTTATCTGTACTTCTGTCTGGCCTGCCAGAGCATGCGGCAGTGACTGGAAGCTTCAAGCTGAAGATGCTTGGGAGGCAGTGAGAGCAGAATGGCCTGGACTCTCTCCTCCACAAACATCAGAACTATCCATTTCAGCATTGGCTGTAAACTTCAGATTTAATCCCACCTGCTTTCTCAGGGTGAAGCACCATGAGAAATCATTGCCTGAGTATAGGACCAGGTTGAGACATGCATGTTTGCTTTATGTAGCCTGGAAAACGCACAGGCAAACCTTTATTTTTTCAGTGGTAGCAATAGCATGTAACTGGTGAGTATCTTTGCCCTCATATCGCTTCTCTCCTCTTGCAACAGTCAACAAAAAAATAAAATCTAGTGTTACATATTCTCCTTGTAATGTGCATTTGCACTTTTCCATAAGCGTGCCTGCATCTGACTGATACAGATATTCACAGTTGTGCTGTATGTGTAAATGCTGCAATGTAGAAATGTTATAAAATCCTGAGTAGAACCAGAAGGGCTTGTTGAACATACGTAATTGTGGTGTCCCCGGGACTTGTGCAATGCATCTAACCAAGCCCTGGAGAGCCATCTGCCATCAACGCACCACCGCACGCAGCCAGCCCGGCCCCAGGAGCGATTCCTTCAGATCTTTCCCAATTTCTTTCTTTCTTTGTTACCTACAAAATGCTTCTGGCTCCCACTGCCAAGCGTCAGGAAGGTTAACAGCTACAATCACTGAGGGCAAACCAGGGCAAATTCTGGAAGAGCTGGGTCTGCAAGGTAAATGTGGGTCTGAAAGGCCAACAGGTTAACAACAGGCTGTTAAAAAACTAGTTCAAGGGCTTCCTTTGACTGCAGTGGAAATAGGGCTCAGGAAACAAATGATAAACTCAGAGAGAGAAATGATAAACTCAACCGGTTCTACTCATTTCTGCGTGCTGCTTCACAGTAAGAACTGTAAACTCATAAGGTTTTCATATTCAAGGCACCCAAAATTCCTGCAGAAGCCAAGAAATGAAAGGATGGGTCCTAAATACATATTGACTGCTCATTAGAGGGTTATGTACTTGAGACCCAGCTCTGCTGGGAAACTGCAGTGATCTGGGCTGTTGCAGTCTGCTTTGGAAAGTCGGTCCCAGCAGAACAAGCACCAAAAACAGGCTCAGCCCTTCCTACCCGGGAGCATGCGAGCAGTGGAGGTGTCAGTAGGGATGCAAAAGGTGGTTAATTTTACTAAATTTTTCATGCTTTTGAAGGAACAGCCTCGTCAAGGATGAATACAGACAGCCCAGAAGAATGGAGCAAAGGAAAGTTCTCTTCTGCAAAAGAGGCAATTTGGGGGAGGAGGGGGAGGGGAGAGAGAGGGAGAAGCAAAATAGAAGGTCTAAATAGCTGGATCTGAATGAGACAGTGATAGGTTTTTTACAGGCATTAGTGAGGGGTCTATAAGCCTGTACTTTGCAGTAAGGAAGAAAGAAATCACACTGTTCTACAAACAGCAGCAAGGCTTTCCCAGAAAGCCCAGAAGAGCTCATAATCCTGGATGGCAGGTTGTTCCAGCACCATCCTGCTGTGCCGGGATAACCGGGTGCCATTAAGGCATTAACAGAGCTGCAGATTATAAGGTCGGAGGGAACACTCTCATCAGAACGAGATACTTGAGAAAATATTCACTGTTCAAGGTGAATCACTCTCAAAAGAGAATTAATGTTAAGGAAGCACTGAAGACCTCTGGCAGAAATAATCTCCAGAAGCCGGGTGGTGTGAGCTAGAGAGCTGTGAGGAAGCTGTTTATTTACAGAGTTCAGCAGCTTTGCCTGATGACTGAGAATATTGCCAGTGTTCATCATCACATATCATCCCGTGTGTGAATCCATGTGAAGAATCTAGTCCTGTTTCTGGGTTCAACAGGAGACAGGCAGACCCTTGCTGGAAGTGGTGAGATCCAGACAAAAGAAGCCATTCATCTCACAGACCTTCCTGCTGCTTGCATCGGTGCATGCCAGGGCCCTGTTCTCCCATGTCCCAACTGGTTGTGTGTCCTGCTCGCTGTTCCTTTGCCCTGTGTGTGCTCATGTACCAGCTTGCTGGCGTTGTGGGAATGATGGAGACCAGCAACTGCCCAAGAAGCAGCTACCACTATACGACGTGCATCTTAGCACTTGAAGTGTGTCATGCCTGTGAGTTCCCCATCGTCCATCAACAGCTTCCAGCTCTTTGTAGACTCCATGCAACATAGACCTGGGGGCCTGCCAATGAGGAACTGGCCAACTAAGCACGACAACGCCATTCAGTATGGGAAAAGGGATTACAAGAATATTTGGAGGCTGGCAGCCTCGAGCTCTGCTGTAGATGCTCACCTGTCAGATGGCCCCACACATAAGCAAGAATCTAAAATATGACCCCGTGTGGGGTCTCATAGGTTGGGAGAGATGAAGGTGAGTTCATCTGCATGCAGAATGCATTGGAGTTCATACCCACATGTGTATTCATACAGGGGAGCAGGAGATTGAAAACTACATTGCTAAAGATTTTCAGTACTCACTTCCATCTCTGTGGCATTATTTTATTCCATCTAATCAGAGCAGATGTATTTTTGCTGCTGCAATAAATTGCCCAGTCTCTGATACATGTCTGAGAGATACACATAGATGTCTGACAGTGAATTCAGTTTCGAGTCTGTGTTAAGAATTACAGGCCTAAGGGACTCCAGTCCAGAAAATCATTCTTTCTGTAAGCTGGTTTCCTTCTGTTCGATAACAATCCAGGAAAGGTGAGACATGGACACACACTGGAGTTTTCCCCAAGGGCAGGACGTATCAGCACTTGGGCCACAAAATGCCTTCAAAACCAAGGAATCATACCAGCTTCTGAAAGAGACATCTTTAGGAATGGTCTAATAAAAATGTAAACATTTAATTTTATTCATGTCTTGACTACAGGGTAGAGGTTGGGTTTCCAGTTCAGATGGGGTTTAAGGTTAGATCATGGGGCCTCAGCCTTTCTTTCATCCGGCTTCATGATGTTCTTGATTCAATGGGCACCTGTTTGGTTAATTCATTCTGCAAGATTTTTCAGAAACCATTAGAGATGAAAACAGTGTTGACATGTGAATGGCATTGCTCGAAATGGCTATCGTTCCTGCCTAGTCTCCATTTCAGGGATGCAAACATCTCAGAGATGGCTGGACCCTGGGATGAGGCTGGCTTCGGTGGTTAACAGTCCTCAAGAAATTTGTGGAAATGCTGGACATCGCCAAGGAGCCAAGTGGCTTTATATTTAAATCTCTGACCTGCCCAGGGCTTGCTCCTGAGTCCCCATTCCCTGGCAGAACACAGAATCTTTTTTTTTATGCTTTGACCAGGGCTGGGCGAGCAGAGCCAGCATCCCAGAGAGGGCAGCTACAGGCGGGGGATTGCTCATGAAGACATTTTGTTTTTCTTTCAGAAACTAGTTCCTGGTGCAGGTATTTAGGGAACAAACAGTCCTTTTGTAGACCAAATATAAGTGGTTTGTCATTATCTTGAGAACAAACTGTTTGTTTCTACAGTTGTAAACACACCGAGGACAGCTATTTAGTCCTGCCACTACAATTAATAGCAATTTAGGTCACTTTTGCAAGAGGTTAATGTCTTCTCAATATATACTGGCTGTAGATCTAATCTTCCAGAGTTGGTAGCTGTCCTGGTAGCCAAAGGATAGAAGAAAAAAGACAGTGTACCACTTCTCTAAAACATACAAGTTATACAAGAAAATGCAGAGAAAGTGCTGCAAACAAGCAGCTTCTTCACGTCCACGTGTACATGTGTGTGCATTACAGAGACAGAAAATATATCCATGGTTTCCTGGGATAATGTTCCAGGCTAAGAGCTTATTTAACTGAACATAATAAGAGGAATTTGCAAAGCCCCCTTTTTTACACCCTCCCCCCCCCCCCCCCCCCCAAGTAGTCTCACAAATGTAAACTCTTCTTTCTCCCAATCCCTTCCCTCTCTGAAATCAGATGCTGTCATATACAACAGTATGTGCTAATTCTTCTCCTCTCAAAATATTTTCCAGCAGGAGCCATATATTTGCAAATATTTGAGAAAAAGTCCTCTTCTAAGCGGCAGCAATCCTACTGTCTCTTGCTACGTTTCTGGGTCATCAAGGATCTGACTTATGCACTAAAAGAAGAAAATAAGTCTAATTCTCCAGTTAGGGACTGGAATTGCACATCCTGGCTTTCTTGGCTGGCCCAGCCATGGGCCCGAGTGCCCCAGCACGGTTGGAGAGCCCATGGAGCCGGGGCAGCGAGCAAACGTGTCCCATGTGCAGGTGGGCTGGTTGCTTGGTATCAACCCCCATATTTCCTGTCCTGTTTGGAAAGGCCCTTCTGAGGTCTGCAGGTGGGTGTGTTTGTACCAGAAAATGAAAAATCCCTGGATTTAAAGAATGTAAGGCTGCAATGTTGGCCCCGGCCGTCACTGTTCATAGCAACGCGGGCTCAGCACTTCCATTCATCTGTCTGTCAATGTTTTGGGGCTGTTTCTCTTTCCAATCAATCAGCTCTAAAAGACCAGTGATAATACTAGCTAACATCCTGACCTTTTAGGGTGGAGAAGAGGCAAAAAATCCCTGTTGCAGATTGCAGAAAGCACAGTTTTGTTTTTCCAGTGCCCATTAACCACATATTTCATACCAAATGAGAAACAACTGGAAAGACCCAGAAAAAAACAGTGGATTGCAAGGTGGGTGAGGCTTGGTGCTGGTGCGAAGAAGGCAAATGTAGAAGGCAGATGTCACATTGGGCCATACAACACAAGGGTACCTGGGAGGCAGCAGCAGCAATTCCTCAGCTTGACTCAGCACCGGTGGATCCCCACGAGTCCTTTTTTGTCCAGGGAAGTCCAGGAAAAAAGGGACCTAAGAAAGAGTCCAGATGAGAGAACCCAAAATGGGCAGAGGAGGAAAAAATCTCTAGGAAAGCAGTAACAACTGAGATCATTGAGCCTGCACCTGTATCTCTTAGCCTGCTGGTAGCGAAGGATCACCCAAGCCTTTTGAGAGAAATCCAAGGGGTGTGCTTGTACGTGACTAATATTTGGTGGTTGGAGAATAATAAATACTTAGCTTTCAGATAAGCAAAATGTTATTGTTTTATAAAACCATAATTTGAGTGTTGCAATTAAAAGCATTTTAATTAGGCATTGCCAATTACGCCTACCAGTCAGCACTAACAACAACTTATCATCCACATGGGAATGCATCCCAAAGAAGGAAAGGGACTCTTTGAGTGCTTCTTCTCTATTCTTTTTTTAGACCGTTTTCTCCTGTTCTCTGCACTGTTGATTATACACAAACTTGCAGCTGAGTAAACCTATATAAAGGGAGAAAATACAGGGGTAATAGGAGAAGAGTTGTAAAGAGGAAAGTAACCACCTCTTCTCCGTGTGGTGGAGAGGACAGAAGTCATGTTGGGAAGGGTCAGTAAAGTAGGCCAGGCATAAAGAAAAATGGCTTTTGACTCTGAGGATGGTGAAGTGCTGGGGTAGATCACTCAGCAGGACTGGGGGGGTGAGGAAGAGGATGTGGCTGGGAGTGTCTATCAACAAATTTAAAAGAAATAAGTTAGATAGGCTCCTGCCAGAAAAAAACCATACATGAAGCCGATCTTGTTTGGGATCAACTTTGTGAGGTCCCTTCTGACCCTACTCCTCAGGATTTTTGTCATACATCATACTTTATGGTAAATGGCAAACTTTCAAGGTACCTTGTGTGACCGCATCTTGGGTGCCTGATTCAGGGCCAGTTCATACAGGTGACTGCTCATCGCATACCTTCAACTTACTCCTTTGGCAAGATCTGGATTCCAAGGCAATAAAATCTGCTG
>NW_009259494.1:1308686-1320073 GCF_000687185.1 Egretta garzetta | reverse complement strand
ATCAGAGTCTGGTCCTAAACCTTCAAAATGCAAGGAAACTGCATCTGGCAAGCCTGGCATCTCTCTTGCAGGTTTGTGAGTGCACTGGCAAGCATGCAGAAAAGTCAGGGAGTAGCAGGCAGCTGTACGGCTGCATATGGGAGGGAGAATCCCCAAGGGCTGGCTCACTGTGTCACACAGTGCTGAGAGAAACACTCACCATTTGGGTCTAATTTATGATTATCCCTCACACTTCAGAAAATCCTGTTTATTCTTCCAAGACATTAATTTTTTTGACCACAGAATAATTTTTAGCCTCGTTTGTAATCAGGTGCCTAGAACGATGCTGCTGCCCACGGAGCGTGCTGCCCCTGGAATACAGCTGTCAGTTGTGCAAGGCAGGGGGACGAGGACACCAAACCAGCTTCATCCCAAGCCACCTGCTCACCTCTGCTCTCCCCACTTAGTTCCTTACCGCCATCCCCTCAGGGTCTCCATCTCAAGCACCTCCTATGCTTTTATAGGAAAATTTTTCCATAATAGGAAAATTGCTGGAACATGTCCAGAGAAGGGCAATGAAGCTGGTGAGCGGTCTGGAGCCCAAGGCTGATGGGGAGCATCTGGGGGAGCTGGGGGTGTTCAGCCTGGAGAAGAGGAGGCTGAGGGGAGCCCTTATCGCTCCCTACAACTGGTCTCTTCTCCCAGGTAACAGGCAAGAGGATGAGGGGAAATTGCCTCAAGTTGTGCCAGGGCAGGTTTAGGTTGGACATCGGGGAAAATTCCTTCCCCTCAAGGGCTGTCAGGCACTAGAAGGGGCTGCCCAGGGCAGGGGTCGAGTCCCCACCACTGGGGGTATTTAAAAGCCAGGCAGATGAGGTGCTTAGGGCCAGGGTTTAGTGGTGGGATGGCAGAGTTAGGGGAACGGTTGGGTTTGATGAGCTTAAAGGGCTTTTAGAGACCTTAACGATTCTGTGATTCTAGGGTTTGAAGAATTTTCCATTAATCTCTGGTGCCTGATAGAAGAAACTTGTGCACGCAGAAGCTCTTGTGGTACCCCTCTGGGCTTCCTGACCATCCTGTCCTGCTCTCACTTAAAGCCACTGAGGACTTTGCCTTCCACTATGGTGGAAGTAGAATACTTCCATAATGGTGCTCTAATAGGTACTGACTTGCTCTGATTCCTGTGTTCATTCTGTACCAGGAGCAAGGTGACTTGGAGAAAGCCTGGATTCACCACAAACCTTTTCAAGCCAGCCTGAGGAAGATTTTAAACTTCCTGGAGCAATGCATTTTAGAGGAGTTTTTTCTATAAAGATATTGAGCCTGGGTTGTTCTCTCCTCTGTGGGTGAGATCACACCATGATAACCTTTGTATAATCTATGTATTCATACCAGGAGGAGATGGGTGGAAGAGGTTGCTGGTAGGTAATGTTCCCACCAACACCGCTGCCACTTTCACACTGCAGACCGTGGGACTGAATCCAGCTCAGCACTGCAAACAGATTGCCAACCACCCCAAGCATTCCCTGCTAATCACGTTCACCTCCTTTAATTAAAGCAGCAAAAGACAGATCATCCAGCACCCATAACTTGCTTGGGAAGCATATTTGAAAGATCCCTTCTGTTCACTTTTTTTTTTGGCAATAGATGAGCCGATACACTTACAGCTTTTAAGCTGGGAAGATCACGTTCTACAGTTACATGCTACCTGCGGAGCCAGGTCAGGATTTTAATAAAAACTAGCTGAAATTCCCTCAGTATGCCATGATTGCTGTGTCAGTTTGCATTGCTGGTGAAACTGAAGGGAATTGCACTTCTTCTGAGAAATGCTTTTTTGCAGCTAAAATTTTATTTCCAAAAGTAAATAATTTGACAAATCCATTGTTGCTGATACCAAGGGGTTTTTTGGTAACTGGAAAGAGCTGCCTTATTTCTCCATATTTAATAGATCAAGGAAGGTGAACAAACAGCCTTTGGGTGCAGTTTCAGAAATACTTGTCATTCACCCTCACCCTTGACTGGCTCCTGCAGATGTGTGACCTACAGAGCAGATCATCTTGATGCACCATCTTCAGAGCAGTTTATTCGGCTGGAAAATACCCAACATGGGACCCTATAGGGAGCTGCCTGGAAGCCAGAATAGCTCTGTACTAGGCTAAGGAGCTAAGGACAGCCTAGGACACTGGCTTAATCCATGGATTGTAATCCAGTCCTTCTGGGCTGCTGTGAGGACAGGACTCCTCCTCCACTGGGGTGGGGGAGAGAGATATTGCCGGCTTCCCCTCCTGGGGCAGCATATCTGGGCACTGGGCACAGAGATGCCCAGCACTTCTTTCCCTGCCAGAAAAGAGAAAATCTCCTCATTCCAGAGAGAGAGAATTATCCCTGATCAACCAAGTCTCTAATCTGCAAACAGTTGCCTGTACATAATCACCCTCCTCATTAACAGTGACAATGCTCCTGCTCCTAGCTTCACCCACACCCTCTCCTGCACTGGCTTGGCATCCTCTTTCATCTCCTCACGCTTCTGACTGAGCTATCTGAGCCCCTTCCATCAGTTCATCCTAAGCACCATGGACAAAAAAAAGTGGTGATGGCTCTTCCTGGCAAATTGAAGCAGAGCTGAACCCATGAACTGGTTGCCTTTTGCTTCTGCTTGAACCTGCGATCCTAATTCAGACCCAATTGCTCTTCCATATGCGAACCGCTCCTCATTTTATCTCAGTGACAGAGATGTTATCAAGGCTATTGTAATAAAAAGGACTGGATGCTTCTGTGGATAACAAGAACAGTCACTACAGGGGAATTAAGTTCTCCTGGTGTTTGGGCTGGAGCATCATAAGAGCACTCAGAGCAGAAGCTTCTTATCAGGGCCAGGAAGACCCTGGCTGTCTCGGTTGTGTTGGGACTGCTCTCAGCTCTTCTTCCTTTGAACTTGCTCCTGCCAGACATTGCTCAGAGACAGGATACATGGTCACCTCTCCTCCTCTGCTTTTACTCAGTGCTATCTAAAGAAGTTACTCATCTGGGATGTCTCCCAGCCTCCTATATCAGCATGGTTCCTGTCTAGCCCAGGCTTAAATAACAGCTATCACTGATGTATCCCAATGAGTATTTGCCTGTCTAAATTGTCCTTTGTAGTTCACAAATGTTCTCATGTTATTCTGAATTAAACGAGACACCCCTTCCAATTTTCTATCTGGAGCATGGTGATGCCTGAAACTGCCTGATCCTTTTGGAGCAGAAACGAGAAAAAACACTTGCTGACCGGCAAAAGGCCTTGTTCTGTCCATGTCTCATCTTTCACACCCATGCAAATGTCTATGTGCAGGGGTGCTTGTGTTTGTGTGTGAAGCTATTTGCACTCCGCTAGCAAAGGTGGAGATAATGACCGAAAGTGAGAGCCAGGTCTCATTGAGTCTAAAACTTCAGGCACCTGCAGTACTCCTAGGCATATTGCCTTGGGAATTGGGTTTTGAAGACTCTGGGGTCAGTTTTAAAGTTGCATTTTGAAGCAGCTCCAGCCATGTGTGGGGAAAGCTGCTGGAAAACAGCTAATGGAGCCGTTTGCTGCCTGCTCTCCCTCGTCCCTTCTGGGGCCGGCGTTGGGCATGGCATCTTAATAGCTGCGAGATCCGGCTAATCCCATCGCACCAGTGAAGTAGCCCTAAATCATCCCTGTCTGATTCCTGACTCCAAAGAGACATTTCATGGGTGATTGTGACTGATACAGTGTGCAGTAATGGATGTATTTAAATGGGATTTATGGGTGACACCTGTCACATAGACCCTTCCATCAGTGACAGGCTGGAGAGATTTACACAGTGACGCTGAGATGTGAGCTCGTTGTAACAGCTCCCTCAGTCACCGTCAGAGCGTTTGAGCCTTACAGCTTTTGTCAGAAGCACAAACTGGGCTGCTTTGGCCACTGTATGTTACGGCATTGCACAAAATTAGTGGCAAAGAGTTGAGTGCCTCTTGGCAGATTTCTTTAAACCTCAGAGCTCCACTTGCCTTTTCAGCAAACATTGTAGGAGGTGTTTTGATGAGCCATTGGTCACAAGAACTTCACAGGAGCAAGAAGCGCTCAATAAGGCCACTGCCACGTGATTTCTCCTCTCTCCTGCGTGTTCCCTGCCTTTCTCTTGTCCTGGTTCCCTGGTGACACTGGCTGAGGCTGTCACTCCAGGGGTCCCAGCCTGCTTGTACCCTCAGCTGTCGGGCTGTGTCCTCCACTCCTGCACAGTCCATTCAGTTCAGGTTCCTATTCTCCATTTCTCCACTTTTCTCCCTGCATCTCCAAGCTGCAGTGCAAAACGCTCTCCCCCACCTCCTCATTTACTTCATCTGCAGGCTCCACAGCAGACATCTTTCCCAGCCCCATCCAGAAAATCTTTCCTGCCCCTTCCCGCTGGAGGATTAGCAAGCATATCTGCAATGAGATTATTTCTAGGAGACCACTTATGCTGCCCTGATGCTAACTCGCAATGTCAGCTCTGCTCAGGCACAGCCAGGCTGCAGGAAGGTTCCAGGCATGATTTCTATTGTTTAAGATTTACTGGGGGGGGGAGGGGGGGGGAAGGGTTGGTAGATTGATTTATTTTTTCCTCATTGCTCTTCCCCCAAAGATCTGTCTTTTGCTATTTACGTGAAGCCATTCGTATCACAGCATACACACACGCACACGCACACACATGTATCAAGCAACTGAAGTCACCAACCAGTCTAAACACCTAAGCACGCACAATGTATGCAACACTTTACCCCTTGAGCTATCAAAGGTGGCTGGATGCTACCTTGAATTGACCTGTGGGAGTTGGGTCTGTGAGACATTTTCTCACCAGTGACATGATACATTTCTTGGTTCTTGGGCTTTCTTTTTTTTTCAATATATATCTTTATAATTCTGCCATAAGGCAGCCATGGATTTGTAAAATTAGCCTGTCATAACAAATTCATGTCCTCATCAAAGGCTGCCGTTGTGCTTCCTCCCAGACTGGAGCATTCACAGACTAAAGCTGCATTATCACAGTAATTTCAAAGTTCAAGAGTGTATTTTCAAAAGCAATTGCTTTTAAATACAGTTTGTTACATAACAGCAAATTTAGAGTTACACTTACCTCAAAACAAAAATGAAATTCTTTAAATAATAAGTCAGCTCCTGTTCACTTGTGTCTTTGCTCTTTCTGCTCTAAAGTGATCCAGTTGCCCTTGGTGGCCCTGGAAGAGCAAGGTTAGAAGGACTATGCAAGGGCCTTTTACCACAAAGAGGAAAGTGGATTGCACATTTTTGATCTCTCAAAAGTTAATCTTTCACATGACTCTCAGGCCTGAATGAGAACCTCTTCTGCAGAGAGGTCCAGGGTGGGCCGGAATTGAGAGTTATAGAGGGTTATGCCAGAGGCTAGGGTTTGAGGAGAAGGGGAAGCTGTGGGTTAGGAATGATAAGGACATTAATGGAAACCTTTCTGATCAATAAATCCCCTATCACTAACCCAGCAAGCCTCCTCCTTCCGATGCAGTACACCATGTTTTTGCTTCTGGATGAATCAAGCCCCCCTCTTGTCAGGGTTGAATGTGTTCTCCTTGAAAACTTGTGCCCTTGCATTTCCTTGTCTCCGTGTTCTCCTGATTTCCCTCCTGGCTCCACAATTGTTCTTTCACAAAGTTGGTCAGAAAACTGGCCTCTTCAGCCAGGACAGGGTGCTGGGCCATCTTGCCTAGACTGTGCTCTTACCTAGAAAGGTTGGACCAGATGATCCTTAATGCCCTTTCCAACCTAGGATTCTATGATTCTATGATTTCCAACGGAATGTCCTCTTTGGCCATTTCTTGCCCACAAAGAATAGCTCAGCCTCCCTCTCTACTCATGCTCTGCACATCCACCTCTCTACCCCAGACAGTCTTGCCTGAGATTCATCTCATTTTCTGGGGAGATGTGGAGTTTGGACGTGTACAGCTCAGCAAGCCACTGTGAGCATCCTTGGCTGGAAAGAGAAAGGAAGACCTTGTTGACCGCAATTCACCTGACCTGTCTGAGATGTCTGCTTTAGGTAGTTGTCTTCATAAATATCCCCCAGACCACCTCCATACCACTCTGCAAATCCACGCTGAAGACTTCCCTTTCCCCTGGCAGCCACCCACAGGTCAACGGTACATCATAACCACCATCTATCACATTAACCGATAAAGTCAGGCTGTTTGCTTGTACTCCCTCCTCTGTCTGCGCTCCCTATTTTATTTTTCCTTGCTTTATTGTTACGCTGTATGTTTCAGAGGTGCTGTCTTCTAATCAAATTCCTAGGTGCAATCAAAATAATAATAACAATGATGTTGATGATACACATTTCCAATTAGTTGTGACAGATTTTTGATTGGTGAATCTACACAGGAACATGCTGGCTAATAAGTGTTCAGATGAGTTCCCACTGGAATCACTAGGAGATTTTCCTTTGTTTTTCACAGGTGCTAGCTTGTCTTGTAATACAATTTGAGGACACAAGCACTGAGCCCTGTTACTGCTGAATCAACACTGACATGCCTATTGGCTTTTGTGCGAACTCTGGTCAAAACAGTCAGGTTTGGGAGCCTAAAGGCACTTTAACTCAAGATGCTGATTATCCCAGACTACCATCTATGTGCAAAGACGTATAATATTTTATACAAACATGAGCTGAAAAGCTGCAGGAATTTGAGCCTGTAAGCCAGCACTTACCCTGCGTTTAATTAAGGTTACCTCTTCATTTGTCTTTTCCCTTGTGGGGTCTCAGACAGCAACAATCCAAGTGAATAGAAGATGCTCTTAAGTTAACCTTTCTTTTCTTGGCAGTTTGGGAAATGATAGCTTATTGATTGCAAATAAATTCCTACTCGAAGTTACAATGTGTAAAGAAACAAACTGTAACAGATTTAGAGCTGTGCTGCTTTTGGCTCAGGTCCCCTTGCATGCTGGGGTTAGATTGGTTTATCCAGACCCTTTGCATAAAATATGCTCAATAACCAGCAGAGATAATGGTAGAAGAAATGGTGTTCGGGCTTTACAAACAAGCAGGCAAGCAGCATGACTGACGTGGCATCCTTTGGGAAGGGTGGGTGTTGAGCACCATTGAAGTGTATAGAAATAGATGCTGATTTTTGAATGGGAACTGCTGCGTTTTGACCACAGGGCTTGGATGATGTTGAGGTTTGAGAGGTGTTGAGATGCTCCTGGTTCTACTCAGTCTGTGGGAAGTGGGGAAAGCGTAAAGAAGTGGGGAGAAAAAAGGCAAAATTCGTTCCCAGGATCACCATCACAAACACCACTGGCCCCTTGCACAGTGGTGAATCTCACCCAGTAGCACTGTGCTTTACACAATGTTTTCAAATAAGAGAAAATTTCCCAAGAGGCTTCCAGGCCCAAGAGAGTACATTGCTGCTGTGTTTTGGGAATAGGAAAAGCTTTTTCTGTGCTCGACTGAAAGCATCCACAGGCTTGCCGCTGGAGCCATCATGTTGGCTTTTCATGACGGGCAGACAGCTGTTGGCCATTCAAAGAAAAGTTCACAGGCCTCTCAAGTTTTATGTCTTTGCTAAGGGCTGATTCAATCACAGAGGAAACAAAATATTGGCTCTTGGCTGCCAGTCACTCCTTGCCTAATCAGTTCATCATCCAGTTACGTAGGAGCCTTACTGTTGCATAGAGGTGAACCAAGACTAAATAGTGAGTAATAAGGAGCACATAGTGAAAGCAAAAGGCTGAATGTCTTAGCATAAAGTTCACAGGATGAATTAATGAATGATTTTCATAGAGAAACAAGAACTATATTCTCAAAGGAGATTACTCACAGTGAACAATTCGATCAGATCCAGCCCGAAGAAAGGAAAAGGGTATAAAAGAATAAATAGTCCTTCTCCAGAAGGAAAGGCTATTATATTAATACTGCAATGTCTTAATGGTTCACATGAGGACCATTGTTACCAAGTGTATTTATTAATAGCCTGGATGCCTGAGCATTCATTTCAATGCATGAGCAGTGAAAAGAAAATTTGTGGATAAATATGAAACTATATGTAATGGTCAAGTCTTGAAAGCTCAGGAAATTCCGCAAGTTCCATCATGGGGCAGTGTGGTGGCTGAACAAATGTGGTGCATAAAAGACAAATTAATGGAAATTGGAAGGGACAATCTGAACTATTCATGTCCATTAATGGTTTCTAAATTGACTGCAACTGCTCAATAAAAGCTCATCATCAATGTGAAAATGCAATGAGAACATCTGCTTGGTGTGCAGAAGCTGTCAAAAAGTAAACAAAGTTTGTGAGCTAATAAAGGGAGCAAGAAAGAAATGCAATCAAACACGGTCTGGGAGGGTCACACTGCCAGAGACCTCCTTGCTTGGTGGCTCATTCCCAGCTCTCACAGCACCGTGCTGCAAAACCGCCCTTGCCACCTCCTCTAGCTGAAGGCAGCAGGAGTTTGAACAACAGATTAGCCCCAAGAGAAGGCTTTGCCAACCTCAGTCCACTGATGTTCGGGAGCAGTCCTTGTTTTCCAGCCTGGGCGCAAATGTGCGTACCTCTGTCATAAGGTCAGGTGTCCTCCTGCACAAGGGAGGTTGTTCACACATCCCTCGTGTCTCACCTTGATCCTCCATCAAATCAACTCAGGATGGCAGGCAACAGCCCTGTGCACTGTGAATACCAAAATAACAGCCACCATGTGGGGACCATCCAAAAAGCTCTTCCAGAGCTGGCATCTCCAGCCTCACCCTTGCTGTTGGCCTCAGGACCCAGTAATGTCCTTCAGCACACCAGGTGCTTTGTCATCCTTTAATAGTACTAATTGCCTGATTATCTGCTCAAGCACTGTGGTGAAGCATTTTAATGTTTTAATCTCCACTTCCCTGGGCTCCTTCCTTTGGAAAATAAAAACCTGTCACAGGGAGGTGAGTTTTTGATGCTCGCATGGAAAGAAAACCCCACCACGCAGCAGCGAATCCCAGGCGGCGGCACCAATCTCGCGTCTCATCCTTTTCCACGTGGATTCCTCCATCAACCTTTCTGCTTCTGCCATCTCTGCCTGCATTGCCTGTGGAGCTGTTGAGGCTGGGCCTGCAGTGGTTTTCACAAGTCTTTTCTCCCTCCCGCCTCAGCCAACAACAAACTTCACGTTTTCTCTGTGAGAAAAGGCTCTTACCTCACCTGCCCCAAAGCCTGAATGCCCCAGAGTTGCCTTCACACCAGCGCACTCTGTTTGAATTGGGTGTTTGCAGCTGTGGTTTGGATTATAAAACTTTACGTATGATTTCACCAGACCCTGAACTTTCGCACTGGCTGCCCGCACCGGCTGTTAGAGCACCTGTCAGCAAACACTTGCACGTTCTCCAAGTTTCCTGCTCCAAAATCTTCCCGTAGCCTAAGCCTACCACTGTGGACATGGATGTTTGGCAGAATATTTTCCCTTGGAGTACAGCTTGTCTTCAATCACCTTCCATGTAGTGCAGCACTTAATACAAGTCACGTAGCTCTCTTCCTTTTCAGCTGATACACATAGTAAGTTAAAATGCAATCTTATGCCAATTCCATAAACAAGCTTCCAGCTAGCATTCTCTCCCTAATGTCCTCTGCTCTCTGCTTGGGTACTTAAAATCTTCCATTACTCTGCTCTCTCTACATATTTTATTGTTTGTTCAAATCACCTTCCAGGCCAGCCCTTTTCTCCTGCATAGAAAAGGAGAGATGCTTTTCCCATCTTCCCATTTACTGCATACTTATCTCATAAAGTATGTTGCTAAGCACGTACTCACAGTAGAGCCTTTCAAATAAAACTGATGCATGCAAAATATCATACAGGTAGCAGTGATTACTGCAACAAGGAAGGTCCCAGTTCTGCATAATTCCGCTGGCTTTGCTGGAGCAACTCTTCATACAAACCAGAGTAGATGGGAAGTGTTCCCAGCACTGGCTGCATTAGAAGTTGTTGTTTTCAGGTGCTCTTAATAGGTTTGCAGAATGTTGTCCTTTGGGCTGAAATTGCCTATAATCAGCACCTATCCCACAGTGATTTTTCCCTTGTTTTGAATGTTTGAGCAGAATTAGGAGGGCTGCTTTTGATACGGTGAAGAGCACAAAATCTTGTTGGTTTTTTTTTTTAAATCTTTCTGACCTTTTTTTCTTGGCAGCTCTACAGCTGAATTGGCTGTGGTTTGAAAGATGCAATTTGGCAGGAAAATAGCCCTCATTGGGGAGCAGTGCAAGGCTTGGTATTGCAGAAAATTGGGTTTGATTTGCCCATGCTACAAGTATTCAAAAATTGCAATCTGACCGTATGCAGTGAAGGGTTTTTGCTAAGCTTATTAAAGGACATGGAGACCAGGGAATAGGATCTGCATGTCTGCCGAGCCAGGAAGCAAGTGCATTTCTGAGGGACAGACGGGCAAGGAGAGCCCAGCGTGGCAGAGCGGGATGCTCTGCTCCTTCCCTCAGCACCACTGTCTGCAGAAGGCGGGAAGGGATACTTCGGGAGAGGGGAAGGAAGCAAGAGCCACGCACAACCTGCCTTTAAGTCCCCAAAAGCATTTTCTCCAGCCTTGTACCTATGGTTTGATTTTGCATGTTGAAGCATCTGATCTCTGCATCCTGATGCGTGTAAAACCATGCTTATTGCCACGCACATGAACTATACCACTACTTTCGATGGCTTTTTTCTGGTTATTTAGGATCTTGCAGGATCGGATCCGTGCTGCATGATGAAATGAGACTTTTCCCTAGGCTGCCTCCAAGCCTAAACACTGGTAAAACTGAGTCCACAGCAATAAACATGATCCGTATTTCTGAGCCATTTTAAACCAGAAAGGAGATTTTCCACAAACTTCCTCAGCTATAAGGATTCTTCAAATCCTCTTCACTCCCTTCAAATATTAAATCTTTCTCATGCAGACACCAGGCACAGCCCATTTCAAAAAAGCAGTGCACAGAGCTGCAGGAATACTGGCAAATCATATTCACGTGCACATTCTCTGGAGTAGTTGTGGGACAAAAATGAGGATTTTTTTAAACTTTGCGGGTGAACTGACTAAATCAGTGGAACAGAATATTTGACTAAAATAAAAACATCTTTGGACCTGGAAACTGGAAATCAGTTTGTAGCAGTGATTTCTGATAGACAGTTGTACTGCATGAGCAAATGCTATGCTTAGGGAAAAAGGATCGAGAGATAGGATGAATAAGAGATATAGTTCCTAACAGCTGAACATTGAAAACCACAGACCTTCTGAAACATGGTGCTGGCCCTCCTGGACTGGTCTGCTATGGCGTTGTTTTCTTTGTTACTAAACTGCATTTTCTTAACATAAGCAATTTCTTTTTTTATTCAGGGCCAGTTTCAAGAACCCCGATTCACACTGGTTTGTGGCTTACTCTGAAAATAT
>NW_009259494.1:1307590-1308281 GCF_000687185.1 Egretta garzetta | reverse complement strand
ACTACTATACTTATAAATATATACACAGACAGAGCGGGAGAGCTGTGCCTTACAAGCGCTTTCTGCTTTGGTTAGCCAGGGAGATGAGGGGGAGATGTTACACGCAGCTTATCTGATCCATACCCTACCTCTGGCCTTTGTCATTCATGTCCACTCAGTAAGACGGGCAAGTTGTCCATTTTCTTCAATCCACTTGGACAATACTTTCCTCAATATTCACAGGATGAGCATACATAAAGCATAAAAAGTGAGGCAGGGCTATTTCTGCCCTGCATTGCAGTAGAAAACCCATTAATTGCATCTTTGGCAATGAAGCACAATGAGGCACATGCATATAGGACTTGAAACTCTTTAAATATGCAGGAAATGTTCCCTGTACAAAAAGCCTTCACTGCTCTGGAGCTGCTCTTCGAAGAGCCAGGGACATGGGAGCAGCTTCGTCGGACTCCGTGTAATTGGGACAGGTGACCATGCTTAGGGCAAAGGTGGCAGCAGCCAGCCAAGGTGGCTGAAAGCTGGGGCTGCTTTTTAATCCAGTTGTCAGGAAATCCTGTACCTCCAGAAGTGCTGAAGAGAGTGGAAAGGAGGATAATATGCAGCTCGATAGAAGTTATAGCTCAGTGAAGAAGCTACATCAGGGACCCTTAGGATTACAGAGATGGTCATTCGGCCCCGTGTGTTAATGCTCTGT
>NW_009259494.1:1302166-1307359 GCF_000687185.1 Egretta garzetta | reverse complement strand
ACTCTTTCTCCAGGATACAGTAAATCATACTCGGTTTTTTCTTCATCTGCAGCCTGCTCCCCCGTGACAGTGGACACACAGAGACAAGGATACACTACGATTCCCCGCGTCTCCATGTATGTTCTCTAATTTGGATCTAACATTATCTTTCATTACCTGTCCTCAGTTCATCTCAAAGCCCAGATAAAGAGCTACAGGCTGGGTTTCAGGGTAAAATAAGGTAACTGGTGCTCACAGTAAGACACGTGTCTGTGCAAGACGATAGGAGCTCGAGATTATCCGGTCCAGTTTCCCCCAGCCATGCGGTGGTGCTTTGGGTTCCAGATGCATTACAGCTGAAGGTGGGTTCAGGGATAAAAAAACAACTAGTGGGACCAGCTAATCCAGGTCTTTTTAAATTCAGAAATGGCTGCTGATCTGGAGGAACTGGGAAGAAGAGCCCTTAAGAGAGTGAATTTATATTCCGAGCTTTTACTTCTCACTCACAGCTGTCTGAAAAACATCGCTCCCCCACCCAGCTACTCAATGAGAAGAGCACGAGGAGAAGGAACAGCTCCGATGTGGATGGGCTGTTTGTCAGGTATGAATTCTCTCATCCAAGCCACTCTCACTTCTATTCAGCACATGTAATGAATGTCTGAAAAATCTGGAAATGTATGTTCAGATCAATGGGAGCTGATTAATTACCTAAGATGTATTCAGATAACAGAGTTGAGAGGAAAAGCAAAGGCAATGCTTTCAAAAATGCTCAATGAAGTAAACCAAGTACATTGAGAATATGTTTAAAGGATAAGTGCAAAGACGACCCAGGCAAGCGGGGTATCAAAGAAAGGAGACATCCAAAAGCCAGTCTTACAATCAACAACATAGACATGAAGGAGAAAAGAAATCTCTAAAGCTATTAAAAATCTGGAAGCCTATTAAAAATGGATGAAAAAAGGTACAAGGAAATCAAATCAAGAGACATGGAGTGGCACTTACGAAAGAAACCTTTAACAGAGTGGAAAAATTACTCTGTGATCCAAGGGAATTTAAATAGTGGTTCCAGTGATGACAGAGAACAGCACTTTCTTACTTCACAGACCCGATCCTGCCAGACAAAATGTTGATGTGCCTCCAGTCTGTGGGACCACACTAGGGGTTCGTCCTGAGTGTCCGGCCATGGTGTCCCCACCCCAGCTGATGAGTGACACAACTGCTACTGAAAAATCGAGGTTCTGCTCTGCCTCCTGCTTCAGCAACAGGACCAGCTAATCCTGCTCATGTCTCAGTTATGTATTTTGAATTGGGAAGACCACCATGAAAGCCAGCAAGGGTAAGGCTAGTGCAAGTGAAAGCTGAATCTCTCAACTCCTTCCTGCACTAGTAACTATCTCAACACCATGACCTGCCAAGGGCCCTGCGGAGACGTCGTGCCCAGCCCGCGATGCTTGCTGCAGCTCGACACTGTGTAGATTTTAAGCTCTTTGTCCATGGAGCTGACTCAGAGCAATGCAAGGGGGAGAAAGCTGAGATAGTATTGGCACACAAGAGAAAGTCGATGGGTCTATGTGCAGCCTCAAAGTACAAAGTCCTTCTGTAAAGGACGAACGTTTTTCCCAAGGCGTGATGGGAAGTCCCTCCTGCTCCAGCACCAGGTGCCTTCTAGCAACACACCAGACTCAAGCACCAATACCTTGGATGAAAGCTGGTGCTTGTGGGGGTTAGAAAGCCCTTGCCCAGTCCTGTCCCTTCCAGGTGAATATTGCCCAGGTCTGGCTTCCACTCCCTCAAACCCCATCTCTCCCGGGTGAAAATGTACCAGCAGCTCTACTTTCCCCCACTTTCTTACTTTCAGCTTTATTTTTTCTGCAGAAGCATCAACACTAACACCCAAAACATGACTCCAGTGGCAAAGGAATTAAAAAGTTACCCCCAAACCAGGAGATTTTTATAGCAGAATCACAGGGCTTTTTATGTGAAAGGTTGAACATGCAGAGCCATTGGAGGCATTTGGGTGGTGGCCCTCATTGCTGCACCTCCAGGCAAAGCAGCCAGGCAAGTCTGGCTGTGCTGCAGGAGCTGTGACCCACACCTTTCACCTCCTGCCCAGCCACTGGTTTCACATCCCCTCCCCAGCTGTAAGACCTCAGGGTGAGAAAAGACCTCCAGCATCCACACCAAGGAGCTCACCAGAAATGTCTCCATCTCTTTTTCAAGCCTAAGTTTAGTTTCTTCCTTCCCCTAGTCTTCAGGAGACTGTTCCAGGCATTTCAACACTTCTATTAAAAATCTTCTTATAACTTCCTAAATGCTTTCATGGCCAGCATGTTGCATTTGCTCTTGTTCCAAGATAGTCCTTTAGCTTAAATAGCTTTCTTCATCTTCTCTGTTTATTCCCTTTTCCCTCATCGCAGTCATGTCTGCCTTGGCCATTGCTTTTTCCTTTTACACCAGCCAAGCCCATCCTGTCCCCGGGCAGATGAGCCCTCATCCCGTACAGCCCCTTCTGCCGCCTTTCTGTGCACCTTCCCTTTTGCTGTCCTTCAACAGGGGTGGCGAGAGATGTGCAGTGGTCCTGGATGCAGTTGCACCCGGGCAAGGATGCAGTACTCGTATTCACCCATTCCCAGCAGGAAAATGTTGCCTGGGATAAGCACATCTGCTTTTTGCAGAGCTGCACCACGCTGGCGGCTTACCATCCCCCTGTGACAGATGAGTGGAAACAACTTTCTCTCCTGTTCTGTCATTTCCAAGTGATGAGGCCCAAGCTTCAAGCAGAAATTCGTGTTATTAATCCCAGCGTGCACAGCTCTGCACTTTGTACTATTACATTTCATTCTGTTTCTATTACTTCCCTTGTCAGGATCATCCGAGTGTTTTATTTGTTATATTTGATCCAATTTTCCATTTACCTTCAGGTCTTTAATTATTCTTTCCTCGCAAATTTATTCTAAGCTTTGCATACTGTCGATGTCTCTAGTTGCCTGGATCCTTTACTTCTTTTTTTAAACAGGAGGACTGGGCTTGCCATTTTCTCCTGCTTGATTCATGCATTAAAAATCCTTAAGAGTGGACTCATGTTTTCATGTGCCAGTTCTTTTAGGAGCCTGGGCTGGATTATTTGTTCCCCCTGCCTTCAGTGCATTAAAGCTCTTCCAGTTTTGCTTTTACCTTGGATGCTGAAATTTCCATTTTTATAAATCTTATGTCCATTAGCTATCATCCCTGTGCCCTTGTGTCCTAAAGCATCATCTTTATTGAAAACTGAAGCAAAGTACTCATTTAGGGGTTTTTGCTGTAACTACATTTATTTTTTATTCCATCCATCTTGCTTTCTTTTTTGTCTGCGTGACCTAAGATTTTTTACTTTAAAAAAAATATATTTGCAAGTTGTAACTCAGCTTGAGTTTTTGCAAGTCTCATTTTAGTCTTGCAGTTTCTGCACTCTAAGGGAATTTGTTGATCTCTTCTTCTGTCCTGTCCAGGCTCTCTGCTTTCTTGCAGTCTCTCTTCCAGGAGACCAGCTGTATATTTACTCCCTTTGCCTGGAATGTGCCTTCCAGATTGGTTTTGCACTTCTGACTTCCCAAGGTCTCCCCTGCACTCAGGCCCTAGTGCTCTCCCGTAGAGGTCACGAGTAGAGCTGACTGCATTTGTTTGCTCTGCTTCTCAAAGTCTGCCTTTCCTGAAGAACGATGCAGTTTAGTTCATCCCTCTGTTCAAACTGAACCAATCTATGACCAACCCATCCCAGTTCTTCTCTACATCCAGCTCTTCTACGACATCCTCACTGTTTCACCAATACTGCCTGTGAAGCAGCTTCCCCTGCAGACCTCCTCACCTCCTGGGGCTTGGATGCTGGCTGGGGAGCTGTAGCTCCAGCCGAGGAGTCAGGGGTCTTACCAGGAGCTTGCAGCTTGGCCAGCATCAGGAACATCTGCCATAAGGCTGATGGGACCGTCCAGGCTCATGGTCGCACCTGAGGACCATGCATGGCCAGGACGCGAGGTGGGAATCCAAGCTCCAGAAAGCACTGTTCATAGCGTCTGCAGGTCGCACTGTCCCCTGTCCCTCCAGGAATACTCTGAACATTGCTGCTTTTGGCATCACGGGTTAGTGAGAGAAAAAGTAGCCAGATTCTCTTCTTCTATTCTTACCTTGTAACAATAAGAGCAACGTTGTTCTTCAGCTCACTCTACAGCAAGGTATTATGGCAACAATAAAATAAAAGAGGAAACAAGAAACTTTTCTAAGAAATTAGCAACCTTTCCCCTGCACACATGGTTCCTGCGGTTTGGTTAATGTTTAAAAGAGCTCACGTTACTGATACTGCAATTCAGATCTGATTAAAAAAAGACTCCTCTGTTGAAAGCTGAGGTTTTTCATCTGCATTTCTTCTCCTTGAAGATTTCTCATGTGTTTGGAAGTGCAGTGGCTCCGGATGGTTTTCAAATGACCAAAATCAACCAAACAAAGAAAAAGCCATTTTAAGGAAGGCCAGTGTTAGAGGAGATATCCTGGAGAGCCTTGTTCCACGCTGAGGTACTCTGCAGCAGAATGGGGCATCCTGCATCAGCCATCCTCATCCTCTGTAAAAGGGGACATGACAGAGTTGGCACTTTGCACTTTTCATGTGTTTTCTTTGTTGTTTTTCAAGAGGTTCATTATTTCACTGAAATCTTATGACTAAGGAGAGACAACAAGCTCCACCAGTTGTTAGAGTCCAAGGGGAAGCATTTCCCTTCCCGCTGAAAAATGTTGAGATGTTAAAGACTTTCCCAAATCACGTTGAAACTGAGACCTTCCTGCTAAAAAGAGCAAAGCAACATTCCCCTGTGTTTAGGGGCACTCCCAGGAGCCAGTAAACCTGGACCCAGCTCTGGCTTTTGCCTGAGCCAAACCAGCAGCTCGTGCCAACCCACTCCTGTGTTTGCTCGGGAGGTGCAGGACTTGCTCCCAGCCTGCAGCCCCCAGCATTTATACAACGTCCCAAGAAGGGATGGGAGCCTCCTCGTCTCATGCAGAGCCAGGGGAGGGTGGGTGTGGGGTGAAACAAAGGGCAGAGTGAACACCAGTGAGTGTGGGACTGGGGTCGGTGGGAGCAGACCCCTCGGGGAGAAGAGGAGGCCACTGGGGTAGTGGCAGTCCCCAGAAAGGGGCTGCTGAAATGCAGGGAAGCATCATGTAAGGAGGGAAGCAGGGGCACACCCT
>NW_009259494.1:1300951-1302144 GCF_000687185.1 Egretta garzetta | reverse complement strand
CCCAACCACAGCAACACCAATGTAAATCAGGGCTGTGGAGGAAGGATCCCCTCCTGCTTGCTCCTGCCAGGGTACGTGCTACGGATCTCCTCTATGATGTTACCAAATCCTGAATCCAACCCTCGACATAAGGCAAGATGCTGTTAGAATAACAACATAAATTCTTCATCTTTGGAATGACAAGTCAGCTCTAATACAAAAGGGAAGGAGAGAGACAATTTTTTTAAATGCATTTGGTCAAGCAAAGCGTTCTAGGTTCTGCTCAAACAGACAACTTTCCTAAGTAAGTCCTTTACTAATGAGATCCAGCCCAGCTTAAGAAAAGAAAGTGAGTTCATTCAGCAGATGCATCTTTGTTGCTCCTCTGATTAAACACAAACAGGATTTCTAGACATGGTTTGGTTTGGTTTTTTTTCTCTGTGATATCCCAGACCTAATTGTTTGCCATGCAAAAAAAACCCTTTTTGTAATGAAATCCAATGTGCACTACTAAAGACTGACTTGGCATTGACAATGACACCTTTGCAAATGGCAAAGTCCATGCAAACAGCACCAGAGAACCATCTTCTTAATAGCGCAGGGGAGTTTTGGTGAGTGCTGCCGACAGAGCCTGCGACGTCGCTTCTGTGCCGCAGGATTTTCCGTAGGCTGCATTAGTGGGACCGAGCCAACGCAGAGGCTCAATCTGAGAGCTCATCAGATACTAATTTACTGCTAGTCCTGCTATAAATAATGCATGCCGGGGGGAGCTGCAACGGCCCTTAGCGGAGTAATGCACTCAGGCTTTCTTCCTCCCACAGAGGCCAAACCTCACATCTGTGCTGGTACCGCAGGAGAACTTTTGCAAAACCACCTTGGTGACTTAGGATCATTATAGGAAAGTCACTGGGATTTAGACATCTTTTCTCTCAGTCAAGATATTTATATCTCCATCAGGCTATTTCTTCCTTTATTGGCAGGGAATGCTGGCTAAAAAGCAGAAAGCAGGCAAAAGATCTATTTGGGATTTTCCATGGGGATGAGCCGTGGATTCCCTGCAGGTTTTTTCAGTCACTCCAGCGAGGGCCAGCAGGTCCCTGCAGTGGAGGGGAGGACAGGAATGGTCTCAGCCACACTGTCCCTAGTGCTGCTGGAGGGGGTGGACTGAGAGACCCCCAGAAGAAGCAGCATGATGTTCCTGGCAAGGCTGGGGG
>NW_009259494.1:1288296-1300678 GCF_000687185.1 Egretta garzetta | reverse complement strand
AAGCAGGAGGGTGTTTCCGGGAGGGGGGGGGGGGGGGGGGGGACACACACGCTCATCCTGACCTGTGTCTAAACCCTGAAAAATGAGAAAATTGTTTGGCAAAATCAATTTTGAGAAAGGCAGTCAAAATATTTCCTGAAAATCCATTGGAATGCATTTTTCCCCATCCAAGTGGAGTATCCGGGTCATCCAGTCTTCCCGGTATTTCAGTGCCTGTGTAGTCAGGGTGAAACTGAGAGCTTCTACAGATCTGTGCAGTCTGTGACTCTCCAGGTTCTCAGTACAGGGGGAGGTTTTAGTGACAGACTGGATATTTTTGGTTTCTGTTCCACCTCTTCTTTCTGAAGACTCTTAAGAGCTCTTGGCTGACACCTTCCCTGCCTCATGTGGGGTTTTATTTTTCCTCCTTATTCCTTGAGTTAACTTCCTCTTGTGTCCCTTTACAAAATCCTGGTGGCACTTTGGCCTTTCTACCCATGAACAGACCCCAGACTGTGTGGGGCTCATACTGTTTGCGATGAATAATGCGGCTTCCCTGTAGTTTTCCTCCCTTCCCTTTACTGGCATTTCAATGGTGCTGCAAATTTTCTTGCAGACTTCCAGTGTGTGATATAATAAAAACTCTTGCTGCCTGTTTCTCCATGGGTATCTGTTTTGGCCTTAAGCCCCCCTCCTCTCCTAACCTGAGTTTCAAACATACCTGTGGCCTGCCATCCTCAATGCTCCCTTTTATAGGATTAATTAAAGTTGGATTTCCATTTTCAGCAGAATGACTGTGGTTTAATAATCTCCTGAATTATCTCACTAAGCCGAATGGGGCCTGGTGTTTGCTTCCTCCCTTGTTTCTTTCCTGCTTCTTTTCCATAAGAAGTTTAAGGACTTATGTTCTTCGAAATTCTTTTTTTTTTTTTTTTTTTAATTCCTCTTATGTCCCTGCTAGGCTGTTCTTCCTGAGAATGGCCCTGGGCCAACTGACATGGTGTGGCCAGACTGCTCCTGTCCATGGCCAGTAGTTGGCAGAGTGGGTGATGTCCACCCTGGGGTGGTGTGCCCCATACCACAGACATCTCAGCCCTGCACCGTGCACAGCATGTGGCCCCAGTAGGACATCGAGTTTACAGTGCCTTGGTCTCCCTTAGTGTTCATCATGTTTAGCTCCTGCCCTAGGGCTGGGATACAGCTCTGCTCACCACACTGGCAGGTTTGAACAGCTTTGGGGTAAGGATAATCTATCCTGGGGGTGACTGCACCCCTGTGCACGGGGCTGTGCAGGTGGGGGCACCATCCATGGTGCCCATAAAGTCTTCACCCAATACATGGATTTTTAACCCCCACATTTTCATGCATTTCCAACCTCCATATACTTCAAAAGGGTAGTCCATTCTCTTGGTTCATGGAGTTTCCATGGGACAGGAGAGGCATTTTCCCAGGCCAGGGATCAGTGGTGAATGTGAGGCCCCGAGCCCACCCAGGACTGCCATCCTCATTCCCTAAACATTGGCTTGCCATTACCTCCAGGGAGTGCCCAAGGGGTGGATGCTTTGTCTGGGGAGGACTGTGAACTAAAAAGCAAGTAACAAGAGAGCTGTGTTGCATCCTTCA
Source organism: Egretta garzetta (assembly GCF_000687185.1). Taxonomy (NCBI): domain Eukaryota; kingdom Metazoa; phylum Chordata; class Aves; order Pelecaniformes; family Ardeidae; genus Egretta; species Egretta garzetta. The sequence goes on along the minus strand of NW_009259494.1, from coordinate 1,299,076 downwards.
CTTTGCGCTCGTCCTGGGGGACGTTGTGCATGTGCCCATGCATGGTGCAGGGATGTGCTGGTGCGGTTGAAGGTATGAGGTGCCCAGAGATGGGGTTGGTGGGCTTTCTTGGGCAGAGATCCCCAAGCCAGGGTCACCCTGTTGCTGTTCTGGGGGGGGGCAGTGCCTGAGCCTTTTGTGACACCTCGGTGGCCAAGGGAACAAGCTGGATCCCCCAGACTCGAGCCAGGGGTGGTCCAGCACAGACACAATGAGGGCCAATGGGGCTGAGCCTGGGGCAGCATGAGGAACAGAGAGCGCAGAGGGGCCGTGCCCACACCTAGTGAGGCAGTGCCTAAAGATCATTCACAGAATCACAGAATCGCAAGGGTTGGAAGGGACCTTGGGAGATCATCTAGTCCAACCCCCCTGCTAGAGCAGGCTCTCCTAGAGCAATCCACACAGGACTTCATCCAGGCGGGCTTTGAATACCTCCAGAGAAGGAGACTCCACAACCTCCCTGGGCAGCCTGTTCCAGTGCTCTGTCACTCTCAAAGTAAAGAAATTCTTCCGCATATTCAACTGAAACCTCTTATGCTTCAGTTTGCACCCATTGCCCCTAGTCCTGTCGCTGGACACCACTGCAAACAGACTGCTTCCATCCTCGTGACTTCCACCCTTCAAACATTCAGAAGCTGGTTTTCCTCCTGCAAAGCTAGTTGCTCTGAAGAAAACCCTTCAAGATGTCATAAAAACTACCATACATTTGATACAGCTTCTTGGGACCCTTGAGATGTTTGTACATCTTGACCCCTGTTTGTACAACAGCATTTTTAAATAACAACATATCCAAAGGCTCTGAGAAAGAGCCTGTGCAAGGTTTCTCCTGAGGTCTAGTTTGAGATGTAGACATATCAGGGGGACCCCCAGCCCCAACAGCCCTGGGAAGCTGCCCTGGGACTCCACCTGCACGCCCTGGGCCCCATGTCTAATCCAGCCTAACCAATGGCTCATCCTACCCCACAAGCTCCACATTCCCAAGGATGAGCCCCACAGCAAGCACTTGGGCCACAAGGCCAGGAGGAACACAGACCCCATGCTGGACAGGGGCCACCACCAAGGAAAAGCAAAATTCAGCTGCTGAGAACTTGGGTTCAAGTCAAGTCCCCAGCCACACCATGAGAGTCCCCAGCTTATTAACCACTGGAGCAGCAGCCCAGCTTTGTTTGAGAGAGGATTTAGGAAATCTAGCAAGCTGTTGTTGCTGTTAGATGCTGAAAGGGGAAGAACGGAGCTGTAGGGTTTTTTTTCTGGTCCCTTTTTATCTTTTGGCAGCCCTTTGTACAATTAAATAGCTCCATGGGGATGCCATATGTTGCCAATAGTTTTACACTTCTCAGTAGTGGGAGGCTGGAACGTTTTCCAAATTGACATGATAGGAACCCATTACAAAATTCTTCTCTAAGAGGAATGGCTAAATGTTCTGTCAAGGAACTGAATTAAAAATAGACTAACTGGTATTGTTATCTCCCCAAAAGAATGCACTTGGCATCTCACATAACATGGTACATCTGGTGGTACATCTCTGAATCTCTGGTGCCCAAACACTAGTCTGGTAGAGCTGCAAGCAGCAAGGTGCACAGCTGGGTTCAGGCCCCAGGTGCAGGGTGGCAGGTTTGGGACCTAAATCCATTGCCCTGGGCTCTATGCTCTCCCAGAGGCAGTCCCTGCCTGGACAGCCTCCCAGCATGAGGTACAGCACAGGAGGACCTCACCAGACTGTCCTCACTCACCTAAGCCCCAGCACCTCCCAGATAAGCTCCTTCCTGGTGTGCTGGAGCACAAATTCACCCGAGTGCTCCCAAAGTCAAAGCAAGAAAGTGCCAAATCCAACTGCACTTCAGTGCAGTCTGCCTGCGCCCACAAGACTTGCTCCAGATGAATTTGTTTTCCCACCATTTGTTGTCTTTGTGAAAATACAATTTTTCACCCTCCCCCATCTCCACCTTATCTTTGGTTGCCTTGTTCTTTACTTGTTTGCTCAGTGACTCCTCTCTGCAGGGCGGGTGACTTGTTCTGCTGTGGGACCGGTGGGGACACATCCAGCATGCAGCTGCAGGTGGTGGAAGGGGGATCTCATAATAGCCTGATAACAACTATTAAGTAAATACCACATACTGGAAAAAAAAATGCTTCACTTCAACCTCAAACAGGGTGGGGTTAACTATCAGAACAGAGCTGTTTACCTTGGGGTGAAAAGCATGAATAAGGGGACTTTGAAAATCTGCTCCCATGAGTTACTGGTTTCCACAAAGGCTTCTGTTATATGGTAGTGACAGCTAAAATAAGCAGAAATTTCTTGGAAGGATTTTCTTTTTGTCTCAGTTATGCCTTTACTACGATCCCAGAGCATCATTCTCACAATCAAAAATTGCAAGTGTGCTGGGTACTGCAGTCGCCAGGTAGAGCTGCCCCTTTCTTTACTCTGATGCTGTGTTGGTATCGAGTTGGTTTAGAAAAGAAAAAAAAAAAAACAAACCATAGCTGATTCCTACTTGAGTTTGAACCGAGAAACATAGTCAAACAGCAGCAGAATGAGGAGTCTACCTGCTGGTAGCCTTTGGTCTGATTAGGAGTAGGTCAGGATAAGTCTCTTTGGTTCCTGTGTGCCTGTCCCTGGAACTGTGCCATATTAAGCCTCCCTGGACCTCCAAGTATGAACCCATGCTGGGGTTATGTTTGCAGAGTGTGTGCAGGGCACCGGGAAGCTCTGCTGAAAGGCAAGGTGTATTAACTTAAGCTGCATGACATCTTAATGGGTTTTGGACATTTCTGTGAGCCAAGTGAACATGTATCTGTGCTCGTATACCACTGTAGGTTTCCCCGAAGCCTGTGCCCACTGGCCAGAGGCTGTAGGAGATCAGTAGTGTAAAAGATAGGCTGCGGCCTCTGCATAATTCAGACAACTGGACTGTTACAAGATCACTTACCAAACCAAGGATTTCTTGTGTGTCTGCCAAAAAACCTCAGGGAACAGTACCTAGTGAGGTAGAGCATACCCAGAACTATGCTAGAGGAATGCCATTTTGGTAAAGGAATCCAAGGTTAGAGGATAACCCATTCCACTTACTATTTTTTTTTACCTTTTTCCCTTTGGGTCACTAGATAAAATGCACACAGATGGCTGTGGAGGAGCAGCCCACCCCTGGCAGCTCCCTCTTGCTCCCTCTCTTTCATGCATCCCACCACGATGGCCCACTGTTGTAGGGTGGGCTGATACCCACCCCATCCCCCCCACCACGGAGCCTCTGAGCGCTTGAGCTCAGGGTAGGCTAAGGAAGTCTTTTGCTTACCCATTTCTGGGGGGATGCCACAAAATACACAATACCTATGGTGGAAACAGGTGTAGACCACACTTGGCCAAGCAGGTTGCTTCAATCCCTGCATGAAGCCCAAACTAGCATTTGGCTTCTGGAGAGGATTAAGTGCCTGTAGGCTAGAGGAGCTCAGCCTTTCAGCTCTAGCCTCTGAGACCAAACCCAACCTCAGGCAGGTGAGAGGATTTTGGATGCTCCCCCTCTGCACAGGGCTTCTGCCACCTGGCCAAGGGGTCCCTATCTCGGGGGCTGGCGCCATGGCTCCCATGGCGATGCTGCCAAATTCAAGGTAGGCAGAATTCAGGTGGCCTTGCAGGATGGCACAGAATTGGAGTGACTTCTCCATCTTCTCCTTCCTAGGCTGAGCGTGGTCCCAGGCAGGAGGAACAAGCCACCTCAGTGGAAGGGGCATCCTTCACACCGTTCCTAGGATGCGCCAAGCTGCTTGGCTCATGGAGGGGGCTGTGGGTGAAACCTGAGCTATTGCTATGCAGGAGCTCAGGCTGGATCATCCAGTCCTGTCTCCTCTGAAGCTCAATGAATCTAGAAAACCATCTCCCCTTGTCATCTGTGCTAAGAGATTCACAGCACCTGCACAAAAGTGCTTTTATGTCTGCTTCATGCATATTGAAAGTTGACATTAAAAGAGAGAGAAAGAAAGAACAGTCCATTAGGCTCTGTGCACTAAATCCTGGATTTCAAACTGACACATCTAAAAATACCTATGATATGAAAGCAGATACAGCATGGTAATTATATACTGCAGGTCTATTGTACTATTGTACTCTGTATGGGATTCCTGCTCCAGCATCTACTGCAACCGTTACAAGAGATGGGAGCAAACCAGCCTGGCTAAAATGAAGAACCATGCTGTTGGATGGATTAGCATCGTCGGCACCCTGAAATGCTCTGGACCCTGGTCCAGGGCTCTTCAGCATGGAGTGCTGGGATTTGGCGTTGGGTAGCTCTTCCTTGCCTAGGTTTGAGACATTTCTTTAAAGAGTCCTTTGGTGGCTGACCTGAAACAAGTTTCTTGTGTGAAGTGGTTAGCATCTGTGCTTTCCCACTTTCTGGAGAGATTTCTCATGTCCTTGGATGTGGTAGAAAGCATGCGTCACGGAACTACTGACCTCAAGTTGGTATGGGGAAGCCACCCAGGCTCTGAATCATTTAACTGTGGGAAATGAAGAATTTTGTGTGTTTCTGGCAATTTCCTGTAGTTATAAACTCCAGTGAAAATTAAAATTAACTTGTAGTCTAGTTAGTTAATGATCTAATTTTATATAAATAAATCCAGTCAATCATGTTCATTATTGTATGAAGCTTGCGTTTAAAATGAGCTCCATAGCGTGCACCATCCCTGTCCAAGTGTATGGACCGTCCCCCAGCTTTCACACTCAAACTCAGTGACTGTGAAAGCATGGGACAGATTTGTCTGAAAACCAAGTCTGCTGCTAGAAGTCTGCTGCCTGCCTGAGAAAACATGCAAAATCCTCTTAGCCCAGGCGAAACAGCAATGGGCTGGTTTGGAAACAGCTATTTAAGTGAGGATGGTGGGGAGCAGGAAGGAAGAGGGACCCACGCTGCAAAGTCCCTGTGTGTCACCCAAGTGTCCCTGTCTCGGTATCTGCGTTGCCTTTTCCAGCTTTTGCAATGATGATGGAAGCAAGTCAGTGAAGATCCCTCGTGCTTTGCGGAGGGTTGTTTGGGAGCCCCTGGCCGCCTCGGCAGCGGGGCTCTGCCAGCCTGGTCTCACCTTGCACTTTCAAGTGGACAGGACGGCTGGGCTGCTGTGAGGAGCTGGCGATATTTCTGGGTTTAGTTGGTGGTACAGGCTGGGATCCCGCAGATGAAAGACTCTATAAAAAGGCAAGTTATTCCCTGTAATTTGAGAGTTCTGCCAACCCCAAATGCTGAAAAATTCTGAGGTTCCCAAATCACAGAACCGGCCAAACTGTCACAAGATTTTCATTTTTAATTGGAGCTCCTTCTTATTTTCCTTCTGGGTTTGAGCCATTGGGTCATGTTCTTATTTGAAGACAAAAGTCACGATGAAGTACAAACTGTCTGTTTTTTAGAATCGAAACCTGAACCTCTTGCACAGTCACGTGTCTCCGGGAGATGGGGCTTCTGTAAAATGTCAAAGAAGGGGGAGCACCATGGCAGCGGCACTGGAGTTGACCGGGTGCCTTTTTTTTTTTTAATCTGACTGCAGGGGTGTGTGCCCATGTGTCTCTCACGCTGCTCCTTGCACCCACCCCAGCACCACGATGCCCCCCACCCCGGCTGCTCCCAGCGGGGAGCATGCCCCTCAAAATACAACTTTGTCCTTTCCCAGGGAGAGCCGGGGCAGTGAGCTCTGCGGGAGGAAATCACTCCTCCTGCTCTTTGAGAAAACCACCTGCATTTAAATGGGTCAAAGTAAGCTGTGAAGTTCACACATCCCTGTGGTGAGAGCAGGGGACGTGTGACAGGGAGGGTGGAGCTGTCACCTTCAGTGCCGAGCCTCGCTGGCAGCAGTGGGGACCAGGGCTGCAGTGGCCGGGGTACATAATTTCTATTGGTGCTTACTGCCAAAATTGCTGGAAAAAGCACCAGGCAGGGCCCCAGAGGAAGAGGACTAGGTTTTGTAATTGTTTGCTACCTAACAGTGATGGTCCCCCATGTGTCCACTCCTGGCAGTGACGCCCCTGTGTTTCAGGGGTTCTAAAAGCAAACACCATCCAACCACTGCATTTCAAGCCCCGGCTCTGAGCCTGTGTCTCTTCCTGTGCTGACGTACAGTGCCCAAGCCACAGCTGCCTTGCTCTCAGCTGAGCTTCTGGAGGCACCACAGCAAAGCCAGAGGTTTGGGCTTCCACAGACCCACCAGCTGGGGCACATGAGCAAGTGTTACTATGCCCTCCCAAGGAAACGAGCCCTGCCTCGTGGCCCTTTTTCCAGGAAATGTGGGGAACAAATCCGAGGTCTCCCAAATCCTTGGTGTGTGCTGAACAGCTCTAGACGTAATGCTGGCATGAGGCATGGCCACTTGTCCATGACACTGAATACCAGGTGGAAGCATGAGTTGGAAATGAAACCTTCAGGGGCTGGGATGGGCAGTGCCACACTCGCAATGCTGAGGCTGATGGAATGTGATCCCCCAGTCTGCTGTGGAAGAAACTGCACCTCTGTGCCTCAGTTTCCCAAACTGTAAAATGGGTGCATGGGTGCTGCTTCTGTTGGCAGCATGCTTGGACAGGCAATCCTGCTAAATGCTGGGTGAAAGGCAGGACGGAGCAAGCAAACCAAAGGGGAACGGAGCAAGTCCAAAGCAAGCCCTGGCAGTGCTAGGACCTGCAGAGAGCTCTCAGCTGGGGACAGTGGTGGCCCTGGGGACAGGATGCCTTGGTGCTAGGGCCTGCTTTACCAGTACAGCTCTTTCTGTCAGGCTGCTGTGGCACCTGCCCAGAGCAACGAGGTCCTTACCCCTGGTGCAGGCGCTTTTTCTTAGCACTGAGCAAGACACAGGCCTCTGAGAAGGAGATGGGGAGCAAAAGGCTATGAGGCAGGTGAAGGCAAAGCACAATTTCAGCTGTGTAACCCTGGCTGGCTCTGTGCTTGCTTTTTCTTACTATTCCTCCCAGCTTTCAAGGAGTCCATCTGTCACAGCAGTTTTCCACTGAAATACCTATCCTGGTAGGAACCTTACTTTGGATACCATTATTTGTACAATTTCCTAAGAAAACACACTACTGTAAGGACTTTCCTACTCATATAAGGTCACCCACCCTGCAGGGGCTGTGCCTCTCTATCAGTACCCAGTGTATGTGTAACACAGAGAAATTTTCAGAAATAGGAGCCCTGAAACCAGTCCTACCAGGAAATCGGGGCGAGGGGAGATACTACACCTTCCCTTTTTTCAGAGCAAGAAAAAAGTTGCAAAGCAGGAAAAGAAAAGGTGTCGTGCAAGTAGCGGAAAGAAAAAGAAAAAGGGAAACTAATAGCTGGAAAGAAGAAAGAAAATGTGGAAGAAGATAGCTTAAGTGCAAGGAGAAGGAAAAAGAGAAGGGATAAATGTGTGGGGAGGGAAGCCACAGCCAGCTGGCACAGCGGGCAGTGATCTGTGCTCCGTTACTCGATGCAGCCAGGTGCTGCTGATCCCCGCATCCTGCCCTGCTCAGCAGATAACCGCCCGTGGGAACTTTGCCAAGAAAACCGGCCTCGTTCCCTTGGGTTTGTCGTTTCTCCCTGTCTCTGCAGGGCCTTCAAGTGCGCAGTCCCAGATACAGGTTGGTTGCGAACCGTCTGTGATGAGAGACGTTGTGCCTTGCACCCCTCTGCTAGGGCTGGCTTTGTCGCCCTGTCTGTAACTGCATCCTGCCCTCAGCCCCCTTCAAGAGGGGAGGAGAATTTGAGAGGGGGGCTTTGGCACCCACCCTTGGTGCTGAAATCAAAATGCCCTGTGGGTAAATGCCAGAAATCCCATTTAACTTGGCTTGCTTTTCATAGCATTAGCTATTCCTCTGCATCCTCATGTATGGGTAGATGTGTCAAAAGACCATCGATTACTGTCACTGTTAAGGTCACCCACAGGAACTACTCCAGATTCTCTCTGATGGCACAAAACCTGAGCCTATTCAGGTAACAAAAAGTAAGACAGGCTGTGACAAATTTCTAAGGTACGTCCCCACTGCTTACCCTACCACAGCCATGAATTCTCATCACTGGTGTGTCAAGCCCGCGGAGCAGAGCCTGGCAGTGCAGGCAGGGGCTCAGCAGGCCAACATACAGGAAAATCAGGCGTCTCCAGTATTTGCTGTCACGAATTGAAATGATATTTGTTTTCTGATAAAACGTTGGTACTTTGCTCTTTTGAAAGCTACTTTTCAAAGCAGTCACTCTGGGGAGAAATTTAACTCCTTCCAATAACCTCTGCCCCTGCCTCTTCCAATGCACGTGTAGGAGCTGACGTAAAACTGACTGAAGCTCCTGAGCACGCAAAGATATCCAGGTCCCCTTGTTGAGGGAGAAGAGATCCATCCCAAATGGGATTTGACCATGAGCCAGCAGCATGCCCTTGTTGCCAAGAAGGCCAACAGCATCCTGGGGCACATTAAGAGGAGCGTGGCCAGCAGGGCGAGGGAGGTTCTCCTCCCCCTCTACTCTGCCCTGGTGAGACCCCATCCGGAGTGCTGCGTCCAGTTCTGGGCTCTCCAGTTCAAGAAGGATGACAAACTTCTGGAGAGAGTCCAGAGGAGGGCTACAAAGATGATGAGGGGACTGGAGCATCTCTCCTACGAGGAAAGGGTGAGGGAGCCAGGCTTGTTTAGACTGGAGAAGAGAAGGCTGAGAGGGGATCTCATAAATACTTATAAATATCTGAAGGGTGGATGTCACGAGGATGGAGCCAGACTCTTCTCAGTGGTGCCCAGTGCCAGGACAAGGGGCAATGGGCACAAACTGAAGCAGAAGAGGTTCCACTTGAACGTGAGGAAGAACTTCTGTACTTTGAGGGTGACCAAGCCCTGGCCCAGGCTGCCCAGGGGGGCTGTGGAATCTCCTTCTCTGAAGATATTCAAAGCCCGCCTGGACTCTGTCCTGTGCCCCCTGCTGTGGGTGAGCCTGCTTGAGCAGGGGGGTTGGAGTGGGTGATCTCTAGAGGTCCCTTCCAACCCCTGCCATTCTGGGATTCTGTGAAATTAAAGTTATTATTGTCAAAGCTTTTAAAAGTCTGGCAATTATTGTGTAATAGGAAGCATTTCAGCCCCAACAGAAGTGCCTCTGGGTCTGGTGGTCCTCTTGGCTCTCACAGCTCACCGGTGGGAGAGGGCACCTGGTAGGACCACCTGGGATGCGGAGCTCAGCCTGCACAGGGCAGTGGCTGCGTGGCCCAGTGGGTAGTGGTTCGCTGGTGGTTGACATCATACCAGAGGGGCAGTGGTGCCTGTAGCACTTCTTTTGGAGGAGGCACTAACCAGTTAATCTGGGAAAGTTAAAGAGGAGAAACCTATATTGGTGAACGCAATTTGCCAAGCGACAGAAAAAAAGTTGTGATTCATTTTTGGGGGTAACTGTAGTTCAAACACCCTCAGAGAAGGTTAACTACTAGTGACAATATGCCCAGAAATAATTTATTTGGCAGTGGATGAGAAAAGAAAAAAAAAAAAAGTTGAAAAAACTATTTTTGGATAGTGCTAGTGAGCCAGGAACAAGGACCAGAAGGTGTCCACACGTGGGTCTGTGCAGCCAAGCCCGGAGCGGGCAGCGGGTCCTACATGCATCTGCACTCACAAGCGGTTTGCAGGGACAAGCTGGCCCCTTCCCAACTCCCCATCCTCTGTCCAGTGACATCTGCCTGGCACCGAGATGCCCGGCCCTGTCCCCCCTCCCTCCCTCCCAGTCCCCCAGGGCCGCTTCGATGCTATATGGTGGGCACAGGGCCAGTTTGCTGGAGGAGCCTTGCAGAAAGAAACCCTTGGTCAAGGGGTAAAATTACTCTGAAAATAAAAGCCCTCATGTCAGGCAGCAGCAGAGCCCTTGGAAGAAAACCCTGATTAGTATTCCTAGAGTTCTGCACTTTTTCAGAAGAAAAGCACCTACGTTTAGCAGCTAGAGTAAATATCATGCCTTAATATTGTGCGTTAATAGACTCGCTGTTTCAGCTACTGATGACGGTAGTTTTGGAAAATTTATTGTTGCTATAAACCGAGTCTCTATCTCTCTCTCCCCCCCTCCCTCTCTCTTCTGCTAATTGACAAAGAGGCCCAGTAATTAAAGGACAATAAAAGTTTTCCAGTAATTAGTTTCTGTTGTTTAGTTACAGGCCATCAATTGTTCTTTAATAATACCAATCGTTAGCATGCAGTAGTCAGTGGGCTCTCAAAGGCTTCTGGGGCACAACCACTTACCAACACTACACATTCCATTCCCATGAGGGCATCCTGCAGCCAGCAGGAGATTAACCCTCTCCTAGGATGAAGTACTCCTGCCCTGCCTTCGTGTTTTGGGGTAAACATCTCACATAATTAATGACAGGGAGCCGGCAATTAGGGCAAGGTAATTAGGGGTACCTGAGGAGCAGGGAGGTGGGTAGCTCAGGGTGCTAGTGCAGGGTGCTGGCAGCCCTGGCCATGAGGGCATCCTGCAGCCAGCAGGAGATTAACCCTCTCCTAGGATGAAGTACTCCTGCCCTGCCTTCGTGTTTTGGGGTAAACATCTCACATAATTAATGACAGGGAGCCGGCAATTAGGGCAAGGTAATTAGGGGTACCTGAGGAGCAGGGAGGTGGGTAGCTCAGGGTGCTAGTGCAGGGTGCTGGCAGCCCTGGGGGGTTATACGCACACTTCTGAGACAAGGTTGCCCTTCAGCAGCCATGCTCTGCTAAAAAATCTCATTGCAGAATACTCTTTCAAGGTCTAATTTTGCAGCAGGGCATTCCCAA
>NW_009259494.1:1285337-1288275 GCF_000687185.1 Egretta garzetta | reverse complement strand
GCAAGAAAGCATATGCCAGTTGATTGAACGGCTTTGTGTTTGCCTGCCTGAATGCTTCATTTTATGCCTGAGGCTCGGTGTGTTTGCAAGATTTGGCACCCATACAGCGGTGGCTGGAGACAGTGTCCCTGGTCAGCCTCTTTTCTTCTGTTGGACCCAGCTGAAGCCACAATGAGAACAGGTCCAGCCAGCCTGTCTCCAGGAGATATCTCATCCATGCAAAGATCTAAGGCTTTGATCATCCTACATAAAACTTCAACCCTAAGATTAGATTCTAATTTAAAATAGGTGTTGAGGCTTCCCTAATGGTGGAAGATACCACAGCCCAGAGGTGTTGCCCCTTACAGCTCCTCCTCTCTACCAACTACCCCTCACCTGGCCTGGGCATCCAGCCTGGATGGAGGTCCCAGCCCAGCAGAGTTCCCTACCGCCCTGGTGCCTGACGTCAGGGAAGATGCATTTGAGGAAAGTATTTAACAGGGAAAGGAGAAATTAAATTCTTCCCCTCCACAAGTTTTTTGACAGACACCTCATTTATACACCAGGCTTGGAAAAGGTTTGGAGGGTCTGCCTCAAATCCCTGAAATCCCACGTTGGTTACATGATTGCTAATAATCTCCAATGACGTTGCTGTTTTCTTCATTACAGGTGTCCCTCGGAAGCCACAGCTCCTGGAGCTCGTAACTGCCCAGCAGTCTCAGCCACCAATAAAAAAAAATATGAAATAAAACTGAGCCTCAGCAGTGCAGAGAAAAGATTAAAAATACAGTCTTCAAAATTCAGAAAGCAAATTAAAAACACCTCCCCATCCCTTATTCACACAGAGATATACATAAATACATATAGATTGTTTCTGTAAGGCAGAGACCCAATTTGGGGATATATGACTCACAATTTTTGAATCCTTAGGGTTGCAATGGAGAGGTGTCTTGCAGCACCTCTCCTCAAGCTGCAGCCTTTCACTAACATTCATAGCGTCGCTGAATTTAATATTTCATTTTCATATTTCATTTTCTCCATCTAGCTTTCCTGCAGCAGATCTGACGTGAGGCAGGAGTGGCTCTCCAAGGGCATGGTCCTCAAACGCACCTCACTGATGGAGCTTTTGTGGCAAACTTTTCTCAGGGTTGGTGTTGAACATTGATGGCAACCAGTGAAGCCTGTCCCCAGGGAGCAAAAAGACCACTGCCCCAAAGCTGCGGTCCCCCCCAGCCTGGAGGAGCTTCTCTCCTGCAGGCAGCTGCCTGCCCTGCCACTGCCTGTCTCTGCTTTTGATCAGAAATTCCTTACATGCCGCTGCACAACGGCCCGGCACGGTCCCATGAAAAATCTTGATTTTGTCTAATCAGAATTTTCTGACATTTCCTGGAAGATTCCCAAAGAGCACTCAAACACTTTTGTAACCTGGATTCTGGATATGATTTCTGTCCATAAATAGCCAGTCTGAACTTCAGTTAAATAATCATGGCATCCAAGTATGTGGCCCCTGCCAGAAGCTTGGCATGCACTTGTCACGCTGGGAGAAGCACAGCATGGTTGTGCTGGGGTATCTGCAGCTTCCTCCTGGTCTCTCTGGCCACCTTCTCCACCCAGAATCTCTTCCTCCCAGGGTCCTTGGCACAGGCTCAGCCTGGGCATGCCCTTGCCCCAGGATGTGCTTTGGGAGAGCTGCCTGGATCTCCCACAACGCTCCAATGCAAACATGCTTGGGTAGCAGAGGAGATGCAGAGCCGCAGATCCCAAGTTACCAGAGAAGACTGCATTTCAACACTGCATCAAAACCAGAGGCTGTTATCGCTCAGGTCAGTTATTCTGACTGAGGCTGTGGTGCACGACCATGTCCAGGGAGGTGGATGCAGACAAGCGTCAAGAAAGGGTCCTAAGGTGGATTTGTTGTGCTTTGGGGCAGGAGGAAGAGGCAGCTCAGCACACACAGAAGGACGTTGCCTTGCAGATGGGTGTACGAGCACTTGGCAAGGGCTTGGTCCATTGGGCTCTCTGCAGGCACCTTGTTACCTCCTCTCTAGTGAAGATGAAGCACTCAGCAAAGCCCTTCTCCCATGCAGATGCTAAAACCTTTTCCCATACAGTCCTTTGCAATGAATTTGCTTGTGGTGAGCCCGGGCCAAGCTGGCAGCAACACACAGTGAGACCTTGCCCAGAAAAGCTAATTTCATATTCAGTTATAACTTCCCACCTCCTGAGTTTCAGGGCTGCCTTGGTCCTAGCCTCACCACACGTTCCATGGTCTTCCAAGGGACCTGCTATTGTCCCCAGGACCAGCAGGGCTCTGGGGCACTTTGCGATGGCACCTCCATGTCCCAGCATGGAGGCCACTTGCAGGCGGCCACCAGGTGCTCTCTGGAAGGGCCACTCAGAAATGGTTCCAGGGCCGCTGCAGGGCAGTCTTCATCCTCCCCTCTTGTTTCAGTTCAAATAGCACAGAGGTCCTACTGAAAACCCCCAAGGGACTGAGCTGCTCTCCTTCAGCCATGATGCTTCCAGGTCCTCTTTCACCACCTGCTTTCCCTCCTGTCTCCTACATATTCTGAATTAGACAGTAGCTGAAAATCAACTCACAAGCATAGAAACAATTTGTGTTATTTTGGAGCCCATAGCATCACATCTCCTCTTTCTCAGCCTTCAACAACACCTTTTCTTGCGGAACCGGTCTAGCGCTATCATTGCTGGTGCTAAGGCATGGGGCACTCCCAGCACACAGGGTAAGTCCAGAGCGTGCCCTTTCTCCTGCCAAGAGCTTCTTGAAGGACCCAATCAGACTTCTTCCCTGTGTTCCACTGTTTTCCTTCATGAAAGCAGATTTTGAGGCTCTGCCAGCAGTTCAGTAGTGGAGAAGCAATAAGTGCAAGGGAATGCAGGTACTTTGCTAATGTCTTTGCTTTCACCTACCTCCCTAAGCCCCCCCTAGGGATGGAGG
>NW_009259494.1:1274947-1285319 GCF_000687185.1 Egretta garzetta | reverse complement strand
GGCAAGAAGGCAGGATGGAGAACTGCTTCTGCTGTCCGAGATACGGCCCTGCATGAAGGCAGATGCATGTCATCCCTTCTGTTGTTTTTTTCAACAAGAGGGATGAGTGTTATCGATCAAGTGTCATACGAGCAGTTTGCCCAGTTCTGCCTGTGTCTTGCGGAGGTGGGGAGGCCTTAGATACACACATTGAATTCTGCTCTCCATCCACCTGCACGCAGCCCTGGCTCGAATCTGTACCCCATCCCTGGCTTCAGGGACCGCAGAGTAAAGGAGGAACTGCCTGTGCGTATACACAGATTATTCCCAGTTACCTGCAGCTTACATGCATCTCCCTCTTAATGATGTGACCTCTTCTGGTGGGCAGGGTTGGGTCCAGGCACCACTCCCTACATAACTTTTCAACCTCTATTTAATCTGATGGTGGACGGGTTGAGGTACCAAGGAGAAAACCTCAGTGTGTACACATGCCATTATTATTTCTCAAAACGCTGGGGAAAAAGCTGGCAGTGCAGCCAACAAGTGAGAAGCTGCTAGCTGCGTCCTGGCTCAGCGAGGCCAAGGCTTCTGGGGTGGCAGGCTGCACTGCGAAGTGCCAGGGGTTTGATCAAGACTGACCCTCTCGGTTCACCCCATTCCCCGTGATGAAGCTTATAGCCAGCTTTCCAACGGCTGCGTTTGGCCCCGCTGCTGGAGTCCTGTGAAAGGGCCAAGCACATCCTTGGACCGCACGGATGTGGTGTATAGCCAGGGGAGGATTGGTTTTGCCAAAACCTGAGGCGTATCAGACAATCCATTTCCGAGGCATGGGTCTTAGGGAAAATAAGTGTAATTCAGAGTGTTTGAAGCATCTCCTAATGCTTTTTTATGACATATCTCAAAAATGGCTTGGCCTAGAAACTTCAGATTTGTTTAATTCAAGAGCCCTTGACGTAATCTAGCACAGATGAGGGCTTCTGAGAGGCTGCAGTCTTATTTGGAGTTATTCTCCTCCGAATTACGAATATATTAGTGTTCTATCAGCAGCTGTGACAGTGAAAAGTTAAGACAGGCTTTCCAGGCTTTGTCAAAGCATCCTTGGAGTCCTTTCCCAGGGTCCCTGTGTCAGACTTGTTTCACCCACAACAGCGCTGGGGCAATGACTGCCAAGATGCACTGGAACCCAAATTCAGCCCTGACATCTACATCAGCCAGACCTCCTCAAACGTGCTTGCTTTCTCAAATAACAGGGCTTTCCTTTCTTCTGACTTCAGTGCTCCATTTGGGTACCACTGCTTCCTCTCCAGATATATTCCTTGGCAGGAGGGATTTGCAGGCTGGGTGCAGTGGGCTCAGCCACGTTCAAAGCACTGGCTGGTGGATGTGTGTGTCCAGAGCACGCTTGGAGAGGGGCGGCCCAGCTTCTGTCACCGGTGAGGCTGAGAAATGCCCGCCGTGCTCCCACCAGAGCTCCTCTGAGCACAAGTGCAGCCTTGCACAGGAGATAACAGGGGCACAAGCTCAGCTCCTGGCAATCCCTCCAAAAAAAAAAAAAGCAGATCTAGAAATAAGGCTACAAAAACAAAATTTCCCAGAGGGCTTCACCAGGGAGATGCTGTAACAGACAGGACCAATACCTCAGTGCAACCCCGCTTCCCTCTTCCCAGCCCCAAATTACAGCAGCTGCCCTTCAGGAGCTCTTCCCTGGGAGCACCCAGCGGCAGCACCGACCGCCGCCGTTCTGCCATGCTCGTGCCACCCTGCAGTTTGTGACCCAGGGGCGTGCTGAGTTTCCAGTCCTCATCCACATTTCAGCCAAACCTAAATAAAATTAAAAAGTGTCAGACAACTCCTAGCAACAATTCAGCTTAGAGGAGGAGTGAGCCAGCATGAAGTTTGGGAAGAGCTCTATTTGCAGTAATAAAACCAAAAAACTACTGAAATTTGTTTCCTCTCTAATGGCCAGGGTGACTGGGAGGGTGTGGATTTTTTTCATAATTATCAGGGCTAAGGAGAGATGTTGCGGACGGGGAGTTAATTAGAGCTGATATACTTGGGTATATTGCATTTCATTACGAGAGTAAATAACCCCAGCAGATTTTAATCCTGCTGGCGAATTGCCAAGTGCTGCGGAGAGATTATCTTTGAGGGTTAAAACTAGGCCAAAGAGTGAAAAGCAGCCTTTCATGAAAGAAGGCGGCCAAGGATCCAGGCTAGTAGTGGTTGGCCAAAGCTCTGGGATAATCAGATTGAAATCCTCGGCAGAAAGTACATTAAAAATGAGATAAATTGCATTTGCCTGATTTCTGTGGGCGAAGAGGCATGCAGGAGGGAGTCGAATCCAGGCACTTTCTCCAACTGGAAGAAAAACGTAGCCTGATGTCATTTGCCTCGTCAACCCTATCGCACCAAAATGTCTGACCGAGCTGCTTTGGCTGCCAAGGCTGAGGAGGTGACCCAGCACCCAGGCTTGCAGGCAGCAGCAATCCCCTCCACTCAGCCACAGCAGAGGGGATGCTGGTCTCGGGGTGCCATAATACCTCCTTGTAGAGGTGAGTGAGATGTCCCCCATGGTGAGGTCATCCAAAAAGCCTTCTGGTACCTCCCCAGCCCTCTCTCACACCACCATGTTTGTGAACCCCTCGGGGTGACAGTTGTTCACCGGGTAGGAGACACTCAAAGGGGATGAGCGGAGTGACCCTGGTTTGCTTCAGATGTGATATTAGGTCAGCCCTATCCCCGTGGCAGGATTTGACGCACTGAAGGGATTTAGTTACTTCTGGAATGAGCTTCTCTCAAATGTACACATGGAGATGGAACTGAGAGGTGCAAATTTAAATTGATAGGAAACAGGATTTGCACGTAAATTTAACAGCTCCCAGTCCTACCTGACGCATGCATTGCAGTTCCTCGGGAATCAGGGGAGCTGGTCCCTTGTTCCCCAGGATTTACTGTAGCTACTTCTCAGACCTCTCAGCCTTTTTCCAAGTGTGTGCAGTAGATGCCACGCTCAGGGTTCAGGTAGCATTGGGGAAAGGAGACACACTGAACGGTCCAGCCAGAACCATCCAGGCTCCTCTCCTGCCCTGTCACCTTGTTCACCGAGGGGAGCTGGCTGCTAGACTGCAGATTGGGCAAGTGAAATGCAGAGAGCACGAGTGCCATGCTCCAAAGGAGCGAGCCCCGGAGATCGCTGTGGGTGGGTGAGAAGCTGGGGTCGAAGGGGTTAGTTGTAAAGGGCACAAATCTGCATCCTTCAGCAGAGAAGGGAGATGTGCCACGTTGCAGAGGATCCAGCAGATGCTTTGAAAGCAATCAAAAGAGACAGGAGCAAACAAGGGTGGTTCACCTGCCTTCATCTTCCCCTCTGCTCCCAAATAAATTAGCACCGGTAACGCGGCCTTTAGGCAAAATGATCTGCATTTGCAGGAACGCCGCAAAGCATCACCCTCTGCAATCGCAGACACAAGAAAAATTAAGTAGATCGATGTAAAAGGTGCAAATGAAAGGAAAAAATATGCTCGAGCTGTGACCTTCTCAGAGCATTAGGAAGCAAAAAGTGTTGAAGAAGGCTAAGAGGGTCTGTGATCAGCGCGAATTTCCACGTCCCACTCTTCACCTGACTCCTCACTGTCAGCAATTTCTGAATGTTGAAAATCACTTTGGAAAAATTCAAGTACCAAAAGTTTTCAGCCTGTAAATGAGGGAGAAATTAATTTTTGTCCTTTCTACTTGGGAGCACGAGTTGTAAATCACTCTGTGAGCTATTTCAGGGCAGGACTGGAGTGTGATTGTACGATGGCTGGATTACTTTGACATAGCTTAATTCAATTAAAAATGCAGTTGTTGTATCCTGAGAAGGGACCCAGATTCCTCGCCAGTGACTGCACAGAGACTTGCACTGAAGTAACCACAGGAGGGAATGACACCATTTTATGACCTCAGCTCCAAGTAAAGATGGTCTAAGCCTCCAGCGCCCACAAGTCATGACATCAGTACTGGTCCCACAAGGGCACCTTGCAATCAGCGGGTATCTTTGGTTGGAGGAACCATGGGAAAACCAGAGCTTGCTAAAGACATCAAAGAACCAGAGAAGAGCACAAGCCCAGTCACATAAATATCTGCGTCCACCCCACTGCAGTGGATACAAAAAGACTCAGAGCTCACTGGAGCGCAAAGCTCCATGGCATCCCGGTGTCTGTGGTTACTGCTGGAAATCCTGCTTGTTTGTCCAAGACCTGAATTTGAAACACACACTACTAGTCTGGATCTTCTCTCACATCTTTGATGTAGTGATCCTTTGGAAATGAGAGGGGAATGAAGCCAACCCAAAGGGAGGAGTAGATATCAGGGATGATTTTTGCATTTATTGAGAGATCAAACCTAGGAAATTGTTTCCTTCCCACATGGCTGCTTATGAGTCCCCTTCAGAGACAGCACTCATTAATGCCTAAGAGGCTTCAGTGCCGTAGGTGGATATGAAATAACAGCAGAGCATCTGTTAGTAGGTCTCAAAATACCTTATGCTTTGACATAATAATTACTTCTAAAGCTGAACAGGGATTCGGTATGTTAAAATTCAGGAAAATAAATTAAAACAAGCTTCAGCTGTGGGAAAGGCCAAACTGCAAAGGGAAAGAACTCCCACACTGTGCCTGCAACCCTGGCTGGATCAAGTCAGGAGATAGCTGGTATTTAAACGTGGTGATGGTTACTCTCAGAACATGGCTAGAAACAAAGGATCAGCTTCTCCCATACCATACCTATTAGACCTCATATGCAGGATAACAATCCTGTATGGAACTTTATTTTCATGGGAGAGTTTCTTGAAATCAGCATGACATAAACAAATTAAGTGTTAGAATTGTGTGTTTAAGTGCTTTCCTATGCCTACTAACTTTGATATTACCCATGCCCAGTACTACTCCCTCCAGCCAAAGTCAGCAACCATTGGTGCTAAGTGGGGATAAAAAAGATAAAGCAATATCACTGATATTGCTTTTTTAAATCTTTTTAATTAGGTACACGGGACCAAACAGTTTATCACATAGAGTAGCTCCTTAAAGCACCAAACTGAAGCAAAAGGGTAATGAATGGTTAAGCACAGGAGAGAGTAGGAAACAAGAGGGGATTTTCGGTAGCCTTTATCACTGTGTTACTCAACACTTTCGCCTGTGACCCCTGGTCACCTGCTGCTGGGGGGCACTGGGCTGCTATTTAACAGCCATGGGCAGCCAGCCCTGGTCAAAGTAATGAGCACTGAAGGGACTCTGCAAGTGAGGGTTGCAGCATGGAGCCTGCATGGTGGGTGACAGTGCTTTTTAGAAAAGGCATTTTGAGAGGGCTTCATCATCTAAAAGAAAGGGGGAGTAGGAATATACAGTGTTAAAGGGGCTATTTCTCTGGCTTTGTCAGATGTGTGTGATTCTGTTGTTCTGGGACTGTTTTATGTCTCCTGGGTTCAAGGTCAGATGATGATGCCTAGTACAGCAAAGGGGAAATTAGGCTGGCATATGTAGTTTTAAAAAAAAAAGAAAAAAAAAAAAGGAGGAGGGAATAACAAGTTTGGGAGTGGAGAGCTGAGGGGATAACTTAATAAAAAAGCCAAGCCTCATGGAAGGGAAGAGGTCTCTGAAGAATACCAGGAATATTCCCTGAAGTGTCTTGACTGGAGGAATTCCCCAGCCAGCATGCAAAGCTCTCTCTGCTACTGCTATTAGTTGCACAATTGGCTAATACTGAACAGTTAGGACTGTTTGCAGGTAATTTAAGAGTGGAAAAAGTTCTTCTGATTAATTAAATGTCCAGAATTCCTTAGAGACTAATACAAATTCCCCGTGATTGAGCTGTCTGGTTGTAAGGCTCTTAAAAATATTCAGAAAGCACTACCTACTGAGGCTGGCTGGCTGTCCTGCCATGTCCTGCAGCATGGTTCATGGACCTGTCAGCCTGGCTGTCACAGAATTGTTTAGGTTGGAAAAGACCTTTAAGATCACCAACCGATCCCCTAACCCTGCCATTCATATGGCTTCTGGCTTCAGCCTGTACCACGTTGACAGATGTGACTTTAGCCCCATGTAGTTATGGCGCCCACCTGGTACCAACCAGATTTGAAGTGGTGCTCAGAGGTGGAAAACTCTTTGTCCTGTGGCCTGGCTTTGGTTGATATTCAGGACACCCTGCGGCAATTGGCCTAAAATCAGGTTTTTCCACAGTAATTTCTTTGAAAAGGCTGCTCAGGAGAAGCTGCAGCTGGAGATGGGACAGGAGCTTGGGTCCCAGATCATTTAGGGCCCAGCTTTGCTCAGTACGAAGCAGTTCTAGTTTGCCTCCATTAATTCTGGCATGTAAATGAAGAAAAATGAACTCAGCTTCCAGGTTACTGGAGATAGATGACATCCATTCGGTCTGGCATTTAGCTGTTTCTGTTGTTTACATTTGGTGCCACTTATAAATACACTATTTCTGATTAAGAAGAAATCTCTTTCTAAAGGTTTGCTTAATTTTTCACTTCAAAGTCAATCTTTAAAAACCTCTCTGCCATTATCAAGCCTGCAATGGTTTCATCCTAATCCCTCTTACGCTCTCCATTCTTATCCTTTGCTGAGGGGAAATGATAAAAATTTTTCTGACACAGGACTTGGATCCAGTGTGGAAAGATAAGCTGTTTCAAAATAAAATGATGAATTTCAATTTCAAGCATTGGTTAACATTGCCATTTTTATAGATATTTTCTTACTGCAGATTGAACAAAGCATATTAGTTAAAAGGCCTTCTCCTGAAATAGTAGCTCATACTTTTCTAAGACTCCTTCTTCATTCCAAATTTCCACTTTTAAGTATTGCCTTTCTACAGCAGCTAACATCCGGGGATCAAAAACACCTCTATAATTAAAATTCAACCAAAACTAGGCCTTGGAAATTTCCCGTAGGTGAGAAAGCTGTAGGTGAACTTAGGTCTAAGATTGCTAGCTGGTTTTCTTGCAAGACTATTTTAAGATGCTTAAAGCTTCCCTGTCTTAAAAAACTAGCATTCAGACTTTGTCAGACATGCTCACGGGGAGATTGAATGAGGATGCACGAGTGGCCTTGAACTCTTCTCTTTGCAAATTCAACAGTCTTTCAGTGCAATTTGCACGGGAATAATGGATGCGTTTGCTTACAGTTATGATCTGAAAAGGTCTCTCCAAGGGTTTGGAAGAAACTCTTGTCTAATGGAATGAGCTGGCTCATTGTGTAATTTTTTGGTGTGTATGAACTGGAATAGTTTCACTAGAGTCAATAGCTGGGTCAGCATCACCAGCTGGAGATTCCTGAATCAAAATCATAGCAAAATATATGTTCATAACACAGATTCAGTTAAATACGTGCATTTTGAAGGGAACCAGAGGGAGGAAGGTCTGGTCTGTTTATGCCTTGGGGGCTTTAGTTCATTTCTAGAGTGAAGCAAAGCATCCACGATGGTGTACACATGCGCACCCCACCACCCCCTGACCATGAGCTGTGCATATGGAGTAGGATACAGTGATTAGTACAAAATATTGAGTTCACTGCATCTTTAATATCAATGGGTGAGTATTAACCAGGGAGGGAGTGGTGGTTCAGGGGCTGTGCTGGGGGTTCAGCTTTCCCTCCCCCTATCTCTCCGTTGTCCAGCTGGACACTAATCTGGAATTAGTGTCTGCAAATAGCTGGCGGACAAGCCCACTGCCTTTGGACTGCTTGTTTCTTGCTCAATAGAGAAACAGCCACAGTGGCAGCTGGGTTCCTCCTTGGCCCTATTTGGGTCGTAGCAGGGCTATGCCAAACCATTACCATTCTGCTAATATCACTGGGGATCGCTGCTGCAGGATCTTGCCTGGCTGCTGCAGCATTCACAGCTACAACCCTGAGATCATTTCTCTCGGCTGGTCTCCAACTATAAACTGCAGCACGTTAGCAACACCGTGGTGCAGATACAAGCAGCAGGTAGTCCTGGAAACTAACACCCAGGCTGAAAGCTCTTCTTTTTAAATCAAAGTACAGCCATGGCGAATGCCAGATGCGTGGAAAGCTTGCAAAGTCCTGCGTTGCTGAAAGTTGTTTGGGTGAATGCTGTGCAGTAAGAATGTTGTATAGCTCAGTGGGGAACATCCCTGTCCCACAGAACCTTCCAATATCCCCCGTGTGTTCCTGAAATGGGACAAGTAAGAGGGCTTTGCTAGCATTTTGGGGTTGAGTAACACTAAGGAAGATGGAGACTCGTTGCCCTCAAACCCTTGAAACAGCATGTACTCGCCATGGGATACCTTAGGTCAGGTACGTTTCTGACAGGAACTTGAACCCAAGTGCTGCGCAGAGCAGCTGTGTGATTGATTGTGGGGATGCTGGGTGCAGTTTTTCCCATAAAACTTTGTGTTTGGTAGAGGTGCATCGACGGAGGTTGAATGTCAGTAGTCAGGACTTTCAGCCTTTCGTGTGAAAAAGGAAACTTTTCACAGTCACAAGGTCAATGACACCTTTATATTTACCATGTGGAGGAGCTTCAACAGGAGATATGGGGAGCACCATGTGTCAGGAGCTCTTATGTCCCGTGTTTGAGTGTCTGCCTTCACCCAGCTCTCGGGTAGTTTGTGCTGTATGTTCACAGCTTTGATCAGAAATTTCATTGCTGACCAAATTTTGCCAGAATTAATACATTCACATCATTTGGATGAATCCTAAATGGCTGATTTTTTTTAGAAAGTGTTATCAAAAAAAAAAAAAAATGAAACCACCCCACCATCCCAGCCTGATATTAATGAGCTCCCATTTTCAAAGCGTGACATTGGCAGCGATATCTTAAGCCTGAGAATGATACACAGGCAGCCAGAGGAAGCGGGCCATGTTTAGTTTGTGAGAGAGGGGACGTTTCACAGCACAGACACGTCTTTTGTTGTTGTTGTTTTGCCCCTAAAATCTTGCTACTCGCTAACAGCACGATGGGGCACAGGTGCACGTTGGAGACACTGTTGTTGTTGTTCTTAGGCATTATAACCACCAGTCCTTCTCCATCTCTGCAATGCTCTGTATCTTCTAGTAACCCTTGGAAATTGTTCACTTCAATTTTATTCACCAGAGACAAAATGCTAATACCCAGGCACTTCAAATGGTGAGGGAAGAAGGAGGGGACGGGAGGAAGACCTTTGTGATCTATTCATTCATTATTCCACGGTGCATGGGAAGTCATCTCTGTACATGATTGACCTGCCTGGATTTGATTACAACACACAGCTAACCTTTTCCAAATCTGGTTGTGTCATACAAGAAAAGGGTTGAAGGCTGTTGCCATGGTGTTAAGGTATCTCTTGAGAAAGAAGGAGGGGGGAGAGAGAGAGAGGAAATGATGCTTCTTTACTTCCTAGCCAAGTATAAACAAGAAACACACGCACATGTTTTTGTTTTGGAGGAGCTTTCAGCTTCTTATCGCATCTCATCTATCAGTGCATTTCCTCGGGAAGGGAAGGAGGAATTGTCTGCTTTGCAGATCAGTGTCTATGCAGGGGTGGGGAAGGGGGGGAGATGACAATTGGAGGGGAAAAAAAAAAAATAAATCAGTCTTGCCACCATTCATGATTTATTCATGAGACACGTGAGTTTTGCATTTAAATGTGACATTCTCATGATCTCAATATTGTATATGCAAATCTAAAGATTTCTGCATCTCTCCACATGCCCAGCTTAAGTCTCGTCTCAGATCCGCAGCTCTCTAAATGTAAAACTGGTGAGGTTCGCGTGGCTTCTGCTTTACTCCCTGTTTATTCCATGACTCAAAGACCGTAAGCAATGCTGAACTGCTCTTAATATCAGAGGTATAATTTAGATGTCATTATTTTTTATTTTTTTTTTATGATAGAGAGCTCTCACAGTCAGGAAATTACCTGTAGATGTATTAATGGTTTAACTTTCCGAGGTCGTGCCTTGCCTGAGCTTTCCAAGCACTTCTCGGCTAAGGCAAACAGTTATCGCTCAGGATGGTGTATCGGGATTAACCCGAAGTAAGTGCTGCGCAGCTCCGAACAAAGAACTGGCACTGCAAGCCGTGCCTGCTTCAACGCTAATGTTTAAGTTGCCACTCGAGAAATAAGGGGGAATGATCCTGTTTGTGGGTTTCCAGTTAGTCTTTATAGATGAAAACCAACAAATGTACCAAATACGCTGGCGAAGGGAGGACAGGCCTCCCACAACAGAGGTGCTCGATTCAGGACATGACCTGAACCTGGGTAAAATCCATCAGTCTTTGCCCCCGGCCCAGGCTCCCGCCTCGGGGACGCGCAGCAAAGCGAGAGGCGTGAAGGCACGACTGCAAAGGAATGCAAACTCTGCTCCTGGAGAAGCGGAGATGGGCAAACTCCTGCATGGGAGAGGCCTTTGGC
>NW_009259494.1:1262530-1274711 GCF_000687185.1 Egretta garzetta | reverse complement strand
GCTTTGCCTGATCCATGTGGCTGGAACGTCGCTTCGTGAATTAATTGCGAGCTCTTGTTGCTGCTTAGTGAATAAATCAGAGAATAAATCATTTTTATATGTTATTGGGTCAGCTCTGTCACTAGGCTAATACAAATATTTCTCAAATATGTTGTTGACAAACAACCACCACGTTCATCAGCAACAACAAAATTTGTAGTTTTTATAGCACTTTCCCACGTTCTAAACTCGCCTGCTGTTTTCTTGTCAGACTAAACCCGGAGCTTGCTGAAGTTAATAGCATCCTATTCACTTGCAGTCAGGGCCCATATCAGCAAAATTCTTCCTACTGCTTCCATGATTTTAAAGCCATAAATGTTTCCTAAATATCCATGTAGCCCCATCTATCTCCAACAATGACTGCTTAAGGAAAGTGTAAGAGAGACAAAGCCTGTATCGAATGATGCTTCCCCAGGGTATTACCTCAGATTTAGGAAAATATGGTTGTGGAGCGTTCTTGATGTTATACATTTAGGTCATCACAGCTAATTGCTTTCAAGAACTTGCCCCTTTTAAACCCACCTGTACATTGAGTCTCACAGGCACCCTATGGCGATGAATTCCACAATTTCATTTCCTACGGGGTGGACAACTACTTTCTTTTGGATAATTTAATATGGTCCCCACTGTTTTTTCCATTATAAGAAATAATAAATGGCTGTTCCTGAGCATCTTTCTCCATGCTGCTCATGTTGTTCCACACCACCTTTCCTCCAGCAGCAGAGCTGGGCTATGAAAATATGTGAATGCTCTGCATTATCTGCAAATGCCCCCTCTTCCAGATTGCTGATGAACACGTTGAACACACAGGCCCCAGCCCGGGTCCCCGTGGGGCTCCACTGGCAGCCTCCCCCCACAGGTGACACCATCCATTTGTTCCTGTCCTTTGTTTCCCATCTCAAAACTAATTATCTCGCTCTACAAGGCAACCTCCTCTTAGCCCACGACGCTGGCCAGGAGCCCACAGCACAAGTGAGTGCTTGCTGCCCCCAGTGACCCCAGAAACTCAGAGGCAGGTGCTGCAGGCTAGATAAGAGGGCAGTGGCTGGGGGGGGGGGGGGGGGGGGGGCGAAAAACAACATCTTGCTGGAATTAAATATTCAAAAATAACTTACAGATGTTTTTTCCATCATTCTCACATCCTCTTTTGCCATGTCTTCAGTACGTTGAAAGGCTGGTACTGATACAAGCACCTGAAATAGCACACTTAGTAGCTGGCCAGACTGGGAGCCCTGGCTTACCAGCCAGGGAAAAGAAACTCGCACAGGGCTTACATTGTTATTTAAAGATATGTTATCAGCTCTTTTTAGCCCCCATTTAAAATCTGAGGGGGATAAATATTTCCTTGCAAAAAACCCCCATATATATGCTCACTAAATTCAAAGACTCAGAGAAGACTGGGTTTGCTGGATTTTCTTTGTTTACTTGGGTTTTGGGTTCTGTGGACGGCGTTTGTGGTTATGCATTGAAACAGAGCAGTTTATGCCTACAAATGCCATGGTGAAGGGCTTGCTCTTGCACAGAGCTGCTCGCTCCCTGCCTTTGAGGAATGCAAGGACCTTTTTGCTGAAGGGTGCTGCTTGCAGAAATACTGAAATGCATGTTATCAACCAGGCCAAGTGAAGGCTGGAGCTGGATGAAGTGGGTGCTCTGGAAACCCAGGACACAAATGAATTCAATCCTATAATTTCATTCTCCAACAGCGAGTGGAGCAGGCTTCTCCATGCCTTCCAGCTCCCACAGACCTCGGGCATCGCAGCTCTACCTCCAAACCGAGCACCCCTGGACATCATTTGGGGCTGCATTTCTAAAGAAAAGAGCAAAGGGAATACGCATACACCCTCAAAAAAGTTATTTAATTGTGCTGTGCAGGTGGGTTTCACCATGTTAAATGCTCATGCCTGTGTTCACATGGAGCAGGGGTGTATTCTTAACACAGGCAAAGAATGCGCTCCCTTGCAGACCTTGGTTTCTGCAAACGTGGCCCCTGTGAATGTAATCAATGTTGTGCAGAGCTGCTGAAATAGAAAACAAAGCCGGAATGATCATTGTGCTAAGTTTGGGTTCCTCATTGTTCATTGAATTACATCAGTGTTTTCTTTAGTTGCACAGTCAGCTGGCAAAGGTTTGTTTGAAATCTCGAGACTCTCCCCTTTCAGGGGAAAACATGAATTTCCGGGAGATGTGGGCTCTGCTCTGCATCACGGTGCTCGGTCTGCTGTGGCCCAGAACATGACACGACAGCCCAGCCAGCCCAGAGCCCATGAGCAAAGGCTGCAATGCATCCATAGGAAAAAAAAATGCTCTGGGCTTTTTTTGTGGGGCTTGGTTGGAATTTTTTTTTTCCTTTTGTATTTAATGTGCAGAAACTCTTTTATCTGCTAAAAAAAAAAAAAAAAAAAAAAAGTAATTAAAACTTATTTTGTACAGAATCCCTCTCACCAGCTCATGACCATAAATGACGTATTGTGTTTCACTGGCATTTTATTAAGGTTATCCTATGTGGCAAAAATCTTGATTTCTCCAAAGACTCCTTGAATGCTGAGGCTGAGCAGCAACCGGCACAGCCTGTGCTCCCAGGGCACTTCTCTCTGCAGCAAATCCCCCAGACCCTTGTTGCCCTGCCCGGTGGGACGGTGAAGGCTGATGTGTCAGTGTAACATGGGATCCCCTGAAATTCCCCTGGAATATCAAGATGGGGTAAATCCTTCTTTCCCATGCTGTATTCATGTACTAAGTCCTCCAGCAGCTGTGGGACAAGGAGCAAGTGGGTGCTTCAGCTCCTGGGTAGAGACTGAGGCTGGGTGGGTGCTTTTGTGCCAACGAGCACATGTGCTGATGAATGGGAGTCACCGCACATTTAAATTTAACTTGTCTTCCCACTAAAAGTCTGATTTTCATCATCCACAGCCTAACTTCCTTGGGAAGTCATCTTTCCTGACACCCCCTGTGCCACATCTCGGAGCAAACTCTTCTGCAAGTTGAAGGGGTCAGACCATGGGATGCAGAGTGGTGGGGTTGGGCTTTTTGAAAGTCATATTTTTGTTTGATCCAGAGCATGGACTGAGTGGCTCAGCCTGCAGACCCCACACTGATTTCATGTTGTTTGCCTTGCTCGGGGACTGGGTTTCTGGATTTTTTAACCATGTAGAGGAAAATAGTGGTGAAATGGCAGAATCAGTTTACTAAGAGTCAAAGCAAAAATCTAGCATGGAAGAAGCTGTAACAACATCTATGTTGCACAAGTTTCCTAATAAGCCTGGAGAGCTTAGGAAACTAAGAAAAAGACACTTTGCCAAGTCTTGTGACACACGCTGTTTTTATTTGAGGGGGGGAGGTCTTGTATATGGCCATGGAGAAAAGCTGGCCAAGGTGAAACTCAAGCCCAGAAGACCAAGGAGAGGAGGTGGGAGCAAAAGGCATGATGGAGAAAAGGGCACTGAGGGGCTATCAGGGCAGAAAGGGCATCAGGGCAGCGGTGGTGGGTAGGGGAGGAAGAACAGGGGCAGAGACTAAAAGGAGGAAGAGTGTGGGTTGTGGTTTGGGGTGTTTGACCAGGGTGTCCAGAGCCGAGAACCAAGGTCTCTGCTGCTGGGCTTGAAGCAGATGAGCAGGGCTCATCCCTGGACATTGATGGGAGGAGGGATCATTTTGGTGAAAACTGAATTTATCAGGGTTAAACAATTTGTGATTTGTATTAATTTCGCAACTTCCTTCTGCAAGAGAAGGAGAGGAGGGGGCAACAGATTGAAAACAGATTGAAAAAAAAATCTCATTTCAACCTTTTCAGAAGTGAGACATTTTCAGTTTTCACTTTGAAAGAAAGCCTCTGTTTCCTGACTAATGTAATTATCTTAAGATACAGAGGGCAGGAAGTAACCTGACACTTAGCTGAAAGTTTTGTTTCAGACAAGAGGACATTTTGGGGGTTAACCCGTGATGATTCCCTGCACCCTCCCTGGCATTGCTGGAGTCTTTAGATCTGCCACTGAAATGAAAATCCATTATTTGTCCAGCTCGGCTAATAACACTGACCGGCATTTCCATGGGCAGCAGAAACCCTGGAGGAAAGGCTGCCAAAAGCCCAGGGAATGAGAGTTCCTCTTCATGTTCAAAGCTTCAGACTTTCAAACGCCTTAGCGATGCCATTACAAACGCCTAATGTTCAGCTTCTGCCAAACCTCTCTTCCCCCTCACTCCATTAGCCCCACAAGGACGATGATAAACCATCTGAAGGAGCCGGAGCCATCCCAGGTCAGGCTGAAATAGCTAGAAACCACTGGCAATCTCCAGGTTCATTAACAGTTTTTGTTTTTAGAAAGGTAACTTTCTGTCAGTGGGAAAGTATAATATATATAGCAAGTGGAAGCTGGGATATAATTTTAGCCTTGCTTCTCAAGGCGGTAATATTTTGGGTTGTCAAATAGGGGTGCAGCGTGTGCTGATGCGTGGGAATACATGCAAAAACGTTTTTAAAGTGTAGTATGTGTACCTAACTTCAGATCAGAGGCTACCCTGGGAAATTCCTACCCTGCCACAAAATGCCCAGCAATGATACGTTAGGTGAAAGCAAAAGCAAAGGCTTCGAAATATTAGAAAAGATCGCAGCAATGAAACTGAGCTAAAATGAATTTTGACATTTAATCCTACATCAACTGGCAAATCTCACAATAGATAATTTTTTCTTGTCACCCTGGCAAAGCAGAGCCATGTGAAACTGGTTTAAAACAAAAAAAAAAGGAATTAATTTCTAAGATCAGTCGCCAATCTCCTCACCAGGCAGAGGTGAGCACAGGAGATCCCCCACACCACCAAAATGTTCCATAAGTTGAGAGAAAGAAGCCAACTATTTCAGGCTCAGGAGATCATCTATAAAACAAAAATCACTCTCCACCACCTTGAACAGTCTGGGAGATGCTCTCAGAAAGATTAATTTTCTGGGGAAAGGAGGGGAGTGTCGGCTTCCCCCCTCAAAATGAACCGGCGAGATGATTCAATTGCATCACTCCCAGAGCGTGAGCCTGAGACATCCGTCCAAAGCCTAGTTATAAGAAATGACTCCTTTACTTTAGGGGGAAGAATACTGAAGAAACTGTTAAACATGGTCACAGTATGTGACATCCTTGAAATCAAAAGCAATGGTTCTTCTCAGCCACTGCACAGTAAAATTAAAGCTATGAAGCCCATCCCCCTGCCAGTGGCTGGGGAAGCACCTGGGATTAATTTCCTCTATTATACAAGTGGCACAAGACCCTGACAAATTGTTTCGAATGTTTTTTGTAACACTCAGTTACAGAAACGTTATTTGCAAAATGTCCCACGTGTGCGAGATCAAGAGGCTCCGAGCTCCGCCTTGCCAAGGAGGGGATGCTGGGCTAATGTGGGTGACTCCCACCCCGCTCACGTGGCAGAAAGGTGGGGAGTCACTAGAATTCACTGATTTCTTATGTAGAAAAAAAACCTCCATTGGGTGATTGAGGCAGGAACATGGATCTTGGCGTGCCCGCCTTGGTGAAGGGGCAGGTCTCTGACTGATCACTGGATTTGGGGGCTGGATTACAGGCTTGTCCTTGGCCAGCGTGTCGCTGGTGGAGCTGAGCATCACCTCCTCGAACTCTTGGGTCGTCCTGTGACACCTTCCCCAGGCAGTGGCAGAGCAAACTCACCTCTCCCTATCCCTGCAGACCTTCTCTTCCTTTGGGGTAAAGCTTGTAAACTCAATTTGCCCACAACAAGGCCTGTATTTATGCTCCTGGACATAGCCTGTGTCTGTGCTTACAGTTTGCCTGCAGAAAGCTTACATTTTCCTGCAGGAATTATAAACATCAGCATGGCGTGACGGTGCTCGCTGTGCCAGCACACCGAGAGCTGGGGCAGCGCTGGCCCAAACCCCCTGAGATGGGTCCAGTCCTCATCTCTGAGCAGCCCCAGGGCCTCGCTTCTCTCCAGAGTGCATGCTCCTCTCTCTTACGTAGCCACCCTGATCTTGCTGCCCCAAATTTGCATGAGCATCGCTGGCCAGGCGAGGTTTAAGCAGGCACCATTCAGATAGACATCTTCTCCCATATAGCAGCACTAGGGAGGAGGGCAAGCTGTTACGCTCGCCTGTGAAACAAGGATTCCAGGCACCCAAACAGCCAAATAGTGTCCAAAGTCAAAAGCAAGGTCAGGACAGACACAAGTACAGAGCCCATGGTTAAGGCTTTTTGGTTCAGCTGCCTGCAGCTGGCCTCCCAGGTCTGCATCTGGAGAGTAAATTCCTTTTCTGAAGTGCCACCCCACGCCTTGGAGGAAGGTCTCTGCTGGTCACTTGATGCTTTGGAAAATCAGGAGTGTCTTTTGGCATGGGTTTAAGGAGGTGAGGTTAAGGACAAGGCGCTCTCTGCCTTTATTAGTGAAAGGATTTCACCTCACGTGTTGAAGCTTCTAGCCAGCAGAAACAGCACATATGGTCTTTGAGAGGACAGGTCTGCTAGCAAACCCTAAAAATCTCCTCCTCCTGCTACATCACACATTTCCTTAACTGCGACCAGCTCGCCGTGGTACTCTGGAGCAGTCTCAGTCCTGAGCTGGCACTGCAAGCTATCAGCTGTCATTCTCAAGCCCATGTGTTGATGTTGCCCCAAAGAACAGATTTACCAGGAAAGCTCAGGGAGAGGTGGCCTCGCACATAGGCTCACGCCTCCAAGCGCCACTGCCATCTCCCCACGATGCTGAGCTGGCCGTCTGGCACGTGGCATCTTCACCTTGCAACAGACCTGAGCTGCTCCTCTGCAGTTTTTGATGTTTGCTGCCAATTCTCTTCATAAACAACTAGGTAATCGGCACAGCTGTGTTTCCTAGGCTTAGACTCTGTGAAATGTGCTGAACTCGAGCTTTGTTGTATTTTCATTTCATAAAAAGGAAGTTGGGTGAGGATCTTACAGGTTCCACCTACCCACACCTCCATTTGGGTCATACCCTAAAGGTTGGGAGGAAGCTGGGAGCCTGGCTTTGATGTATCAAGGTGTCCAAACACTTGTATCACCTTGAACACAAGAAGAAACTTGTTGATGTGCTTTACAGTATTGGGACCCTTTGTCTTCAGCGTATTCACATCAATGGAGATTTTGGGGGTAAAATAATTCACTCATAAGCATCAGCCAGTTTGGTGTTTGACCGAAGAGGAGTAGATATTTGGCCAAAGGAGAGCAGGTGCTTTCACTTGGGCAGAAGAACAACATAAGTTATGCGTGAGGATCCTTAACGCTTCCCCGTCATGTTTGAGCTTGTTTTGTTTTGTTATATTTGGGTTTCTGGAATGTTTTATCCTATCAATGACATTAATTACGGAGTAATTGCCTTAGTAGCATGTAACAACTCTCCTCTTTTTTTAAATAGATTTTCACACAATGTGTAAACTTTGCTGTATATGTGCTACGTTTCTTGTGTCATGAAATAATGTGTAGACAAAATAATGTTTTTCCTGTCAGAAATTCAATGGGCATCTAAAGCAAAGTGACAGGTGGTTAAATAGCTGCATTTAAAGGATGTCAAGAAGATTTTTTGGACAGGTACCAAAACCCAATGCCAAAAAGGAGGCCTAATACCATCTGTTTTGTTAGCAGAGAGATGCAATTTTGCATTAGATTTTAAATGACGTGAAATGCCAAATTCATAACCTTGATTTGTGGGTCAAATCTAGCTTATCTAGATTGTGGATGTTTTTATTTACCAGCACAGTTCCTGACCCAGAGCCCACGCAGGTAAACGAACCTGCTTTCAATCAGCCCCATTTCAAAGTAATAGGAAGCTCTTGAGCTGCATTTAATTTTGTTTTGCATTACATGTAAATCCAGATGCAATGTGGATTTAATTAATCCAATTTCATTGCATTTTAATGTACACATTTGCATTGTGTTTATTGGCAATTGGTTTTATCCATTTGTTCAGCATTTTTATGACCAACGAAACTCCTGACTATTTAGAGATCTATATACTCCCTAGCAGGAAGGAGGATTGTAGTCCTGAATTAAATAGTTCTCAGACATAAACTGAGGATAAGACGAAAATGTCAAAATACAGCTGCATAACACAGTGGGAAAATGATATCAGTATTTTAAAGTAATGAACTGCATTGTGCTAAATTATTTTAAAAATCATTTCAGCGGGCATTTGCTGAGAAGTATGTGGAGAGGAGGAGGGCTGGTCTGAAACAAATAATGAAACCGATAGGTTCAGACAGGTTTTCCTGCTTCTAAAAGGTGCCTTTG
This sequence comes from Egretta garzetta, assembly GCF_000687185.1. Classification (NCBI taxonomy): domain Eukaryota; kingdom Metazoa; phylum Chordata; class Aves; order Pelecaniformes; family Ardeidae; genus Egretta; species Egretta garzetta. The sequence continues at coordinate 1,266,420 of NW_009259494.1, read as the reverse complement.
AAATTATGATTGTTCAGGTTTAGCCTAATATTTAGAAATACTCACTGTAGAGTTTTCTCTGCTTTGTGAGGAGTCTGTGTGGCTTAAATGGGATTGCTGAGATAATCATGCTCTGCTGTTTCTGTTCCATGGCTAATGGTAGGCATGAAATGTGAGTTGTCATGTTTGGAGCTCCTCTTTCAATGACCCGACCAAGGCAACTGAAAACATTCTGGGTTTTGCGAGGAGTCAGTCGTGGAAAAAAGAATGAAAAAGAACAGGATCTTTGCATTTCTGTGTCTAGTTGCGTGGCTTGGCTCTGCTGTGAATGCTGCGGCTTGGGTCGTATCGCTGGCTGTGCTGTCCCTTCAGCCATCCTGCACCCTGCCTCTCACGTTTTGTCACTTGGCCAAAACACAAGGTCTTGACTCGTTTTTCCCCTTGGTCCTCCAGTTGTGGATCCAGGGGGTGTTTTGCGGATTGACAGCTTATCCATTGAGCCATGTGAAAGCTGCTCCTTTGCCAAGGGTCTGCACCACCTCTCCCTGTCCCCTTTGGCACGCGGCTCATCCCTCGGAGGGCGCTCACCAGCTTCACTGGAGCTGAGCTGGCCCTAGAGGAACGGCCACAACACCCATGGAGGGGAAAAGTCTCTGTCCCAGCCCTACAGACAGATCTGTGCCTGCAGTGGGCATAAGTGGTGTCGGGAGGTGAGCACACTCTGCCTGCCTGGAGGATTGGCCTTTATTTTCCCTCTGCCCTTGTGGTGAGGCATCCCCCAAGGGTGGTCCTTTGAGGTCTAACTCACCCGAACTATTCCTACAGGTTATGCTGGTGCTGATAATGGGCACAAGGGCTGGGGGTGATGCCTGCAATTCTTTTCACTGTTCGGATGCTGCTTGCTCGGCTGGTGATATCTAACGCAACATGAGCTGAGTCTCTGGGGCTGGCAGGCAAGCCCTGTCCAATGTGGGCGTCACTAGGGGAGAAAGCACATGTCGTCATCATGAGGCTCAACAACCCCCTGCTCTGGTGGTTCTGGTGGGGCTGGGTTTTCCAGGGATGCTCAGCCTTCTTTCTGCTATCGCCAGCTCTGAAAAAGGAGAGGCTGCTTTCTCTCTGACCTGCTGGAAAAGACTCAGAGATAGGATAGATACCAAAAAGTGGGGTCTGGGTGGAATTTAGATACCTGCATTCAAACCCACTCAGGGGAAATTCCCCCACTTGGGAAAAACCTAGTAGGGTGCCCGAACTCATTCAGCTCCCTCCATTGGGACAATAGAGATTCCAAAGAGAGACTTTCCAGGGCTATGAGGGCACCTTGCTCCTTCCTAAGCTCTTCTGCCATCCATATGTGGGTGATGTGGCAAGAGCACGTCTGCCGTGCATGCACAGCATCTGGTGTGGAGGTCAGGAGATGCAGTCATCCTCATCAGAAACTTGGCCAGCACTGGTTGTCCCTTTGCAGTCCCCTCAGGGTGGTCTGGCAAGCCCCCGTGGATCCCACACCTGCCAGGAAGAAGCTCTGCACCATTAATTCCTCTGCCTCAGTGGGGAGAGGTTGTATAATGTGGGTCCTATATGGAGAGGGAGACCAGAGGAAAGGCGGAGTTCAGGCACATCTGCATCCCCTTGCAGACCCACACTTGCTCCGTAGGGTGGACACCAAACTGCCACGAGGGCCAAAATGCATTGAAACATGAGTAAAACCAGGCTGAAGCAGGACATAACAGCGGGTACAAGCTGGAGGCTTCCTGAGCACACGGCGAGGCCGGGCAGGTCCCCCCGGCACAGCAGGAGCTGCTGAGGTGGGGGCAGAGCACGGCAGGGGCTGGGGGCACCTCGCGACGCATCCGTCTCCAGGCCCTGCTCCGGGGACGTGCCGGGAAGCCGACGGATGCTCAGCTCCACCGGGTTATCTTCTTCTGACAGTCTAACGAGTAGAAACACTGAAGACACGAGGTGAGCTGTAAGAACATTTGTTTGATGAAGAGCGTTTCCTCTGCCAGCTTCCCTTGGCATACATAAAAAAAAAAAGCATTTATGGATATTAATAGCAATAACACTTTGTAACGACAGGTTTCTCAGATCAGTCTCTGTCTGAGGTCTAACGAAGGCAGATGAATGGGCAAAGTTTGACAGGGCTGATTGCTGTAAATCTCGTGCTCCAGGGATCTGAGGAGGCATTAAGGAAACGGCTCTTCATTTGGGAAAGACGAGCTTTTGAAATGGTTTGAATGGGACCGCTGCGGTGTCTCCGGCACTGAAAAGAAATTGGGTGGTATCCACCGGGAAGAGGTGGCAAGTTTGGTGACAAAATGTGTTAATTTTTTTGTAGGGAACAACAGAATTAAATCCTGCTATAAGTGAAAAAGCCAATTCAGCCTTAACTGTAAAGCTGCTAGCAATGACTCCACAATATATGAAATATAATAATTATGATAATTAATAAAGATAATAATACAGTAAAACCTTGCTAATTCATACTAATGACTCAGAGGCTGCTTACTAATTACTGAATTTTGTGGATAAACAAGCCAGAATAATGCATCATAAAATACACTTTGTTCCACTATTTTGACAACTCTCGTTTAGTTTTAATTATTTATACTTCATAACAGACGAGTCACTCTGCTTGGGAGGGTTTTACAAAAATAATGAATCTCTAATAATTTGACGTACTGGTTCAGTATTTGCTGAAACGGGGAGGGAGGAACACCAGCCCTTTCTGGCTGTGTGTAAATCGGGAAGAGTGCAGAGCACTTGAACACAGATCTTGAAAGTTGTAATGCAAAATATTATCTGTCTCTGTAACGCTTTTGACCGGGAGCCCTCGGCAGAGCTCGCCTCGTGGAGAACTCCCGCAAGCTGACCTGCTTTGCTGCTGCACACGGAAGGATCGATGCTGATTCTCCAGAAAAATCATATGGTTTGAAAAATAATAATAAATGTGAAGTAGTGTTTGTGCCCGAATCAATTTTTATTCTCAAATCAATTTTTTCCGCCATCATGTGGGCTAAAAGCTTGTTTTTAATTTAAATGAGAGCTACGATTTTTACATAATCACTTGATTCCCAGAGCCGGCATTCTCTCGAAACCCCAGCCCGCCTTCCCCCTCACCAGTTTGGCAGGACTTGGCCACACTCTTGCAATGAAAGAGGCTAGTGGAAGAACTCAGCATTTGTTTAGCTTGGTTTTCCAGCTACAGAGAGTCCTGTAGGTTGCATGTTGCAAATGTGCCTTCATAGTCATGATGGTTTAAAAAAAAAAAAAAGCCATTTCCATCGGAGATTTGCCAGAAAACTGACTCTATCAGCCCTGTCCTCACTGCCTGCGAGCATATGGATCGGTCGCGGTAACTCGCTGCATCTGGGAACAGAATAACACACTGGAAGAACGCGCCATATAGAGTCTTACCTATCTTCCCTTCCTCTGGGCCGCAGAAGGGAGCCGGGTTGTGCAGAGCCCACAGCGCGGTGGCAGAGGGGGTGACCCGCATACCCAGGGCCTGTCCACCTCCCTCCCCACCCGCTAGGTTTGGGCTTTCTGGGCCAGTCTGCTCTGCAAGCCCCAGCCCGTGGGGAGCCGGGGGGGCTGGCAGGGAGAGAGGGCGGCTGGTTGGCCATGAGTGGGTGCTGCCTTTCCAACAGTGGGGTCTATAAAACCAGAGAGGTGAGGGAACCAGGCAGCCTCGGGTGGTGGGAGCGTGTGACAATTAACTGACTGCACACCGGACCATGGAGGCACTTTTTGGACAAGAGGAAGCTGTGGGTCTCCGTGCCCTGGGGAGCAGGAAGCCAGAGCCAGGGGATGTGACCGGCTTTTCCCCCCTGGGTGGGAGAGCACATGGGGAGGTGTGGGCCTCGCAGGAGAGAGGTCTTGGTGCCAGGATTGCATTAGGGTGGCGCAGC